>NW_023495633.1:0-461459 GCF_904425465.1 Colossoma macropomum | reverse complement strand
AGAATGAAACTTCCTTTATAGCTACATTCCTTGATTTTGTTCTTATGCCAAAATGTATTATATTTGTAAATGGTGATTTAAAGACATGCATCAGCTTTTGAATGTACAATTTATTAAAGTACAAATATGAAGTAATTTTGGGGTCTTAGTACATTTAATCTATTTTCAATGTGCAAATTTGCATTTTGTCTACACTTTGTGCTTTTTATTCAATCAGATCAAGCAAGATGCAGTGTTTCAGTTCGCTATGTATGCAAAACTTTGGTAATATTTTTGGACTGCTACCAGAATCACAGCTGTACAGTGTGCCATGAATTCTATACCTTACTTGTAAAGTCTAAATTGTATATGTAATATAATGTGTGAATATGAAAGTACAAAAGTAGATTCCAACCTTACCCACGATTTCTGTGATACATTCATTTAAACTAACTTGCACAAGTTTTTATCTCATTTCCTTACATGCAAACTTTTGACAGTGTTGTTGTTCCTCTCAAAATTATAATCATAATGCCCAGAGAGGTGGTGAAGCTAGCAACTATGGTTAATTCAGGATTGCTTGGCCCTCTTGTCTTCACAGTTTTGCAGACTTTTGCAAGACATTAAAAGATTCGGTGTGAGATTGCAAGTAACTAGAACGTGAGCCAAGAGCCCAGACACTTGCTATTGCCTGTTATGTATAAATAAATAAATAAATAGATAGCTAGATAGATAGATAGAAAAAGGCAAGAGGGCACCTGAGCAAGTCCTGAATAAAGGTGAATGGGACAAAATGGCAAAAAAATTATTAATCATTTACAAATTACAATTTTGCACTAAAGCTCTAAATTAACCTATTTGTTTTTGACTCACTCAGGAGCACCCTCTAGCATCTGACCAACCCAGAAGGCGTGGTCAAGTGGTAGTTTTACTCCATACAAATTCTGTGATAAAACAAAGACAAGTCATTTATTGTGAAGATGGACAAACAATCATGACCCGGAAATAGTTGCCAGTTTCAGACGTCTATGGGCAGTATGAATATAATGTTGGCAGAAGTGCAACAACCCTGTCAAAAGTTTTACAAAATGCAGGCAACATGCACAACTGAAAATGGAACTGAATGCACTAAGAAATTTACTTGCATAACTCACTTTTTATATTTGCATTTTATTAAAGTTACATTTGAAAGCTGATGTACGTCTTTGAATCACAATTCACGAATACGATATGTTTCAGCTTAAATCTAACTCCATTTGCTCTGATCATTGATCTGGTAGTCGTGCAGTGATGGGGAGTCAAATTTTTGACTCAAACATGTTTGGGAGACGCTGGCCAATGACTCTCGGAGTTGAAATGCTTGGAGTCGAATCTTTGACTTTAGTTTCGTTTTTTTTTTTAAGTCACATGTAGGTTAACAGAGGGTCAGTGGTACAATGAAATGTGTTGGATGAGAAAAACAGATTGGCTCAGGACTAAAAGCATTAGTTATATGAAAAATAAAATACAATAACAAAAAAATTAAATGAAGGTGGGATGAGATAAATATAATACGCTATTTACATATGTGAAATGAGGATTAATGAAAAAAGTGTGTACAACAGTATTGTACATTGGGTGTGTACAATGTTGCAGCAGTAAGTACTGCAGTAAACAGTGGAGACAATTAGTCAGTGCAGACTTATATATATATTGATAGATTAGATTAGATTTAGATTTTGAGTTGAGGAGGCTAATGGCCTGGTGGTGAAAACTTCCAAGTCTTGTGGTATGTGCAGTCATGATCCTGTACCATTGGCTCCTCCGCTCTCCGTAGTGATTTATGGCTGTGGGCAGAGCAGTTCCCATACCTGGCTGTGATGCAGCACGTCACCAAGCTCTCAATAGTACACCTGTAGAAGTTTGTGAGGATGCCGGTGTTCATGCCAAACTTCTTCAGTTTCCTCAGGAAGCAGAGCCCCTGACAAGCTTTCTTCACCATGGTGTCTGCCTGTAGTGTCCAGGAGAGGTCTTGAAGCTGCTGACCCTTTCAATCTTCCTATCTCCAATGTGGGGGTGTCCTTTCCCCTTCTGTCTTCTGTAGTCCATGATCATGCCTTTAGTTTTACTGATGTTGAGAGATAGGTTTTGTCCTGGCACCAGCTGGTTAGTGACTTCACCTCCTCTCTGTAGGCGATGATGCAGCATAATCTACTCCACATCCATCTGGGGTCAGAGCTGTAGTAGTTGGACTCCACTCTGTCTCTGTAAGCCCTCTTGGCAGCCATGATGGACTTCCAGAGGTCATATCTGGCTGCTTTGTAGACATCAGGGTCCCACTTTGAGTTTAGCACGGATCTCTTGACTGACCCAGGGTTTCTGATTGGGGTAGGTGCAGACAATAACTTTTGGAACAACATTGTCGATACACTTACTTACATAGTGTGTATTCACTGATGTTGCCATTGACTGCGTCCTCAAACAAAGACCTCATCAACCTCTTTATTCCATTTATAAATGACCCAGGAAACTGGTTTATCCTGTTTCAGTTTCCACCTATATGCAGGCAGCAGTAGAATGGAGCAGTAATCTGCTTTACCAATAGCAGGGCAGGGGTGGGGTTTTACTGAGGTCACAGATTACAGGGCTACAGATTTATCAGTTTGTGGGGGTATGTAAGTACCAACATTTGACAAAAACCCATCCCAGTACAACCAAAACACCTCCCCATGCAGTATGTCAGTGGGCACATGATCTGTGTCTGCGGGGGAGATCATAGAGGATTATCATGGGGACCAGATGAAACAAAATGCTTAATAGAGATATGGACATATGCTATTGTGCAAAACAAACTGCAGAAGACTTAATAAACAATTGGTAATTGGTTGCTGTGTAATGAGCAGATTTGGTTTCAGTCCGACTAACCAGAGATACATTAGACTACCTAGTGTAAATACATGTGGCTAAAATCTTATCAGGGTACAATCCATATTCAAATCGCACAAAGTGGCCAGGTGTAAATGGGGTCTTTGTTTTCCTCTGACAACACGCACGTAAACAAAACGTGCAGTGTCGAAAGTCAGCTTAAAGTCCACGCTGACTGACAATTGTAGGTCCAAAAGTTTGGCGATCATACTGAACGTATGATAGCAATGTACACCGATCAGGCATAACATTATGGCCACCTCCTTGTTTCTACGCTCATTGTCCATTTATCAGCTCCGCTTACTATATAGGTGCACTTTGTAGCTCTACAATTACTGTAGTTCATCTGTTTCTCTGCATACTTTGAGTGGATCAGACACAGCAGTGCTGCTGGAGTTTTTAAACACCTCAGTGTCACTGCTGGACTGGGAATAGTCCACCAACCAAAAATATCCAGCCAACAGCGTCCTGTGGGCAGCGTTCTGTGACCACTGATGAAGGACTAGAGGATGACTAACACAAACTGTGCAGCAGCAGATGAGCTAAAATTTCTGACTTTACATCTACAAGGTGGACTGACAAGATAGGAGTGTCTAATAGAGTGGACAGTGAGTGGACACAGTGTTTAAAAACTCCAGTAGCACTGCTGTGTCTGATCCACTCATACCAGTACAACATCACCACCACGTCAGTGTTACTGCAGTGCTGAGAATGATCCACCACCCAAATAGTACCTGCTCTGTGAGAGTCCATGGGGGTCCTGACCACTGAAGAACAGGGTAAAAGGGGGCTAACAAAGTATGCAAAGAAACAGATTGACTACACTCACTAATTGTAGAACTACAAAGTGCACCTATATAGTAAGTGGAGCTAATAAAATGGACAATGAGCGTAGAAACAAGGAGGTGGTTATAATGTTATGCTTGATCGGTGTATGTGCAACAAGAGCCAATAATAAAAAGTAAATTCACACAATGGTATACAATCTCGTTCTGGCCATACATCAATCTGATTTCAACTTGTGTGTCCTGTGCGATCGCACTTACATCTCCAAATGTCAGACTCTGCTGGAGTTTAGTAAATACAATTACAATTCAGACTAACAGTAGCAGCAGCTGAGCCACAGATTTCTCCGCTTTGATGGAGCAAAAGGCTGTGAGACCACGATGCTGCATGCAGCTGACCTGGAAGTAAGTTCTTTGCTGCTGTGATGCTGTAATGCTGATTTGTCCTACAGATAGTGTTCAATTGACATCACACTTCTCACCACTGCCGTATTGCTGACATCCCACTGTTCAATGCAACAGCAACAGCGGCGCTTGTAGAGCCACGATTTGTGCACCATTAGTTAATAAAACATCCTTACACATAAAATATAGCCATGGTGTGTTGTACGGTTCATGGTTTTAGTAATAACCACACAAAAAGCAAAAAAAAATTAAGCTTTAATAGCATTCCTATGTGAAGCCCAATTTTACATCCCTGTCCTGATTTCACTTTACAAGGTCCCTCAGGCAGTTAGCAAGTTAGTATGTATCAGGCAATCCATTATGGTTAACTGTAAAATGTCACCGATTTTAATTCAGTTGTGTGCTAGCTTTGTCGTGTTTATGAATACATTTAAGTTAACAAAAATCAGGCATATATGTATCTATCTTTGCCTTTTGCTGAGCCAGCAAAGGAGAAATCAACAGCGAGAATAAGCAGGGAAAAATTTTAGCCATCTCCCTATACCAAAGTTTGCCCTCTTCATTTTGTCACAGGTATAGTTAGGTGAAAGATGAGTTCTGTAGTTTTGTCCTTAATCATTTTTAAGTGTTAAGAATTGTTCAGGAGTAACAGCTGACATTCATTGATGATTGGGTGTCATCATAAGAGGGCGGTACTACTGGTTGACTCATTTGTACATTGTGACATAGATTTGTATTCTAGTATGCATGCCTAGGACAGAGTTGAACCAGAAAGGGTGTTCCAGAGGCTGAACTGACCATGTGTTATTTTACCATTTGAAATTTTTAACAAAACTGATGTTATTTCTTATTACAAAACAAAATGAAAAAAATGCTTTAGAATGTTATTGCACTTTAATTTCCATTATAGATATGCTTGAGTATTTCTTTGTAAACCAGTACTGTTTACTTTGACATACTGAAAATCTCTTTAATGCTGTGTTTTTGTGTGGTGTCTGAAGTAAGATCTTTGGCAGAAATCTGATTCACTCTCTTTGGTCACTAACATTATTTCTCTGCATTACAGACTTGAAGGACTGTACCCTTTCTCCGCCACAGAGCAGTACAGAAGATCATGTGGAATTTAGTGGCATGGTGGACTATTAGTAACCTTTAAAAATATATGGATCTATACTGACAGTGCATGTGAGCTGTGTTTCTTATTTTTCTCAGATTTTTTTTTATTTATATTGATCTTCGTGACTGCTTGAATACACTAAGATCCTTTGTGAATATGGGTTCAAAATGGTTCCATTCAAATACTGTCACTCTTTGAGAGCCTGGAAACAAGAATGTTATTTAGATGAATTCAGCAGAAGCAGAAGAGTGATAAAACTGACCTTCAAGTATTGTGTTGAGGATAATGAACTTTTTGTTTTTACCAGTTTACCCATTTCTAGTCTAATAAGGGTGTTTTTACATTGCACAAAGTACTGAAACCTTTGG
The DNA here is from genome assembly GCF_904425465.1 of Colossoma macropomum. Classification (NCBI taxonomy): domain Eukaryota; kingdom Metazoa; phylum Chordata; class Actinopteri; order Characiformes; family Serrasalmidae; genus Colossoma; species Colossoma macropomum. The sequence goes on along the minus strand of NW_023495633.1, from coordinate 455,901 downwards.
CACCAGAAAACTGGAGCTGTGATTTTCTATTGGCCGGTCCAGAACCAAAGGTTCCAGCTTTATGGTTTTTTGGTAATGAATCAACCTTTATTTAAACTCATAGTACATTGAGCGTCATTTACAATGTAGCTGAGCAAATAAAGAAATTAGGGGTTGAAAAAGTAGATTGTAAAAACATGTCAAATGCTAAAACAAATATTAATAATAATTATTATTATTGATAATCATAAATGTAAATTTAAAAGCAAAAAATCATTGAAAGTGAAATAAACTGTTAGAATTTCAAAATAAAATAACAAATAACAGATCAAATAGGGATAAAATAAAAAAAACATAGTAATAATCTTAATAAAATAATAGAAAATGAAAAATAATAGCTCAGCAGTAACTAAAAAGTAATAACATATAATAAGTAAATCAATAATTACCAAAGTTAAATTAAAAATGAACTAAAATCAAATAAAACAATTGCAGACTGAGTGGAGGTGGTTAGAGACTAAAGGTTTAAAATGTTCATGTGACACCAGTGAGCAAAGTTTGAGAGTTTCCTGTAATGAATTCTTCATGGTTTACTGCTAAAAGCAGATTTTCCCAGTTCTGTAAAACTCTTGGCACCTAAAGGGTGATCCAATCGCTGGAAAGAGTCTGATAAAATGCATTATTTACACTGAGCATTTTTGTGATGTACAATGGCATATGGCCATTAAGTGCTTTATAAATAAAAAGCCAGTGTGTCTCCAAACACACAGCCATAGATAACCAGCCCTTTGACTCTTTGAATGTCAGATCCTTTCAGGGTAGTGATTTTACAAGTGTTAAAATCAATGTTAAAGGCTCTGGAAAACAGCATAAGTTTCAGTTTCTTAACATTTAAGACTAGATTGTGATTGGGCAGCAAAAATTACTGCAGTTTCCACTGCAGCACCAGTTTTGTTAACTGAGCAGTGTAGGACAGTGTTGTCAGTTTATAAATGTACAGTCGACAATGGAGGTGGCAATGTCATTACTGTAAATATTAAATAATGCTGGTCTGAGGATCGCCCCTTGAGAGACCCCTTAGGTACCGGTAGTAACTTTGATTTACTTTGTCCCAGGGCCACACATTGCTGTCTATCGTAGAGATCATTTCTAATTGTTTGTGGTCAAAGCCAATATTTCGTAGACTTTTTAAAAGTAAGGAATGATCAGCTGTATCAAAGGCTTTCAAGAGATCAGTGAAAACGACTGCACAGTGTTTCTTTCTATTGATGACCCTGAAAAGATCATCTAAGCTGAACTGAATTTCCATGGAGAAATGTCTTAAGTTGATCATTCACTAAGGATTCTAAGATTTTGACCTAGCATAACAATTTCAAGACAGGTCTATAGCTAATAAGATCTGAGGCATCACTTCCTTTGCGGAGTGCAATTACATTTGCTGTTTTTCAGACACTGGGAATTCTGCTTGATAAAATAGACAGATTTAAAATATGTGTAATGCATTCTAAAATGATCAGGGATCCAAACTATCCTTTCCTGTACTTTTTTTTAGTGTTGATAAAGGCTTTAGCTACTATGTGAAGAGAGAAAGGGACCATGTCTTACAGCAGGGGATGTATTTCATTGAGAGGCACTTTCCTATGAGTATTATCAAATACTCATATCCAGCAGCTGCGAAGTGAATAATAAATGCTTGGCAGAGATCTTTTTGATCAGAAATCTGATGATCATTGCTTATGAAATGGGTCAGAATAGGCACCAATTTGTTTTTGAGAAAATTAACTGTCTTCCAGAATTTGATGGTGTTTGAAGCTGAGTTTGTAAATAACTTAAGGTAAAATTCTGCTTCAGCTTTCCTGATGTAGGAAGTGCATTTATTCCTTTGCTTCCTGGAGGTAAGCCATTAGTCTCTGTTACCAAATTTTCTTGCATTAAGCAAAAAGAGATTTCAGAGTTGAACCAGGGATTCTAAGAATTTTATAAGTGGCATGCTTGTTTACCGCCACCAGGAATATTTTGCTAAAATGGTCTAACATTCTTATTCTGGAAGATAGTTAATCTGAGATTTCAGAGGTATAATAGGTGTCACTGAGTGCCAGATCAATAAAAAAGGCCATTAAAATGCTTAAAATTTCTTCTAACCACCATCTAAGCACCTGATTTTTTATGCTAGTGTTTCTAAGGCATCAGATAGGGCAGTGGTCATGAAAACCAGGTTCAAATACACCTATAGAAGTAATTTTGTCAGATCTGTTGGATAAAATTAAATCTATTAAAGTTGACTTGGTGCAAGTTTGGTTGTGTTGGCTTTGTGATTAGCTGCGTTAAAGATTTAGACACACTTGTTTCAAGTCATGAGATGCATTAGTTAACCAATTTAGATTAAAATCACATAGGATCAGCATTTCTGAGTTGAACTGCTTGAGATTGGTACCAGTAGGACCTAATAATACTTGAGGGTGTTTTCCTTTGTCTTCATCATTTTGTGAATTATTTATTCTTCTTGGCAAAGTAACCAAGCACTTTTACATGACCAATATGTGCACCACTTTGTACACCAGAATTGTATATAGATGTAATGATTGCTGTTTTTAGAAACACTTGTGTTTGCTAAGGTTACATAAGCTAGTTTAGAAGGTAACCCTAACATTATTAGGCTGATATGTATGCTTAATTGTCAGATTTGAGAGAGAAAAATGTAAGCTTTGTGTGATGACATGAGTCTACACATTTAATAATTTCCAATGTTTCTGTCTGTAACTGTTTGGGTCAGTTGTTGTTTTTGAGTGTGCAGTGAAAAACCACCGTAAATGTTTGATGAATCCAGTACAAGGGGCAGAGCTTAGTAATTGTCACTGGAACCAATGCTCCATGCTGGACATCAACACCTCCATCTCTCCCTTCTATAACAAATAACTTGCTTCCTTTAGAATGGAGGGAGCATGTTTTTACTATATACATGAGCATTTAATTTGGAATTGTAGCATTTGTAGAATTGGAACATTTCACATATAGCTCATTTAGATTTTTTAAACAAGTATAGCTACATGGTGACATTGGTTCTTATTAATTAAGCTGGTCAAATCTCATTGTAAAATAAGCATACAGTAAAAGTTTTGTTATTCATCAATATTATAATTGACATATTGTGCGTTCAAACTTGAAACATGCTTTATATGAGGTTACATAATCAAAGTGATCATCAGTAAAATAAATGAAATAGAAAAAAAGGATTGTATAATAATTGCGAATACACAATTCTAATAAAGGGAAAAAATAATAAGAAGAAACAAGTATGTAAGGCTGCAGGCTAAAGTACAGTGGGTGGGGTCAGCAGACAGGGTTACTCACAGATCTCTGTTGTCATTCACTCCTTAATAAGCCATTCACCAACAGGAGTTCATTATTCATAATTTTCTACATTTTTTAGTTACTCCAAAAGTATCTGTGGTACTGTTGGTTAAATGCAAATCAATTAAAAAGATGGACATGGAAAAGGTGCAGTCCTAAACAGTGAGAAAGTACTTATCAACCTATGTGTTTTGCTAACTATTGTATTTGTAGTTCAATTAAACTTTGTTATTTTATTACTTACTTGTCTGTAAGCGATCTCGACGGAAAGCCTTATCTGTAGTCTAATGATGTTTTGCAAACTGCTGAGCAAAGTGCTGTGAGACAAGTTTAGAAGACTTTTTAATTTCTCAGATACCTAAAAGACAGTCTCACCATCTACATTATTACAGTGATCGCATAAATTTCTGAAATGTTTTCATATGAGCTTACACCAACAATAGCCCACTACACAATGAAAAATTTAAGTATACAATGTTTGTAGTTAGGGTAGCAAACCTGTAGAAATGTAGTTCGTAGTTGAACATTTATTTTGGACAGCATTCATATGATATATCCTTTTTTAGTTTCTTCTTCCAAAGGAAATAATCTGTACTGCACACCTACTCTCAATAACTTAAGTGCATTTTATCATGGTCTTCATATCTCGTGTGAATATTTACCTCCTTTGCATTACACTTGTGAACAACAATGTAAACAATAAACTGTCTTTATATCATGTAACCAGCAATGGTAGTGCACATTTTGCTTAATACTGTAGTTCTATGTTTATATAATATTCTTCTTATTTTGGCCTCCTATATTTGTCTTACATTCTTGGAATTACTCGAAATATGTTATATGGAACTATGAAAAGTTATTTGTTGCACTTGTAAAGGTGCATAAATAATTTCTTTTGTTCTAAAAAAAAATCTAGACAAACAGTAAGACAGCAAATGAGACTTAATATATCGAAAGTTGTGCTGTTGCAAGATTTCAAAGTGGGATTCATAGTTATACATTGTTCTGTTAATACAGGAGGTGTTTTTAACACACCATTTCATAAACACCATTTCACATCATAAAATCTTTGCTGGTCCTGGTCCCTTGGAGTGAGTGAGAGGATCCAGGTCCCTGAGAAAGTTTGCAGTGAGTCATGGGATAATATAGCCTCAGTGACATCACATGGTGACTCATTTGGTATACATCCTTCGGTCTGAAGCTACAAACAATTGCAATAGACTGGATATTTCTTCGTTTACAACACAATTAAGATTAGAAACTGCCGTCTTGGCAGGTTCTGTAGATATTTCCAGGTTATTGAACAGCCTGGGAATTTGGAGCCATAATGTTGTGTACAAATCAGTCTAGAAACAATCTATGGAGTCTGAAAATAAATAATTATCAAAAAAAAAAATCTCTTTGCACATTGTTGTGGTAGCACATAGACCAGGTCATTTTTTTCAAGGGACTATAAGTTTATTATGGATTGTCAAATTGTGATGAAATTAACAACATGTTTGCAGAATAACTGTGATAGTGTATGCTTAATTAATTTTCCAATAATAGTTCTCCATAATAACAATAAATATTCAAATTTGAGAAGTAGTCACAAAACGGTGCTTCCTTACTGCCCCTAAATAATCTAAAGAACTGCACTGTGAGCGTGGGACACTTCTGGCAACATCTGACTTTAGATTTGCATTTTGTGGGTTCAAGCTGTGTCTGAGGCACGATCACCAAAGTGATGTGGAAGGATGTTAAGAAAACCATAGAGCAAATATTCAATCAGATTTTAAACATGTTCACTACCGACATTATCATGAACCTCAATGGTTTACCTGACGCCATAATGCTTGGGTCTCTGCTTCCACAAACATATATATTCCTTCTAAAATCCCTGGGTTTCAGAAGTCATTCTGTGTCTGTTTGGTAGAGTGCGTGGCTATGAAACTAGACGTCCAGTGTTTAAATCCCACGTTTATCGGTGAGTTTTTTTTGATCCAAGGTTAAGTGTGTATATTGTTCAGCTGATGATGTAAACCCATGTTCACCACGTTTCACTGCATTTTCATGAGCAGTAACATTTTACCTGAGCACTAGATGGGCCTTGCTAAACTTGCAGCTTTAAGTTCCTCTTCCTCTCTTTCCTCTTTATGCTACTCTTTTGCAGGCGAAACAGGTTTTGAGTGGTAAAAGAAAATTTAGGTGTACTGTTAATCTGCGTGACACTCAGCAAGACTCTTGGAGAGGGTGGTGAATTTTCATCAATTCGTCTGCGCATGCGCCACAGAAAAACTTTTTATGGGTCGAGCTGTACACTGAGTGCTAACAACAATCCAGCTGACCACTGGCTGGAGTAAAGCGGACTGTTTAACAATAGCGGCTAACGGACTAAACCTTTAAATCTTTTTTCCTTGACACTTTAACTTGCTTTGAGTAGCCGACCAAGATGAAAAGTTTATGGACGCCCCCCACTTTGTGAATTTGGACGCTTGCTTCGATTTGTGAGTATCAGTAAATCTTTACTCTTTGTCTTATTTAGGGACAGCGTTACCAAATTAAGTTAGAGATGTAAAATAGCGTGCTAATTTCTTTAAGCATGTTAAACGCGGACGGTACTTTCAGGCTGTGTCACAACCTAGTCTACATGCACAGCCCACACGTCCACACGTTCATCGTCTTAGTTAGCTAACTACATTTCGCACAATTTATGCTCATATTCTGTTAAACTGCATGCTTGCATCACTACATAAATAGCGTTACTTCCTTTCACCCTTTATTTTGAGTTTTTGGTTTGTTAGCTTAAGGGAAAACACGGCACTCTCCAAACCACCAACTTGCATAACTTGCATCTTAAAATCCTGTTATGTAGAAAGGTTTTCCCCTCCTCGCATAGTTATTAACAGGCAATGCCTTCGTCCTCAGTTAATTTGATTTTAATAAACAATTTCGTAGATGGTGCATTTTTCATAGTCATTTAAGTATCAAACTAACATCAGGTGAACGAACATTAGATAAACAAAACATCTGGAAAGGCCAAATGAACCTTTTTAGTTGAGTATTAGGTAAGGATTAGTTTAGGAGTTAAAATACACATTCTCTTGAAATTGGATTTGCAGTGACAGTTGCTCATTACTTCCCTAATTACGGGGCACATTTAATCTCAAACGTTACGCAACCGCGGTAAAGTTGGTTTTCAAGGTTCGACACACATTCCCACGTGGCGATGTCAGTAGTGTTAGGAGAGAGGGTATGACGAGATTTCCCACTTACACATTCCTTCTCCACATAACACAAGCTCAGAACTACACTATTTCTTTTTACTTGAATTGGTTTTTGTAAGAAATTCTCTACACATTTCCTCGACTTAAATGGTGCGTTAAGCGGATCTTCATGTACAAGTAAGGGGCCGTCGTCAACGTGCTTGTCCTTATGTACAAAACCTGTTATGAAAGTCAAAATCTCAGTAGCATCTATGCTGTAGGGCCCACTGAATCGTGAAATCTAATGCATTACAGTAAAGAAAGCAAGACAGTTCTCTTCATTCAAAAAACTAAAGCAATTAGATTTTTTTTGGAATTAATGAAAAAAATGTAACCATTGCTGTAATAATGGAACATCCTGAAAAAGTGAAACGATAGGCACAAAAATAAAAAAGGTATTGTTTTTTTGTTGATAAAAAAATAGAAGTTGAATAAAATCCTTTCTCCAAATTCTTTTTGCTGTAATATTTTGTTGCAATAGGAAATTCTGTGATGCAAATAGTTTTGTAATTGTAGGCTCTGCATTAAGGACGGTATTGAATTTTTTTTTTTGATGGTAAAATACCTAAATACAACATTTTGTTTAATTACTATTTGCTTTAGGAGGCTGAAATAAAAATACAGCCTGCAAAACATTTTAGTTAAATAAATTGCCACAGTTATGAAGCTATTGATTTTGGCTGAGTGATAATGTAATAGTAAAACCTTATTTTCTGTTCATATTGTGCTTGTGCTATTGTTTTGCTGTCCGGTGTTGACCAGAGGTGGATGGGTTCCCCTGTTGAGTCTTGGTTCCTCTCAATGTTTTTCCCGCTGCTTTTAAAGGGTTTTCCTTGCCGCTGTTGCCATTGGCTTGGACCTAGATTTTTCTGTAAAGCTGCTTTGTGACAATGTCTGTTGTAAAAAGCACTGTATAAAGAAACTTTGACTTGACTTGACTTGACTAACCAAGTAGTTCTGTAGTATGTTGTACTAGAAAGAAGGTCTGTAAGGCATTTGGTTTTAAATTTGTAGGTCAAACAGTAAATAAGCTCAACACAAGACTTTCTTAAATTCTTCAGATTGGTGTAGCAATTACTGGCCAGTATTTGATTCTTTTGATTTTACAATTTGACTGTAAAGAAACCATTGAAATTTATTGTCAATACAATATAAATTAAAATTTAACACTTATTTTTTGCATGCTGTAGTTAGTTCCAATAATAGGGTAGTTTTTACTGCATTTGATCTTATAAATTTGGGCCATGCAATAAAGAAGCTATTGAATTTTTTTCATTAAAAGTTTGTTATTATAATATATAATTTAACATGAGACTTTACTCAAATTTTACTTGCTGTTGTAAATTAATAACAGTTAGTAATAACTATAAGCTCTGTAATCTATTTGATTTCATAATTATAGGTCCAACAGTAAAGAAGGCATTGATTATCGTGTGTAAGAATTTATTTGAAATTCAACAGATGTTTATTCAAATTCTACATGTTAAGGTAAGCTGCATTACTATGGCAGTCTTTAATGCACTTGAATTTAAAATGTTAGGGCATACAGTAAAAAAAACTTTGTTTAACACATTCATTAAAAACAAACCTTTGAGTTTATTCAAATTTGGCTTGCTGTACTTTCAACAATTGTTGCAATAATAAGGCACCCTTTAAGGCACTTGATTTTACAGTTCTGGACCCTACGGTAAAGAAGCTATTGAGTTTTTGGTGTTTAAAACATTAATTAATATTCAACACAAGGCTATCTTCAAATACTGCTTCTTGTACTAAGTTGCAGTAATAGGACACTCTATAATGCATTTGGCTTTACAATTTTGGCTCCTACAGTAAAGAAGCTATTGAATTATTTGCTAATGCAACACAATACTTAATTTAAATCCTTCTGCTGTAGTAAGTTACAATTACAGGAAGGTCTCAGTTGCTTGGGTTTCAGCTGTTTGGAACAAGATTTGTACATAGGGACACACACTTTGTTGACGGTCCCTTACTTTTTGCGCCTGAAAATCCGCTTAATGCACCATTCAATTTGGGGAAATGTGTTGAATTTCTTACAAAAAGCAATTAAAGTAAAAGGAAATAGTGTAGTCCTGAGCATGTGTTCTGTGGAGAAGGAATGTGTAAGTGGGGAAATCTTGTCGTATCCTCTCTCTTAAGGCTGTTGACATTGCTGTGGGTGCTGGGTTGTATGACATGTTGTAACGGTGCAAAATGGTGTGCAACAGGCTTTGGGGTATTTTTTGTCTCATTTGATGAATGTGTTAGAGGCGGTACCCAATTAGTAGCGACGTGTATATAAACCCCGCCACATTTAAAAAATCAGTGCACACAATGAAGTCCTCCACAAAGGCAGCCGCTGCAGCTCCTCATATTGGCTAAAACAAGAACATATCCTTGTTGTCTTTGGTTCTGGTTTCTAGCGGTTTGTTATTTTCCGTCCAAAGTTGCAGTTTGGTGCAGGTCACAAGAAAACCTTTCCCCTCTACAGCTGAGTTCACAATTACTTAACCAGTATCATTTGTCCCTAATCCTCATTCATCATTTTATCCATATTTGCACAGTATTGTGCGTAGTGGGCTGTTTGCATCATAGCATGTTTGCATCAGACTTTTTTGCAAAATCTGAGAACATACTTGGACATGATTTTATTCTGCTCAGAGGTATAGATTTGCTAATATTCTGTACTACCTGTATTATGTACATTGGAATTGTCTCATGGTTTTCCCATTTATATTTTGTGTAGTTATTTATATTTTCTATTTTATTCTTTTTAGTTTATCTCTTCTGTGTATATTGCTGTCTTGTTGCATGTTCTATAGGTCCAATAACACTAACTTTACCCAAATGAGATGACTCCTCAGAGTAGCTAATTTCCACTAATTAAAAGTAAAACTGGCACCGTTTAACATGGTGAGCAGTAATAATATTGCACACTGCAGCAAATCCTTGTAAACTATAAAACACATGCACAATTAGACTGTCTGAAATTTCCTGAACTCACTCTAGCACAAAACATATCTTTTTTTTTGGCAAAAAAATAGAATGAAGACAATTAATTAACAATTATTTTTTGAAAAAAAAAATCTAACAAACCTTTACAAAACCACACATCTGAATGTTACAGCAAATCAGGTTAGATTAGAGTTGTAACTAAACTCTGTAGACATTTTTGATTGCTCTGAATCATTGAATCAGCAAGGAATTACAAGTGATGCCATTCTGTAGAAGAGTGTACTTCTTAGGATTTAAGTGAAAACCTTTTGAACAGCTGAATGTGCTACCACCTCATGTTTGACAGCAAATCAGGCTGAAAACAATATACAAGACTTGTTCTGGAGTGCAATTTAGAGCTAATGATGTTGATCAGGTGGGTTAATCAAGTTCGGTTGTGGAGATCTGCTGCTCTACAGAGCTTAGTTCAAGCGCTAATCTATCATGACTCATTCTTTTTAACAAAGTCTTCAGTAGCACCTGAATAGTAGAACCATTGTGGAGAATATTGTAGGGCAGAAGATCTCCAAGACTGATGTTGATCTTCTGGTAGTAGCACACATCTCAGCTTATGTTTTCTGAACCTGGTCTAGGATTGACTTCCCACACTTTTGTTCCACACCTTCATTTACCCCTAAGTCTATTTAATAGCAAGTGAACAAACCCTAAATAAAATTGATTTGTGTGCGTGTTACACAATGTGAAAGAGCAAGTGGGGGGGAAAAAAGCATTCTAATACACACTACCAAAAGTACTAAATGTGTTTAGGTTCTTGACACACAATTACAAGTTTCCAATCTTATGACTGATCTTGATCAATTTATTATAGTACATAGTAGATGGGACAATGTTAGAAAAATATCAAATGAACATGTGAAGGCAGCACAAAGCCCAAAACAGGGAAACACAAATGGCAGGTTTGAATACGCTGCATTATGAAAGTATATTTTTTGCCTGTATCTTGAATATGCATAAATTTCACAACCAGGCATTGCACTCATGGTTGCCATATTTCAGATGTGAGTGTCACAGTGCGCTCACTGAAGTAATAATAATATCACTAGCTATCATCAACATAAACACTCCACTGTCCTTGCTTGAACACTGTAGAGATGCCCCCTGTAGTTAAAATACATTAAGAAATAAACTGTCAGTAATTTGGCAGGGGCTGGAATTTGAAAATGCTATGCACCTTTTCACCCGATCTAAGCAAAAGATTTACCTCCAGTTGTCGCAGGGGATTGCATCTGCCAGGATCCTAAAAGAGATGAGATGTCAAATGAAAATATTATTAGTCTTTTGAACACAACAAACATGTTATGTCACTTTTGAGAGAAAGCATCTGCCAAATGCATAAATGTAAATACAGTTTTGCAGACACAAGAAGCTGTCTAATTATTAGGTAGATTAAGGTAAAGTCATTGAAAACTGGTCAAAGACTTTGTGTTGTTTTAGCTTTAATCACAATGCATTAAATACCATAAAAAGTATACTACAACAAAGTCTGTGATTTATTATTTTTTTTTTCAATGAACGCTTTTTTATGATTCTTTTTGTATAGCCGTAAAATGTAAATAAAAAAAAAGTTGCATGCACACGCATAAAATGCATAATGGTCAAACTCATGTCCTTAAAGAGTAACTGCACTCTAAGATCTTTTTTTCATTAACAGATGAAATGCACTGCTCTGTAATAATGAAATATTCCAGTCTTGCTTGAAATGTGAGCACATCTTTCCAAACTGTAAAAAAAACATTTTTATCATGGTCAGTTCTGCCTCTGCAGCACCCCTCTGGTTCAAATCTGTTGTAGGCGTGGATGACATGTCCAATGTTACCACCCCCTAATGACGCCCGACTCGTGCCGCGGTCATAAATATGAAGGCATAGGAGCCTAGAGTGAGAAGATAACCACACGCACTTGCTGACCTAAATACCCCCAACACCACCTCACATAGTTGCGATATGTCAGATGTCTATAACAACTATAAATAACTCAATTAATCTAAGCTTAGTTTGGAATTAAGATGTTATGATTCACACATTTGGTAATATTTAACGTATGATTAGGTGACCTGAAGGACTGGTAAAGTGAGGATTCTTGCAAGTCCCTATATAGCTGCCGGTATGTGTCATGAACAGCTTGCAGGACATAAGGTACGATACAGTCTTCCTTGGTATACTTCTGTGCTTGGAATCAAACAGGCAGCATGCTAAAAGCTTGGTTGTGAACGCCTAGCATAAGCTAACTAGCTTAGGCTACAAAGGTTGGGTTAGCTATTTTTTGTATTAATTTTTAACGTACTTCGGCCACCTTCCTACTGCAAGTGAGAGATTGCACCTGTATAGAAGGAATGGCCTAATAGAAGTATGTTTTTCAAAGCTTGATGAGAAAATAAATAAAACGGACAATGTTTAAAGAAATTCACTTTATTCGTTCAGAATTCACTATATCTTAGAAATCAGGACGCGGGTTTTATCGAATGTAGATCTTGCTGAACAGAAAATTAGAAGCTAGCTGTCTCGTGTTTGGGGAATGTTCTACCATGCTGATGCCTCTTCCACTTGCTGTTAATAATTTTCTGGCACTACTTTAACTCTTTGGCACTTGAGTCAGTGCCTCATTCTGATAAGGCTCAAAACACAATGCGTGATCAGAAACACCTTCCTTCGTCGAAGATAGGGATGGCAGTGGAGAAAAACCGTCAACCTCATGAGACCTCTCAGTTGCAAAGGTGCTGTTTGAGTCCGTCACTCTCCATATTTCCTGGTAGCTAACATTAGCTATAAAAACACAGCAGCCCAGCCCACCTGGTTTCCCTCCCAGCCCCACCTCCAAACCACTGAAGTGCCCCTCCTAATGTGCCCCTCCCAATATTTCCTTCCCATTCATAAGTTGAGCTAGAGGTGGACTAAATAGTGGGGTGTAGTTACTATTTAAAGCCTATATGTACTTCCAAAACTGAGATTTACTCTTCTCACACTTTCACTGAACAGTTTATCATCCTTTACTTTTTCTTATTTTCAGTAGTCATTGAGTCACCAGCTTTTAAGAGCCAGAGTTTGATGCTTGGATAAAAAAGACGAGGGATATCAGAACAGAACAGATGTCTAAGAAGCCACCTGAACAAATCTACGTAGCAGCCATTTCCAAAACCAGAAGACTTAATGGAACCTGTCTATTGTATTTCATTGATTATGCTGGACTGGAGCAATGAGGGTAAGAGAGGGAAAGAGCTCACCCCAATGCCAGTCTCACAGCATGCTCCTAGATCCTCTAAACGAGTGTTATTTTAGCATTAGTTACTAAGACTGAGCCTGTACTGCACTGGGTTGCAACTGTAGCATACTACTACTCGAGCATTAGCTTAGCCCAGCAGAGTACAGTTCAAGGCACCACAGAACAATTCTGTTTTTTATCTTTGTCACTTTTACACGAGACATTTGAATGTGTGATCTCAGATATGAGTCTTTATCAGTCTCTAAATGGATGCTTTGTTTGCTAGAACCATGCATGTACAGCGGTGGGAGGTACCATATGCTCGCGTTAGCTTAGGCTTGGGCCCAGTCCCATTTCACCACTTGCCCCTACCACTTAGCTCTTAGCCCTCTGTTTTGTTTGTTCATGTCTAGGGTTAGGGTGTCCTAATTTTTGTTGAGATAGAGAGGTAGAGCGAAGTGTTAGGGCCATGTGGCCCTCCAGAGGCACACTCCAAACGGAGTGTTATGAGGGGAAAAAAAAAGAAAAACCGGCAAGATGGCTGCGTGAGCGACCAAAGAAACCCACAAATGTAAGTATTTTCTCAGTTAAAAATTTCCAATAACCATTGTATTATCTTAGTTTAATGTCATTTCAATGTATTATGGTTGTTTTCTTCATAACAAGCATAAAGAATCGCTAATAGCATGCTAATGTCTCGGTAGCTAGCTAGCTAATTTTCCCTTTCCACCTTAAATAGTCCAGCAGTATTGACGCCTAAAGCACCAGAATGTAACTGCTGCACCATTTAAGGTGGAGTGGGAAAATTCGAACAAGAACCTGGTGAATAGCTAACTTCAGCGTGATACTCAAACAAGGGGTAGGGGTAAAAAGAAGAAATGGGAGTGGGCCTTAAGCTACAGCTAAAAACATTACGTTTCGTTTTTTGTCACTCCAACAACAATCAGTTGACGTTACTCTTTTTTTTTTATAGTCTACTAGTGATGGCAGAGCACCAGTTTGTCAGTCAAACATGTACTAGGGTGTTTGGATCTCTTTAGCTAAGCTAGCTAGGAGAGAAGAGCTGGCTAGCATTAGCTTAACTAGGTAACTACAGGTCTAAACACCACAGAACAGGTTTAATTTTGTCTTTCTGTACCTCTGCCACCAGCTGCTCGGCCTTTGTTGCTCAGAGTTGAGTTATCATCATCTAAATTTGTGTCAGTGAAGTTTTTGTCAGGATTGACGTTGTTCTGTAGTGAACAGAGCTGGCAGCTTGCTAGCTAAGCTAATACCATCCAGCTACTCTTTCCTGGTTAGCAGCACTGTTTAACATGTCAGAAATTGGTGTTAGATGGAGGCTTTGACGTTTTTTAAATGGTGGTTTTAAAATCGTGCATTTTGGCATCCATGTGAGCAAACAAAACGTATTTGATTGTTTTTAGCTTTGAAATAATACAGCAGGATGCGGTGGCACTATATGATATAAATGTAGAACCAATCACTGAATAGCTACTTTGTTACGTTATCCCACTGAATGGTTCTGAGGCCCTAAACACAGTTAGGTAACGCCTTGACTCGACTCTACTCTCCTTTTTTGGTTTTCCATTAAGTAAATCTGGTACTGCGTACTATTTTTGGTATCACCTCCATCAAGCTACCAAGTGAGCTGAGCCAATACCTAAAGGTAACAAAAAAATGCTGCAGACCACTGATTTGTTGGAGAGAATCGCTAAACACATATGCTAAAGTTAGCTACCAGGTTAGCGTAACCTCTTGTGTCACCTTTAAACAACCAGAATCATCTGAAATCTTATGTAGTATTTCCCCAACTCTCCTGTTTTTGTATTTGTATTTTGTAATTGTAATTATAAAATGTAATTATATTCAGCACACATACACAATCTCTGTAGTGTTTTTCCTGCTGGAGCTGCTGTTTTTTGATTGGTGAATCTTTTAAATTTAACCTCGCTTTGTTATTATTGGTTTAAGAGCTGATTTAAACTAAATCAGTGGTAAAATAATTCTGCATTTTTTATTTTTAAACAGATTTCACTTAAATGCCAACTAAAAATTTAATCACAAACTTTATAGAAAAGCCTTATAGAAACATATGGAGTGCCACAAAGGTTATTTTCTTTATGAAATGTCTGTCAGGCAGCTTATTTTGATTACAGTATATAATGTGCAAATGTTTCTTCATCAGTTATGTATGTATCTGCAATGTAGAACAGCTAACTTACTTTGGTTGTGTAGCTTGAAGTGCAAGTTAGCTAGCTATCATAACATTTTGCTGAATGATACACTATCAATATTTAAAATAAGGTATAAGCCTTAAGCAGTAACTAGTACCTTAGCTATCTGGCTACAAGACATTCCCTCTCTTTTGGAATTTGGCAGTCATTGTTATGTACTAAAACTGAAGTTGCAGTTCACTTGGGTTGTGTTTTAGTGACTATTTCCAAAGTCAGCCATAAGTGGAGGCAAATATGTTTCTGACATCAAATATGTTCCACTAAGAAATTTCAAGTTAACTTTGGTTGTAGAATTATTGAATTACAAGAGTAAAGTGTTTTTCAGTGTTAGATTCCCTCAACATATGCTCTCACAACAATGCAAAGCATTTCTGTTGAGGGTGTTTTTGTTGAGGGGTGGTGTTTCCTGTACAAACCAGAAATGCCTCTGGCTGCAGCCCGTTTAACATTTGAACATTAGAAGTAAATAGGCCTATATCTTTGAATTAGGCTTACTTAGTTTAACTGTGCCTAGCCTACTGTTAGTCTACTGCTTACAGCACAAACTCGACTAACACAAGCTTGTTTTATTCCAGAAGCGTGCTAATGGTTACATTTTCACACACCAGTAGTGAAAATGAGAGTACATTTTGTGGCTTGCAGCTTGCAACAAACAAAAGGAGAGAACAGATTAACAGATTTGTTGAAGGTTGGATTTTTTTCTGTAAATTGACTCATAGATGTAAGTGCTGAAACTACACGTCCATTCCATCATTGCTTATGTGATATAAAAGGCCACATTGCAAACACAAGCACTCTGCAAATGGCAGCACAGCGGTGCATAAGTGACATACTTCCGCTTTCTATTTTAAAATGCCCTCGTGCTCTCGCTGATCATGCCACTACTGGCTCTTGAAGTTGAACAGCTCTCTGGGGTTGATGTAAACTGGTCTGTTCCCACAGATTAGTTCTGAAAAGGTTCTTGGCTTCTTTGCTGTTGTTAATAATTTGTGCAGCAAAATGGATGACGAGACTAATTGTGTGTAATATCTGTAGAACTTTGTAGCGATCTGTGAGAATTTCTGGCATAGGTCTCCTGAGCAGTTCAACAGCACAAATGCTGTGTATGAATGCTGCTTTGTGCAAAGTCTTGGTGCTGTATCACTCATGTCACTAAGAGGTAGTCTGTGTTGAAAAAATGACTGGCTTGTGGGTTGGAGCTGTGTTGAAGTGTTTTCAGAGTGTGAGAGAACGCTGGCACTTTCTAAAAAGCTCTGGGCAAAATCACACTGCTCTGCTCTCACTCCACACCACTCATATATTCTGCCGGGACCTTATGAATGCCGGGTCGGAGGGTGTGGTTATGCTAGTGGATTTTTTTCTTTAATTTGTCAACTGTCTGTATAAAATCAGCTGAGCAGGATTAAAAGTTGTAATGAATGATTTATCAAAATCAGAATCAGGCCAAGTATGTTTGCACATAAAAGGAATTTGTCTTTGGTGAAACAGTAGCTAATGGTTACACAGTAACTGACAATAGAGGTTTCACACTGACATAGCAGACATCCATACCTGAGTTCTACCATGCATACACACTGTCTCTCTCTCTCTCACACACACACACACACACACACACACACAGGCAAACATCCATTCCTATAATAATAATTCTGCACTTTTTATTTCTAAACAGATTTCACTTAAATGCCAACTAAAAATTTAATGACAAACTTTATAGAAAAGCCTTATAGAAACATATGGAGTGCCACAAAGGTTATTTTCTTTATGAAATGTCTGTCAGGCAGCTTATTTTGATTACAATATATAATGTGCAAATGTTTCTTCATCAGTTATGTATGTATCTGCAATGTAGAACAGCTAACTTACTTTGGTTGTGTAGCTTGAAGTGCAAGTTAGCTAGCTATCATAACATTTTGCTGAATGATACACTATCAATATTTAAAATAAGGTATAAGCCTTAAACAGTAACTAGTACCTTAGCTATCTGGCTACAAGACATTCCCTCTCTTTTGGAATTTGGCAGTCATTGTTATGTACTAAAACTGAAGTTGCAGTTCACTTGGGTTGTGTTTTAGTGACTATTTCCAAAGTCAGCCATAAGTGGAGGCAAATATGTTTCTGACATCAAATATGTTCCACTAAGAAATTTCAAGTTAACTTTGGTTGTAGAATTATTGAATTACAAGAGTAAAGTGTTTTTCAGTGTTAGATTCCCTCAACATATGCTCTCACAACAATGCAAAGCATTTCTGTTGAGGGTGTTTTTGTTGAGGGGTGGTGTTTCCTGTACAAACCAGAAATGCCTCTGGCTGCAGCCCGTTTAACATTTGAACATTAGAAGTAAATAGGCCTATATCTTTGAATTAGGCTTACTTAGTTTAACTGTGCCTAGCCTACTGTTAGTCTACTGCTTACAGCACAAACTCGACTAACACAAGCTTGTTTTATTCCAGAAGCGTGCTAATGGTTACATTTTCACACACCAGTAGTGAAAATGAGAGTACATTTTGTGGCTTGCAGCTTGCAACAAACAAAAGGAGAGAACAGATTAACAGATTTGTTGAAGGTTGGATTTTTTTCTGTAAATTGACTCATAGATGTAAGTGCTGAAACTACACGTCCATTCCATCATTGCTTATGTGATATAAAAGGCCACATTGCAAACACAAGCACTCTGCAAATGGCAGCACAGCGGTGCATAAGTGACATACTTCCGCTTTCTATTTTAAAATGCCCTCGTGCTCTCACTGATCATGCCACTACTGGCTCTTGAAGTTGAACAGCTCTCTGGGGTTGTTGTAAACTGGTCTGTTCCCACAGATTAAAAAAAAAAAGTTCTGAAAAGGTTCTTGGCTTCTTTGCTGTTGTTAATTTGTGCAGCAAAATGGATGACGAGACTAATTGTGTGTAATATCTGTAGAACTTTGTAGCGATCTGTGAGAATTTCTGGCATAGGTCTCCTGAGCAGTTCCACAGCACAAATGCTGTGTATGAATGCTGCTTTGTGCAAAGTCTTGGTGCTGTATCACTCATGTCACTAAGAGGTAGTCTGTGTTGAAAAAAAATGACTGGCTTGTGGGTTGGAGCTGTGTTGAAGTGTTTTCAGAGTGTGAGAGAACGCTGGCACTTTCTAAAAAGCTCTGGGCAAAATCACACTGCTCTGCTCTCACTCCACACCACTCATATATTCTGCCGGGACCTTATGAATGCCGGGTCGGAGGGTGTGGTTATGCTAGTGGATTTTTTTCTTTAATTTGTCAACTGTCTGTATAAAATCAGCTGAGCAGGATTAAAAGTTGTAATGAATGATTTATCAAAATCAGAATCAGGCCAAGTATGTTTGCACATAAAAGGAATTTGTCTTTGGTGAAACAGTAGCTAATGGTTACACAGTAACTGACAATAGAGGTTTCACACTGACATAGCAGACATCCATACCTGAGTTCTACCATGCATACACACTGTCTCTCTCTCTCTCACACACACACACACACACACACACACACACACACACACACACAGGCAAACATCCATTCCTGTAGACACACGTGTAAGTAAAACAGTATTTAAAGTGTGGAGTACCTCAGCCATATAGGAGGTAGCAATACTAAATAGAATAAATGAAAATAAAATAAAAAAGAAGGAAATATGATAAAATATTTATATTTAACACACTGATTTTGACCTTTCTTTTTTTATTTTATTTTATTTTATCTATTTATTTTTATTGTTGCAACTGCAAGCCACAGAATGTATGCTCATTTTTCACTAGAGGTCAGTATTTGTGTGTGAAAACATAATCGTCAGCACATGTACAGCACAGCAGCATATGGTATAAAACAAGCTTGTGTTAGTCGACTTTGTGCTGCAAGCAGTAGGCTAACAGTAGGCTAGCCACAGTTAAACTTAGTAAGCCTAATGCGACGATACAGGCCTATTAATTTTCTTGTTGCTTATGCGCAGCAATTGTCTAGAAATGTAATGGTGTGAAGAACAAAACTCTGCAGCTTGGTTTTTACATTTTTAGCAGATCTGGTTATGCGCTGCAGTTTGTAAATGCTTGGTGTCAGAGCTGCACCATACTGTGAGGAAAGTGGTGATGACGCACTCTGTAGTGGCTGTATAGAAATGAACCTGCAGCAGTTGAGGCAAGACCTTTCCTACATGATTGTATCACCAGTTTAAGATGTTTTTTGAAAAAACAATTACCCCTGTTGCAACTGTTTTGGAGTGTTTCTGGAATCAATTTTAGAATGAGTCTATGTTTACATAAACAATGAAGTGAATAAGGTAAAACGTTGAATATTGTGGTGGCTTCCATATGCTATGTTCAGAGAGAGAGGGACTTTTAAGATGCAGTGTGCATATTTTCCTAAAAAGCAGAAATTATGGCCTCTACTGACTCTTCTTCTGCATGGCGCCATGCTGGTGTGACGAAGTGGGATCTTGCTAGTGAACTTGAGCAGAAGGACACCATGGTGGATGGCAAAGAAGAAGCAAAACAAGTGGAGGTGAAACTGGCGTGAAAGTGGGCGGTGGCGGACAGGATGGCACGATGGCAGAAAGAGAAGCAGAGCGGCATCAAGCCAGGGCATGGCTGAGTAGAGCCAGCGCATATTCGACTACCATGTGGATGGTCGCCCAACATTACGGCTGGACGGCTGGGGACACCGAGATTCAGCTTTGCTTTACAAGGGACAAGCACGTTAGGTGCTTGTGGATTTGCCAGTGTAGTCGCATTGTACTCTCTTGGTGCTGACCACGGCACACCAGCAGCGGTTTGGACAAGTACCAGCAGCACTGTCTGTTAGAAAACCACTTTCCAATAGGCGAAGGCGGAAAGGGGAACAGATAAACGTGCTGGTGGCAAAGCTGACCACAATGATTAGCAGGCTTACCCCACGTTCAAAAAAGTAGTGCAGGAGGTGTTGGTGTTGGAGCATTTCTTGAACACACTGCTGCCAGAGGAGCTAAGGCGACACATACGGCTCATCAAACTGACTAGCCTCGAAGCAGCTGTCGCTGAAGCCAAAACAGCAGAGCTCAACCTCAATGACGGGGAAACAAAGCAAGTAACACAGTGCTATGTAGCAGAAGACTCTGGGGGGAGGTGTCGGCATGTGAAACAGACGCCAAGTGAGCAACGGCAGCATGGGTAGTGTGTTGGTGGTGTGGATAAAAGGGACATTGTGCCCGCCAATGCTACAAGCCTGAGCCAGTGGAAGATGAGAATGGGCCTGCTCAGTGAACTATAAACTAGATAATCCCTCTCCTCTTTAGCCCAGAGGACGCATCATCCATGATTTCCAAAAAAAATTTTCAAATTTTGATTCGACCAACGGACACCTTTCCACTTTGTTTCAGTCCATCTTAAATGAGCTTGGGCCCAGAGAAGGCAGCAGCATTTCTGGATCCTGTTTATATATGGTTTCTTCTTTGAATGGTAGAGTTTTAGAGTGGTGAACCCCTCTCTATATTTACTTCTAAAAGACACAGCCTTCCTGGGATGCTCTTTATACTGAATCATGTTACTGACATTACACAACTTTACTAGTCATTTGTTGCCCCATCTCAACTTTTTTTCAAACGTGTTGCTGGCATTAGATTCAAAATTTTTCAAAAGTTATAGGATTGCTCAGTTTCAACATTTGATATATTGCCTTTGTACTATTTTCAATGAAATGCAGGCTTTAAATGATCTGCATGTCTTTGCATCCTGTGGCTGCTGTTAATTGTTCTTTCAAGCTTTTCAAAGTTTTCACAAAATGGGGACATATTGTACCACAACCCTATCCTCCTCAGAGTATGCGTATGGCTAAATGTGTGTAAAGAGTAGAGTATGTGTGCGGCTAACTCTGTGTGAAGAGCACATGCTACAGTTCACTGCCTTCTTCACATTCTGCTCTTGTATCTTTGTCTCTGTAGAGATGACTTCAAAACTTGTCTTACTTCTCTATACTGCAATAATTCTAAACTTTGAGACTATTTTTGCCACACTAAAGCAGAACACTGAAACAGAGAGATGGTAAGAGTTTTAGTGAGAACAGCAGATACCACTACACACTTAAAAACTATGGTTCTTTAGTAAAGAAAAGTAAAGAAAATGGTTCTGTGCAGAACCATGAACACTCAATGTGTGTAGCCTGGGAGAAGTTTGAATGCAGTGGTAATTTTACTGCCTCTGCCTGGACTACTGGTTCAAATAAAAGTGTAACAAACACTTCAAAAGCTAATATGCTCTTATGTTCCCTTCTCAGGATAACATCCGTTTCAGAGATGAAACGTCTGAAGAGCATTTGAAGATGTTCTTAAAGATTTCCAGAATTGAATACAAAAGTGAGTACATTCTTTTGTTGACTTTACATATGTGCACATACAAAATGTTGTCTGTGATGTTGAAGATGTTTGCATCACCTTACTTTCCATGAAACTGCCATACTGCGATATGTGATACTATTGTCTGTTTTCAAAGAAAAAAACAATTACTAAACTGCAATTTAAAAATATTTATTGAACACTGAACATTTTTAACATTCCAGCAGACATACCAACAAAGCACAATATGACAAATAAATTAGCAAAAAAATAAATTTTATTTGCCCCTCCAATAAAAGTAAAAGAATAATGTCAATATGACTTGAATAGATTAGTAAAACAGTATGACAATATTACTTAACAAGTTAAGATGTACCCACTTAGCAGACGTACCCCTACAATTCAGCAGAACACTGTCTGCAAACGGCCATTCTTGGGTCATTCTCTGACACTTTAAAATGCTTTCACACAGACAACATGTTTACTGCATTTACAAAGAGCACCTCACTCCACGCTGGTTGCGATTTTATCGTCTTGTTGTAAAATTGGGGTTTGTGTTTCTTTAAGGAGGATGCGTGCTTGTTAAACACAATGGCTCAGTTTTTTTCTTTACTCTTTCTGGAGTTATGTTTGGCTCGAATGCTTGAAACTGACTAAAAGCTGGGAAACTTCAGCGTGCTCCAGTGTGACTTGCTGTGGAAAGTGGGTTAAAGTGGGTATTACCCTAGAGCAGTTGGCTCTAGCCCTGGAGCTAAGAAGTAAAAGTTCCACTCTGGTTCCCGGGAACTAGAAAAAGGTAATAGCATCATTAAAAAGGTCATTGTTTGGTATAAATTATTTGGTGTTTCCACTTATTCGACCAAACACTGAAAGTGTTTTTTTTGCCATTTTTGGCCAAATCATTTCGGTTGCCGAATATTCGGGACATACCTAGTTATTTGTTTTTTTTTTGTTTTGCTGCTTTGCTGCTCTCTACTTTTGCTACTGAGTCATAAACTGGATATAGAAAGACAACTACATTTGCATTTCCTCAAGCAGATACAGTGCTTGCCAGGCCAAAAAATACGTCTTAAAGTTTATGTAAAAAAACAAGGAAAGAAAGAAACTACAATTAATATTATAAAGAATAAAGGCTGTGTGTTGAAAGAAAGACACTAATGGTTAATGTTTTACAATAATAAGTAGAGGTGTAGTCTTTGTGACATGCAGGTATATGCCTTATACTCCACCAGGAAACCACTTGGATTTGTTCACCTGAAAATACATGATGCGCATTTCTGGCTATTATTGTGGCTGTATGTGACATGTTCACAGGAAAAGTCTGAATTAACACAAACTCAAGGGTCATGAAAATGAAATGTCTTTCTTAGGGTCATGCTAGGAGATCACAATGTAATGTAAGTAAGTTTAGATGCAAAGTGAAGACCTTTTTTGCTTTTGTCATCCTTTTTTCAAATTTTGAGTGTGTTGCTGCAAGAAGTTCCTACAAATGTCACAGGATAAATACTACTACTACTACTACTAGAGACTCTCTAATAGTCTATTTTCAATGAAAACTTTGACTTGCCAGGCTCAAAAGTTTGTGCAAACCCAATTCCAAAAAAGTTGGGACAGTATGTGAAATGCAAATGAAGACAGAAAGCAGTGCTTAGTTGATCCTCTTCGACCTGTATCTAAATGAAGTTTTATATTATCAACATTTTACAACTTTTTTGTGAATATACGCTCATTCTGAAATTGATGCCTGCAGCACCTTGCCAAAAAAAGCAATTTAAGATTAAGAATAATGTTAATGCTCAAACATTTTAGAAGAGGTGGTCTAATTGTACTTTGATACAAAAGGATCCAGGAAAGGCCTCGTTCTTTATGAGCAAGAATGAGTCGAGCCCTGTCATTTCCACAAAAAATGCACCTAGTTCAACTGTTCAAGCACAACATTCCTCAATGAGAGTTGGCAAGGATTTTAGGTATTTCACCCTCTGTGGTGCATATCATCAAAAGATCCAGAAAGATCGTAGAAAGCAAGGCCAAAGATCGTAGAAAGCAAGGCCAAAAACCACAACTGAAGGCCCATAACCTTTGATACATCAGATGGCACTGTATTAAAAAAACAGTGTGTTTCTGTGATAGATATCACCTCTTGGGCTTGGAAATACATTAACAAACCATTGTCAGTAAACGCTGCTGACATCTCTGGGCTCATCTGAAATGGACTGATGCACAGATAATCTGAAAAGTTTACTCGTCAGACCACAATACATGTTTTATGGAAATAATGGACAGTGTGTGTCTGGGCCAAAGTAGTAAAGAACCATCCAAATTGTTACCAGTGTAAAGTTCCAAAGCTAGGCTGTGTCATGGTATGGGTGCATAGTGCACATCTAATATAACCACATACAACCCTATACCAATGGTGAAAGCACCATTAAAGCTGATATGTACACATACAACTATATACATATATACAATTTAGACATTTCTGATTTAGACATATGTAGTTGGGACTCCCCCAATCACACAATACTACCAGTGTAAGTATAAGAGTGAAAGCTAGTACAGGCTTCTACTGTATCTTTTCACTTTTTTTTTCAAATACACACACACACACACATTTTTGAGCAACATATGCTGCCTTTCAGAATCTGTTTTTTTGCAAGGACATCCAAGCTTATTTCAACATGAAAACAGAAAGAAACATTCTGAACATGTTACAACACCATGGCTGCGTAATCAGAGAGTGCGGGTGCTGTACAGGCTGCTTGTCTCATATTAAAAGCGCATGGCACTTTATTAAGGGTAAAATTTGACAACGAAGGCCCCATATGATTGCACAGCTGAAGGCTTGTATAACTGAGGAATGGCAAAAAATTCAGCTTTCAAACGTTTAAGTGCTGTTTAAAGGAAAGGTGATGTAACAGAGTGGTAAACATGCTTCTGTGTCAACTTTTATGAATATGTTGTGGGCATCATATTTTGTATAAAGACATTGAGGGGGGAAAAAATTGTATGATAAAATATCAAATCCTGTTTTTGTACTGTTTTCATACAGGTCAAAGTGTATGATTACTGATTTTATTTATTTTTTTTTTATTGGCACTTCACATGGTGTATGGTGTCTTAGCTTTTAGGAAATGGGTTTGGCCTTTTCACACCAAGTATGATTTTTTTTTTTTTCAGATTAAAAAATAGATAGAAAAAAAAGATTAACATAGTATATATGTAGTAATGTATATGCAGTAATGTATAGGTAGAAATGTATTTTGTTCTCAATCCAATTTGAACACAAAATAGGAAGAAGAAAAGGATTCCTTGAGAGGCAGCAGTGATGAACTAATGATTTTTCATTGCAACTAAATGACGTGCACACACTGTGTACACACCATTCTATTTGAGGATCTGCTTCTGCTTGTTGCTCCTCATTAAAAAGGAGCATTCATTAGTGAGGGAAGCAAATAATTTGCGGTTCTTGTGGGCATGAACAGAATGGAATGTAACTGTATAGCCATTTTTTATTTTATACAGTTGCTGTAAGGTACTCATGGTCATTCCTGGTCCACCTTCTATTTTCTTTAATCTCCATGGTTTTATAGTTGTGTTTTTTGTTGTATAAGCTTTTGTGCTTTTGCCACAAGCAAGGTGAACTGTTCTGCCACCATCCTGATGCATATTTGGGCTCTTTTCCACCAAACGGTTCTGAGCACGGAGGGTAACCATTCCAGTGGCGTTTCCACATGGACACAGTTCGACACGGAATGTTTAAAATCCAGGCTCAGCCCTTTTTAATTTTTTTAGCACCGTTAGCTAACCATACTCGGGGCCACAGAACCATTCGGTGGAATGATATAACAGCGTAGCTGTTCGCTGATTGGTTCTATGTTTATATCTGTATTGAACCACAGCATCCTGCTGCGCTATTTCAAACCTGAAAGCATTCAAATAAATTCAGCTTGCTCAAAAAAATAAAGCAGTGCACGATTTTAAATCCATCATTCAATCAACATCAAAGCTTCAATCTAAAACCAAGAGAGAAGAGAGTAGCTTGTTAGCATTAGCTTAGCTAGCATGCTGCCAGCGCTGCTCACCTGCTATCATCTTGCTGACAAAAGCTTTACTAACACAAATTTAGATGACAGTGACTCATATCTGAGGAAGCGAAGTGGAGTGGCTGATGTTAGAGGGACAGAAAGCTGAAATTAACCTCTTTTCTGGTGTCTGAAGCTGGAACCTCCTAGCTAAGCTAATGCTAGCCAGCTCCTCTCTCCTAACTAACTTAGCTTAGGTAAAGAGATCCAAACACCACAGTGCACATTCGATTCGACTAACTGCTCTGCTATCACAAGTATAGATGATAAAAACTTATAATAGCAAGAGCAAAGTTGACTGATCGGTGTTGGAGTGACAGAAAGCCATAATCGCACCTGTTCTGTTAGAGCTTTAAGATGTAGCCTGCTAGGCTAAGCTAACGTGAGTGCACTGTGCCTCCGACTGCAGTACGGGCTTAACACCCGTTTAGAGGATAAAGACTCGTATCTGAGAGCACCAATTTAAATGACTGGTGTTGAAGTGAAAAGATTAAAAAAAATAGAATTGTTGGTGCTTTGAGTTGTACCCTGCCTGGCAACGCTAATGCTAATGTAGTTATCTGGCTACAGGTAAAACCCACCGCAGTAGTGTCTGTTTCAGTAACAGATGCTCAAATAACACCAGTATAGGGGATGAACAAGATGAGAGACCGGAGTTGGAGTGACGGATGGAATCAAACGTGTTTATGGTGGGTGCCGTGTGTGTTGCTATTAGCCTGTTAGCAGTTAGCCATTCGTTTGTGTAGTTTTCTTTTGTATTTCCTGGTTCTGATTTAGCAGTACAACAGATGGAAACAGAAACCGTAACTGGTCTCATGAGTCCAGACCAGTGCGGAACGGCCCAGTACAGCCCTGAGAACCATTTGGCTCAGTAGTGGAAAAGTGGCGTTTGTTTGGACTGCAACCATGACAACAGGGCTGATTTTTAACACATCTGTACAACGTTGAAAATCAAGCAGGCTCCCATTAAAAATAAATAAATAAATAAATAACACAGCACTGCAGTCTGTCCATTTCAGACTTGATGGGAAAGATAGCATTAATATACTCGTCTTTATTTTCTGAACTTGACATGCTATTTTTTGACCGAAAAAATCTGACTCCGTGTGAATTAGGGGTGCAACAATGATCGGTCTGCATCCCAGTACCAAGACTATCAGCATGCATGTTTGTAACGCACAGTTTGATAAGGGAAGCTTTGCCAGCTTTAAGGAGATGAATCTGCCTGAACATCATCTTTGCCTGAAGCCTGATGGTGTCTATTCATCTGCAGAGCACCTAACATTTCTGGCTAAGGTAACTTCATGTTATGTTTTACTATAGAGCATTTTACCTTGTTAAGCACATTGTCAAATGTCTGTGTATAAAACCGAAGGAAGTGATCTAATGAGAATATAATGCCATATGTGGATGATGCCATTTGATAGTTTTTCTCTCTGATAGAGCTGGTGCAATTTTCACTGTTTTTTCAGATGTCAGTAAGGATAAGTTAGCCCGCTAGCTAGCTAAAAATATAGCTAGCTAACTTTAGCTAACGTGGCAAATAACTTAAAGTGCAAGTTACAGTCGCTGGGCTAGAAAACAAGTTCATGGCACCCGCAGTCATCCTAGCGTTTGCGAGCCATCGTGTACCACTGTGGTTCCAGCTACAGTCCTGGAGGAGGCATAAAACTATAGAGACATGACATGTCAGGCTGATACAACTGGCCTCCATGATGTCTTTGTCCAAGCACATGTGAAACCATCCAGAAAGCCTAAAGGTAAGTACAGAGAATTAGAGCTCACTTTTGTCTGATTGTGCATTGTGTAGATCTTAAATCTGCATTATTGTTGTTATTATTTCTATTATGAAATGTGCAGCTACTCAGGCAAGAGTACTTAACAATAGTGTGGCATGTGAGGTCAGTTCTCACATTCATGAAAACGTTTAGTACCTTGAACTCCCTGAGGAGACCTGGGCTTGACCTTGACCTTGAAATTGTTAAACCACTGAGATAAAGAATTTAATGAATTAATTTTCAGGGATTAGCTTCTCATACTGTAAATGTTCTTCCTTTTTAGATTCAGCTGGCAACAGGGTTGGGATAGCTACAGAAAAATTAGTAGCTAGCTACTTTGTAGCTACTTTCCCAAAATTTGTAGCTAGCTACAATTTAGCTTATTTTCCGGAAAAAGTAATGGCTACTTTTTAGCTACTTTTTGAAAAGTAGTGCACTACTTTTTAGCTACTTTCAAAGCGCGACTGTCACAATGTTTGTGTATCTCCACTTCTCCAACTGCGCCAGAATTGTACAGACATGACATTCAGAGTCCTTTGTTAAACTTAAGCAACACTTCAGCCTCAGAATTCTCATCAGTGACCCTGGCTCTGCGCAGTACTATTAGTAATAGTCTATTATAAAAATGTTTTTTTCTGCTTTAGCTAAGCCAGAGATCAGCAACACACAGCTCTTTCACTGCCCTGTTGCGGCTCCACAGCAGAATCAGATTTTTAGGTGAAATAAAGTAATCCTCCTTTGCTATAAAATAAAGCTCTGCTGATCATTATAACACACAGTTTTAACACAGTTTTCACAATGAATGGTCTTAAACGCTGGAGTTAATGTATAACTGATAATGCACCCTTTAATCCTGAAGATTGACACGCAGACTGCTGGTCACCATAGCAACATAGACAGCCTCGCCTAGCTCATAGCTAACGAAATGGCGAGATTTAAGACGAACATCGATAATTTGGAGACAAATAGACTTGCATTTATAATCACTCCAGCTAGTTTCTGGATACGTTTAATCTGCAACGAGAAACTGTCAAACACTAAGTCGTAAGGTCAGCTTCTCCAGCTTCTCGTTCGAATTGTCCCATTTCACCTTAAATGGTGCAGCAGTTACATTCTGGTGCCTCACACACCATTTAAGGTGGAACAGGACAATCTGAACGAGAAGCTGGCGAATGAGAAGTGACTTCAGCCTCGTAAAAAGTCGAACGTTGAGAGATTTTGTGCGGATTGCTTGAAGCCTGTAGCGAAACTGTACCGAAAATTATCGCTATAGCCACACATAAATTTGTAGGCGCTACAGCTATTAGCTACATTTCAGAAAACTGTAGCAGCTACAGCTATTAGCTACAAAAATGTGTAGTTAGCTGCAAAAAGTAGGGTACTACTTAGCTACTCCCCCAGCCACTCAGGGAGAGACAAATAAAGTATAAACCAAGGTGAGCAATAAAAATAGTCAGGTAAGGTTTTACTACTTTTTTATTTTTAAAGTGTAAACACACTGCAAAACTATAATCATTCTCTACCCCTCAACAGTAGGTTGTTCATTCACCTTCCAGTATGTTCTTATTTTTGCAGCACCTGATTACTTTGCCAAAAACTGTATAGCAAGAACCTCTACCTGTTTGCGAGCCAGAGCCTCCACCGTTCTTATGCAGCCTGGAGGCTGTGGCTCAGCCTTTTTTCAGAATGACAAATGAGGTAAATCTCAGTGCTACATGCTAGAATGTTTTACAGCACTCTTTGTTAATCACTTTTAACTATTTGCTGCATCAACAAAAAAAGGCATATTTAAACAGGCAATTGTTGAAACTGTTTGGGGCACAGGGACTCCAGGAGCAGGATTTAAAAGCACTGTTTACTGTATGTCTCATTTAACTCACCTAGGCTTTGTCCAGTGATATTACGTATTTTCCTTGAGGGAAAGTATTCATGCAAAATGCAAATTT
This sequence comes from Colossoma macropomum, assembly GCF_904425465.1. Taxonomy (NCBI): domain Eukaryota; kingdom Metazoa; phylum Chordata; class Actinopteri; order Characiformes; family Serrasalmidae; genus Colossoma; species Colossoma macropomum. Next base: position 426,761 of record NW_023495633.1, on the reverse strand, counting down.
TCAAAACAGTGCTATAATTTGTTTTTTAGGGTTTTGCTCTATTGGGTTGAATGTGTGCCTTATTGGGTACTATATTTTTATAGATGTATTTATATCCAGTTAATATTTCGGTTTGTTCATTCTGTAAGCGCTTAGTACATTTAGATCCTAACAGGCCAGTTACAGGCCAAGTCATATTATACCTCTCAAGGCATCATATCTAGAGTGAAGCTAAAATGCAGTTTATGTTTTCCATGTTTTCCATATTTTCCATATATTTTTTTTTTTTTGGCAAGCCAATCAGTTTTGCATAAGGACTCCAAACACTGTCTCAGATGACCGTACAGAAGATCCCCAGGAAACTTCACTCATGGTAGTGCCTTTCTGCCACTTGCCACCATGGACCATTTCAGCTGAGCTGGAGGAAACAGTGAAGGTATAAGTATTATCACCGAGAAGTGTGTGTGTCTGTTAGTGAGACAGAGGGGCAAATGAGAATAACTCCTCTAATTAATAAAACACTGAAGTCTGCAACTGTCTATTAAAATAAACATATCCACAAATGTCATTGTCCTGAGATTTTGTACAGGTTGGACTAATGAATACACTTAATGTTTAGTTGAATAAAATTATTTGATTACTCTTTACTGTTTTTTTGTAGATGCGTTCTCTGACTGTATATTGGAATGTGGTGTCTTAAGTAAATGTCATTGCAATTATTGATAAAGAATTTGCATATAGTAGTTCCATTTAAGATCAAGCAGGAGAAGAAATCCTGTGTAAGCTCCATCACGATCACGAAACTCCTCTAATTTGCGTAACTGCACAGGCTGCATGCACGTGCTGACCTAAATACCCCCAGCACAGCACTGCATCTTATGCAAGATGTCTGTAACAACTGTAAAAAAAACCCATTATACTTAGTTTGAAATAAAAATGTTATGATTAGCACATTTAATGATAACATTCAAACTAAGATTAGATAACCTGCAGGACCGCTTAAGTGAGGATTCTTGCAAGTCTCCATGTAACGTTAGCTGCTGATAAGTAAGGATTTAGGACCACTGCAACAAACCCTGGATGACAGGTGAGGCAGTGTACGACCCCAACCTGTCACATTTGTGAACAACCTGTATGTTATGATAAAATTAACTGTTGTCCCTGTTAAACTTCTCAGGTAAACTGGCAGCATGCCAAAAAGCTAGATTGTAATGCTGGTAGTGCTAGAGAACTGCTAACGGACTCTAACAAGCTTAGGCTACAAAAGTTGGATTCGCTTGTTTTCCTCAACCACCTACCTACAGCAAATGTTCATAAAAGTTTAGAGCTTTGTACAGCCCACAAGAAGTCATAGCTTGATATCAAAATTACTGAAACTTAGACAATGTTTATAGAAATCCACTTTATTTGTTTGAAATTCAATACATCTAAGAAATCAGGAGTTGTGTTTTACTGAATGTTTATCTTGCTGAACACAATTAGAAGCTAGCTGTCTCAAAGTGGTAAGGCTAAAGACACCCTGCCTGATCAGAAACGCCTTCCTCCATCGAAGATGTGGATGGTAGTGAAGAAAAATTGTCAACCTTGTAAGACCTCTTAGTCACAAAAGTGGTATTTGATTTTGTCACCCTATATTTTCTTGTAGCTAATGTTAGCTAGCTCTAAAAACACAGCAGCCCAGCACACCCGGTTCCCCTCCCAGCCCCGCCTCCAAACCCGTAGATCGCTGCAGTGCACTGCCCGTTTTTGAGCATTTTTCAAAGATGAGTTAGCAGTGGAGTTAGCAGGAAGTAAGGGGTGTAGTTACTCTTTAAAGTTCATTCAAACTTCCCTTTCTAGTTATCATTATTCTAATTCAAATTTTCAAAATTTGTAAATTGTTTACGGTCCACAGTTTTTGATGTAGAAGCACCACATTTTTTTCAGAAAGCGATTGTTCAAAGATGAAACTTTTCTTTTTGGAAATTAATAGCACAGTGCACACAGACTCACATAAAACAGTAACAGCAGTGACAACGGTTATAACACATGGTCAATACACCCCACACCACACGCACTTAACAGACCACACACAATCACTCAAAACAACACACACCACAAACACACACACCATTAACACACCACACAAGCCACATACATTCAACAAGAGTACTGAAAATCCCTACATAAGTACAAGTATTGTTACTGTAGTGATAATTTACTCGAGTAAAAGTATTAGTAGATGAAATTATTCAAGTAAGAGTAAATGAGTAGTTTATTTAAAAACTACTTAAGTACTCGAGTCACTTAAATTACTTTTTCGTATTTCCACTGTCACAACCTGAAAATATTTCTGAGCTGACTCGGCTACATCATTTGTATATAAACTGTACAGAAAAACACTACAGCAAAACGTGTGGGGGGAAAAAGTGCTTAGACTGATCACAGTACGTTCTGCTAGTGCACATTTACACACCTTTCTGTGAACTGTGTAAGGAACAAGGTTTACATTAAACTGCATACATTTCATGGTTAGATGATTATAGAAGACTTCCTAGTTTATCCATTTCCAATAAAGTATTTCAGAATCACTGAACGACTGTGCAGAGGGTGTTACTGTTTAATTAATTTCATTTAAGAGAAAAAAAACTGGATCAAAATTATGAGTAGATTCACTAAAATTAGCTCAGCTCCCTGGACTCTAGCTTAAGTAAATAGGTGTGAACCTCTACAGACAGTAAACACATTCACAGCCTTCAAACTGTATATTTTCACTGATATCTGTTCAGAACATTTACACCATTGAAATCAGCAGCAACATCAGCAGTTTACCCAGCTTTATTTTTTTTTTACTGTAATGTATTTCACTAGGAATCATGCTGATTACTGCATACAGAATCAGACATTTATTATTACCTCATTTGACAGTTAAACAGCTAACTCACTGTTAAAGACAAACACCAAGGCAGACAGAGAGAGACAGACACAGATAGAGGGCAGGGATGTGGGGAGGGATCAGATCAGGCCAGTCAGCTTAAACCATGACAGAGCGACAGAATCACTGTGCAAAGTTTGTGAAGAACCTGTATTAGACTAAATTTCTTGTATCACAGCCGTAAACGACTGTTTATCTCCAAAACAGCAACTAAACTTGGCTGTATTTTAAACAGGTAAACTGTAGGCTGTGGGTGACACCTGTTAACTAAAGTAGCTGACAGGCACTTGTAATAATATACACAACAGATTTCGAGTTTAATAAATAGAAGCATTATTAAAGAAAGAAGAAAGCCGTAAACATGGTACCTGTTTAGCTCAGCTAGCTTGGCTAATGCTCCCTCAGGCTGGAGTTGTGAAAGCAGAGATCTCATCAGGTTTCGTGTTTGGCCGCTGATGACGCTGTTTTCTTTAGTTCATGTGAAAATGAATACAGATGACTGTTTGGATGCAGTCTGTCCCTTGTGTGTCCTGGTTAAGTTCTCCTCTGTCCTTCTCCACTAAACTGGACATCTGTAGTGTTTTTTGATGGGTGAATCTTTTAAATTTAACCGCGCTTTGTTCTTATTGGTTTCTGAGCTGATACACTTATTTATTTTTACTCTGTAATGTTATTAAGAATTAAAGTAGTGAAGTCAAAGTATTTCATTAAAACATTAACTAGTAAAAGTACTATGATTTAATTCTACTCCAAAAAATACCACTACAAGAAAAACTGTACTCAAGTACAGTAACAAGAGTAAATTAATTCGTTACTTACACCTCTGCACACAACACACCCCACAAACACACTACACACTCTAGGTGCAGCACACACTAAACAAAGACTTAACACACACTCTACACACCACACATACTGAAGACACACTAAGGTAGCAGTGTATTTAAGACACCACTACTGAAGGTAGAAAAGTATTTAAGATTACCAGTGGATTTGAGGTATCAGTAAATTTTAGGTGGCAGTGGATTTAAGGTATCAGTAAATTTAAGGTAGCAGTGGAACTAAGAAAGCATTGGATTTAAGGTATCACTGGATTTAAGATAGCAATTATGTTAAGGTAGCACTAAATTTAAGGTGGCAGTGGATTTAAGGTGACAGGGAATTTAAAGTGGCAGAAGATTTAAGGTTGCAGTAGATTTAAGGTATCAGTAAATTTAAGGTAGCACTGGATCTACGGTGGCTGTGGATTTAAGGTATCAGTGGCTTTAAGGTAATTGTGTGTTTAAAAACAGCAACCACCTAGCAACACTTTAGCAACAACCTGGGACACAATAGCAACCACCTAACACTTTTCCAACCACCTTGGATACCATAACAACCGCCTAGCAACCATCAACAATCTAACAATGTTTTGACATAATTAGCTGGCTTTTTCAAGACAACTTAAAGTTCATTCATGAAAGGCCAGCTTACTGTTCTTAATAATAATATTATTACGTTATACACCGATCAAGCATAACATTATTGCTTATTGTCCATTTTATCAGCTCCACTTACTATATAGGTGCACTTTGTATTTTACCATAAGAGACTTTTGTCCATCTGTTTCTTTGCATACTTTGTTAGCCCCCTTTTACCCTGTTCTTCAGTGGTTAGAACCCCCATGGACCCTCACAGAGTAGGTACTATTTGGGTGGTGGATCATTCTCAGCACTGCAGTAACACGTGACGTGGTGGTGGTGTGTTAGTGTGTGTTGCGCTGGTCTGAGTGGATCAGACACAGCAGTGCTGCTGAATATAAGATGCCACTGAATTTAAGGGAGCAGTGTATTTGAGGTATTAGTGTATTTAAGGTAGCAGTTAAGGTGGACTGAAGGTATCAGTAGATTTAATATATCCGTGTGTTTAATTACATAGCAACCACATAGCAACAGTTTAGCAACAACCTGGGACAACATAGCAATCACCTAGGAACACTTGACCAGCCACCTTGGATACCACAGCAACTGCATAGCAACATTTAAGCAACACTTTAGCAACCATCATCATCAACACCATTTTAATGTTTTAATGTAATTAGCTGGCTTATTCAAGCCAACTTGAAGTTCGTTCACAAACTTTCCCTTTCTAGTTAGTATTATTATTCTAGGCTTTTTTACATTTTTCATGGTCCACAGTTTTTGTTGTACACCCACAAAATTTTGCCCAAACATTCCTCATGGGAGTATGGGAGTGGTGCCTACCAATCCGACATATGGAAAATGAACGTTCAAAGACAAAATTTTTCTCACTGGAAATGAGTGTTTAGAACATACAATCACCAGTGATGTCACCATGCACATCTTTCACCCAGACATTCATACACAGTACACACAGACTTACATACAAACACCTACATTCAGTTAGAACAGAAATAAAACAGTAAAACAGTGACAACAGTAATAATACAGTCAGCGCACAACACCCACACACCACAAACACACCACACACTCAACACAATGCACACCACAGTCCACTTACACTGAACACACCTTACACACACACACACACATACATACATACATTCTTCACATACACACAACATACACACCACGTACACATGCATAAGCTCAACACACACACCACAAACACGCACACCACACACTCTGTACAACACACACACACCACAAATACACTACACACATCACTAACACAATCACACCACATACCATACACACACCACAAACACAACACACACACTATATCGGATTATTTAAGGTATCAGTAAATTTCAGGTATTGGTGCATTAATTACCAGAAAATATAGAGTGACAAAATCAAATACCACTTTTGTGACTAAGAGGTTGACGATATTTCTTCACCACCATCCACATCTTCGATGGGGCGAAGGTGCTTCTGATCAGGCAGGGTGTCTTTAGCCTTACCACTTTGAGCCACTGACTCAAGCTGCCGAAGAGTTAGCACGAGCAAATGATTAGCATTAGAGTGAGAGAGGCGTCAGAATGAAACGAAATTCACAAAACGTGGTTGCTAGCTTCTAATTATCTGTTCAGCAAGATACGCATTCAGTAAAACAAGTCCTGATTTCTTAGATGTATTGAATTTCAAACAAAAAAAGTGGATTTCTTTAAACATTTGTCTAAGTTTCAGTAATTTTGATATCATGCTATGCCAGACTTCTTGTGGGCACTGTACAAAGCTCTAAACTTTTATGAACAATTGCAATAGGGAGGTGGCTGAGGAAAACAAGCTAATCCAATCTTTGTAGCCTAAACTGGTTAGCTTCCGTTAGCCGTTCTCTAGCACTACCAGAATCAAAGTCTAGCTTTGTAGCATGCTGCCAGTTTACCTGGGAAGTTTAACAGGGATACTGTTATCATACCGTACAGGTTGTTCACAAATATAACAGGTTGGGGTCGTACACATTATCCAGGGTTTGCTGCAGTGGTCGTAAATCCTTATGTTCTGCAAGCTGTTCATAGCACTTATCAGCAGCTATATAGAGACTTACAGAAATCCTTGCTTAATTGCTCTGACAGGTTACATAAAGAACGTTATCATTGAATGTGCTAATCATAACTTTTATTTCAAACTAAGTTAAATTAGATTCTTAGACAGTTTTTAGACATCTTGCATATGAACTTTGTGAGGCAGTGCTGGGGGTATTTATGTCAGCATGTGTATGTGGTCATCCCCTCCTGTGCAGTGACATGAATTAGAGGAGTTTTGTGATAATGGAGCTTACACAGGAATTCGTTTCCTGCTTAATCCTAGACTGAACTATCATATATGCAAATTACTTATTAATACTTGCAATGAAATTTACACAAGATACCAGTTTCCAGTATACATTTACAGAATTTCCAAAAAAAAACAGGAAAAGTAAATAATGTTATTCAACTAAACATTTAGTGTATCACTTAGTCCAATCTGTAAAACATTGCAGGACAATTCATTTTGTACATACACTATATTGCCAAAAGTATTCACTCGTCTGCCTTCACACGCATATGAACTTGAGTGACATCCCATTCTTAATCCATAGGGTTTAATATGATGACCTGAGGTCAGGACTCTGTGTAGGCCAGTCAAGTTCTTCCACACCAAACTCGCACATCCATGTCTTTATGGACCTTGCTTTGTGCACTGGTGCGCAGTCATGTTGGAATGTTCCCACTAAGTTGGGAGCATGAAATTGTCCAAAATCTCTTGGTATGCTGAAGCATTAAGAGTTCCTTTCACTGGAACTAAGGGGCCGAGCCCAAACTCCTGAAAAACAACCCCACACCATAATCCCCCCTCAGACAAGTACCGTTCGCGTCCATCAGATTCCAAGGCGGAGAAGCGTGATTCGTCACTCCAGAGAACACATATCCACTGCTCTAGAGTCCAGTGGTAGCATGCTTTACACCACTGCATTCGACGCTTTGCATTGCACTTGGTGATGTAAGGATTGGATGCAGCTGCTCGACCATGGAAACCCATCTCTCTACGCACTGTTCTTGAGCTAATCTGAAGGTCACATGAAGTTTGGAGGTCTGTAGCAATTGACTCTGCAGAAAGTTGGCCTCTGCACACTATGCGCCTCAGCATCTGCTGACCCCGCTCTGTCATTTTACATGGCTGAGTTGCTGTCGTTCCCAATCGCTTCCACTTTGTTATAATACCACTGACAGTTGACTGTGGAATATTTAGTAGTGAGGAAATTTCACGACTGGACTTGTTGCACAGGTGGCATCCTACCACAGTACCATGCTGGAATATACTGAGCTCATGAGAGCGACCCATTCTTTCACAAATGTTTGTAGATGCAGTCTGCATGCCTAGGTGCTTAGTTTTATATACCTGTGGCCATGGAAGTGATTGGAACACCTGAATTCAATGATTTGGATGGGTGAGTGAATACTTTTGGCAATATAGTGTATGTTTATTTTTGACATTTGCAGGCCTCAGTGTTTTGTTAATTAGAGGAGTTATTCTCATTTGCTTTTCTGTCACACTAACAGACACATACTTCTGTCATAATACTTATACATCTACTGTTTCCTCCAGCTCAGCTGAAATGGTCCATGGTGGCATGTTGCTGCTGACAGAAAGGCACCACAAAGTTAAAGTTTTCTGGGGATCTTCTGTAAGGTCATCTGAGACAGTATTTGGGGTCCTTATTCAAAACTGATTAGCTTGACAAATCATGGCGAACTAAAACTGCACAGTAGCTTCACACTAGGTATGCTGCTTTGAGTGGTATAATATGACTTGGCATGTAACTGTTTTGCTATCAAAGGTATGCTCCATCTACAGGAAAATAACTGAAGATCAATCCAAATTATCTGGATTTCCTTGATATTTGACAGAGGTCATTCTACAACAACTCACCTAGAGGATGTCCTCTCACATCATAAATTTCCATGAAAAAAAATAATTTCAAATTAGCCCATGTAACCATGCACAATTTCAAAGATGTGCCACCAATTAATGCTATTTAAATTTATGAATTGTTAAAGTTTGGCCTGTCAGGATCTAAATGCACCAAGTTTAACTGCTTACAGAATGAATGAGCTGAAATATTAACCGGGTATAAATACAACTATAAAAATATAGTACCTAATACGGCAAATATTCAACCTAATAGAGCAACAAAAAATTATCTAAAAAACTAATTATAGCACTGTTTTGAAATTTTGCGTTTTGCATGAATACATTTTTTTTTCTAAATGAAAATGCATGACATCACTGGACAAAGCCTAGGTGAGTTAAATGAGACATACAGTAAAGCAGTGCTTTTAAGTCCTGCTGCTGGAGTCCCTGTGCCCTAAACAGTTTCAACAATTCCCTGTTTCAATATGTCTGTTCCACCTAATTAACTGATTTTCAAGCACTTCGTGACCTAGATCAGGTTTGTTGATGCAGCAAAAACTGTACAGAACAGGGGACCCCAGAGGCAGAATTAACAAAGAGTACAGTCATTCTAGCATGTAGCACCTAGATTTACCTCATTTGTCATTCTGGAAAAAGGCTGGGGCACAGCCTCCAGGCTGCATAAGAATGGTGGAGGCTCTGGGTGGCAAGCAGGTGGAGGCTCTTGCTATACAGTTTTTGGCAAAGTAATCAGGTGCTGCAAAAATTAGAACATATTGAAAGATGATTGAACAGCTTACTGTTGAGGTGTAGGGGATGATTATAGTTTTGCAGTGTGCTCATGAACATATGCTTTAAAAATAAAAAGTAGTAAAACCATACTTGACCACTTTTTCTTACCTTGGTTTATACTTTTATTTGTTGCTCCCTGATGCAGGCAGCCTTGAGGGCAGGAATAGGCTCTTGCTGGCACACGCTGGCATAAGGACAGGTGGAGGCTCTTGCTGGTGCAGGCTGACATAAGGACAGGTGGAAGCTCTGGTTGGAAAACAGGTGAAGGCACTTGCTATACAATTTGAGTAAAAAAAAAATCAAGTGATAAATATTAGAACAGATGCTTCTCTTCTCAATGAACAGCCTACTGCCACACATAGAGCAACCTTACCTTGTTTGTGCTTAATTTGTTGCTCTGTTAAGATCTACACAATGCACAGACACAAGTGAGCTCTAAATCTCTTACCTTTAGGCTTTCTAGATGGTTTAACATGTGCCTGGACAAAGAGATCATGCAGGCCAGTTGAATCAGCCTGACATGTCATGTCTCTATAGTTTTTCCCTTAAAAAAGAAAACGTTATTATGCTATTACTATCTTATTGTTTTTTCTTTTTATAATGAAATAAAATGGGGGAGGGGTGTTAGTAAATGTCAAGTAACCACCAAGCTGACTCGCAAATTACCACTCGAAATGTGCAAATTTGACAAAATCAAAAAAAAATCCTAATACTTCTCTCCCAAATATTTGAGTCACATGATGATTGAAATGTTGATAAGCTAAGTTTTCTGTTGTCAGAGAGACGTGCAAGTTTGGCTGCCAAATGTGATTAAAAAACTGATATATGTAGATCTTGCCATCTAATAGTTTGTTTCCATCTGATAAAAATGAAAAACGTGTTGACTCAATCAGACCGCGTCTTTCGGTTTTAAACACAGACATTTGACAACGTGCTTAGCATAGGTAAAATGCTCTATAGTAAGCCAAAACATTAACTTACTTTAGCCAGAAACGTTTTCTTAGGTGCTCTGCAGATGAAGAGACACCATCAGGCTTCAGGCAAAGATTTCGTTCAGACAGATAACACAGTTTCACCTCCATAAAGCTGGCAAAGCTCCCCTTATCAAAGTGCATTGCAAACATGCATGCTGACGGTCTTGGTACTGGGAAGCAGACCGATCATGCGTAACCACTGGCTGACCAGTGCAGAACCAGTGAGAAATGCATGCAATCAAATACTGCTTTTACATCTATAGTAAGCACATGTTGGACCCATTGTGCTGACGCAGCACTCATTTCTGAACGTGAGGTAGTGACAAAAAGGTGCAGAGATATCTAAGATACACTATATTGCCAAAAGTATTCACTCACCCATCCAAATCATTGAATTCAGGTCTTCCAATCACATAGTGTGCAGAGGTCGCCAACTTTCTGCAGAGTCAATCACTTCCATGGCCACAGGTATATAAAACTAAGCACCTAGGCATGCAGACTGCTTCTACAAACATTTGTGAAAGAATGGGTCGCTCTCATGAGCTCAGTATATTCCAGTGTGGTACCGTGGTAGGATGCCACCTGTGCAACAAGTCCAGTCATGAAATTTCCTCGCTACTAAATATTCCACAGTCAACTGTCAGTGGTATTATAACAAAGTGGAAGCCATTGGGAATGACAGCAACTCGTAAAATGACAGAGCGGGGTCAGCGGATGCTGAGGCGCATAGTGTGCAGAGGTCGCCAACTTTCTGCAGAGTCAATTGCCACAGACCTCCAAACTTCATGTGACCTTCAGATTAGCTCAAGAACAGTGCGTAGAGAGCTTCATGGAATGGGTTTCCATGGCCGAGCAGCTGCATCCAAGCCTTACATCACCAAGTGCAATGCAAAGCGTCGAATGCAGTGGTGTAAAGCATGCCACCACTGGACTCTAGAGCAGTGGAGATGTGTTCTCTGGAGTGACAAATCACGCTTCTCCGTCTTGCAATCCAATGGACAAGTCTGGGGTTGGCGGTTTCCAGGACAACGGTACTTGTCTGACTGCTTTGTGCCAAGTGTAAAGTTTGGTGGAGGGGGGATTATGGTGTGGGGTTGTTTTTCAGGAGTTGGGCTCGGCCCCTTAGTTCCAGTGAAAGGAACTCTTAATGCTTCAGCATACCAAGAGATTTTGGACAATTTCATGCTCCCAGCTTAGTGGGAACAGTTTGGGGATGGCCCCTTCCTGTTCCAACATGACTGTGCACCAGTGCACAAAGGAAGGTCCATAAAGACATGGATGAGCGAGTTTGGTGTGGAAGAACTTGACTGGCCTGCACAGAGTCCTGAGCTCAACCTGATAGAACACCTTTGGGATGAATTAGAGTGGAGACTGCGAGCCAGGCCTTCTCATCCAACATCAGTGTCTGACCTCACAAATGCGCTTCTGGAGGAATGGTCAAAAATTCCCATAAACACACTCCTAAACCTTGTGGAAAGCCTTCCCAGAAGAGTTTAAGCTGTTACAGCTGCAAAGGGTGGGCCGACATCATATTAAACCCTATGGATTAAGAATGGGATGTCACTCAAGTTCATATGCGTGTGAAGGCAGACGAGCGAATACTTTTGGCAATATAGTGTATGTAGGTATACCAGTCAGATTATAACATAAGTTAGCACAGCAGTTACTGAGGTAGAAATATACAGTACTTGAGTAGAATAAAGTATTAGCAGCAATGTTCCAGATAGTGCAAGTAGGTTCGAGCTGTGTGTATAAGGTGTGTGTGTGTGTGTGTGTGTGAGGGGATTTTCAGTTCAGTCCTTGTGAGTTTAAAAATCTAATTGCTCGCGGAACAAAGCTGTTGCAGAGTCTGGCAGTGATGGCACGGATGCTCTGGTACATTCTGCCAAATGGCAGCAGTGAAAAAAGTCTGTGTGAGGGATGGATGGGGTCGCCCACAATGCTGGGTGTGATGCAGCGTGTGATGTAAATGTCCATGACAGAAGGGAGAGACCCCCCTCAGCTGTCCTCACTATTCGCTGTAAGGTCTTGCGGTGTTATTAGTATTATTGCAGTTCTCAAACCAGGCAATGATGCAGCTGTTTAAGATGATCTCAACTGTCCCTCTGTAGAACATGGTGACGATGGGAGGTGGAAGATGAGCTTTTTTCAGTCTCCGCAGGAAGTAGAGGCGCTGCTGGGCTCTCTTGGCTATGGAGTTGGTGTTGAGGGACCAGGTGAGGTTCTCTGTGATGTGAACACCAAGGAACATGGTGCTCCTGACGATTTATACGTCAGAGCCATTGATGTTCAGCAGGGGGTGGTCACCTTGCACTCTTTGGAAGTCAACAACCATTTCCTTAGTTTTATCCACATGCAGTTGGTTCTGCACCAGTCTGTTAGCCACTGCATCTCCTCTCTGTATGCTGACTTATCGTTCTTGCTGATCAGACCCACCACAGTCGTGTCATCAGCGAACTTGATGTGGTTTGAGCTGTACTTTGCAGAACAGTTGTGAGTCAGCAGAGTGAACAGCAGTGGACTAAGCACACAGCCCTGGGGGGGCATCTGTGCTCAGTATGGTGGTGCTGGAGATGTTACTGATTCTGACTAATTGAGGTGTCTCAGTCAGGAAATCCAGGACCCAGTTACATAGGGAGGTGTTCAGGCCCAGCAGGCTCGGTTTTCCAAGAAGACTGAAGTCTATGAGCAGGATTCTGACATAGGTGTCTTTATTGTCCAGGTGGGTGAGAGCCAGGTGGAGTGTTGTGGAGATGGCATCATCTGTTGAGCGATTGGGGCGATACACAAACAGCAGTGGGTCCAGTGAAGGGGGAAGCTGGTCTTTAATGTGCCTCATGACAAGCCTCTCGAAGCACTTTGTGGTGATGGGAGTGAGTGCAACGGGACAGTAGTCATTGAGGCAGGACACTGGAGACTTCTTTGGCACAGGGATGATGATGGTGAACTTGAAGCACGTTGGAACAACTACAGTGCTCAGAGAGATGTTAAAATGTCCATGAGAACATCTGCCAGCTGTTCAGTGCATTCTCTGAGGACTCTGCCAGGTGTGCTGTCAGATCCTGGGGCTTTTCATGGGTTGACTCTATATAGAGTTCTCTGCACATCAGCAGTGGACAGACACAGATGTGGTCTTCCTCGCGGTTGTGCAGTTCTGTGCTTCAAACCAAGCATAGAAGTTATTCAGCGCTGGAAGGGAGGCATCACTGTCACAAGCAGATGGGAGGTGTCTTGTAGTTGGTGATGGCCTGCTTGCCCTGCCACATGCACTGTGTCTCGGCAGTGTCTTGAAAATGTTAATAGATTTTCTTTACGTAGGCGCACTTTGATGGCCTGGGAAAGCTTGGCTCTTGCTCTGACTTAAAGGCCTTATCATGGGTTCTCAGCAGCATGCGCCCCTCTGCAGTCATCCATGGCATCTGATTGGGGTGTGTTTTGATGAGTTTGGAGACAGTAACATCATCAATGCACTTGCTGATGTAGCCAGTCACTGATTCTGTATACTCCTCCAGGTTGATGGAGTCACCGGAAGTTACTGCTTCTCTGAACATCTCCCTATCAGTGTGCTCAAAACAGTCCTGAAGAGCAAAGATAGCTCCTGGAGTCAGGTTGTTTTGCTTCTTGTCCGGTTTGGCACGTCTGATGAGCGCTCTATATGCTGGAATGAGCATCACGGAGATGTGGTCTGAAAAGCCGTAGTGGGGGGACGGGGCTTGGCCCTATACATGCTGGGGATGTTTGTGTAAACAAGATCCAGCACGTTTGCAACCCAGGCGGCTAAGTCCACATACTGGTGGAATGTAGGGAGCACTAACTTCAGATTAACATGGTTGAAATCTCCAGCTATAACAAACAGCGCTGTACAGCTCTCTACAGCTCAGATAGTAAACAAAAAAAGAGCAAAAATCATCGCTTTGTTTTTCCCGAAGTGGCCGCTGCAGCTATACGCCACGCTGCCGGAAGTGTGTAAACATAACTAGCTACTAACTGACTAGCTAACATAACCTAGCTAAGACTAAAAAGCTAAAAACAACAATATCTACAAACACAATAACTCAGAACTAAGAATAATAACTAACTAGAACACTGAATAACAAGCTAAATGCGATGAGACGATATGTATAGAAAGCAATCCACAACTGCGCCGGACTTCTCCCTCGCTCTAGTCTCGAATGATTCTCATATTTAGGGGCGCGGCAGGGGTGGGGGTGTCATCAGTGGGCGGTAATGTTGGTTGACTAACTTGCATACTGTGCCGCCATCTGCGCCTATAGCAGAGTTGAACCAGTGGGGCGCTGCAGAGGTGGAACTGACCACGATAAAAATTATATCTTTACAGTTTGGAAATACATGTTCACTTTTTAACAAATGCTGGCATATTTTTTTCTTACAGAATAATGCATTTTAGCTATTAATAAAAAAAAAAAAGGTCTTGGGGTATAGTTAGTCTTTAAGGGAGTAGTATACTTAAGGCAGCTTTGGATTTAAGACCTTGGAGGATTTAAGGTACCAGTGAATTTATCAGTATACTTAAAGTACCTATGAATTTCAGGTAGCAGTGTATTTAAAGTACTGGTGTATTTAAATACACTGCTGCCTAAAATTCACAGCTACCTTAAAGTACCGATGGATTTAAGGTGTCAGTGGATTTAAGGTAGCATTCGTTGTAAGGTACCAGTGAATTTAAGGTAGCACTGTATTTAAGGTATCTGTAGATTTACATTATCAGTGTATTTAAAGTATCAGCAGATATAAGGAACCGGTAAGTCAAAGAATTAAGGTATCAGTTTATTTAAAGTATTGGATGCATGGTGTTTGTGATTTTAAAGTAACAGTCAATTTAAGGTAATAGTAGATTTAAGATGTCAGTCTATTTAAGGTAGTAGTGTTTTTAAATTAACAGTAGATTTATGGTAGCAGTTTTTTTTATTTAAGGTATCCGTGGATTAGAGTTATCAGAATATTCCAGGTAGCAATCATTTAAGAAGTGGATTTAAGGAACCTGTGAATTTTATGTAGCAGTGGATTTAAGAAGTGTATTTAACGTATCAATTTATTTAAGGTACCGTTGGTTTTAAAGTATCAGTGGATTTTGGGTGGCAGTGTATTTCATGTAACCGAGGATTTAAGGTAGCAGTAGATTTATTGGATTCAAGATAGGTACCAGTTTGTTTAAGGCACTGGTGGATTTGAGGTAGTAATAGATTTAATGTAACAGGAGATGTAAGGTGGCAGTGTATTTAAAGTAGCAGTGGATTTAAGGTAACAGTGCATTAAAGGTAGCTGTGGATTTAAGGTAGAAGAGGATGTAATGTAGCAGGAGATTTAAGTTACCAGTGGATTCAATGTAGCAGTGGTTTAGAGGTAGCAATGGATTTAGGCTAACAGTTGATTTAAGGTATGTTGTTTAAGGTGGCAGTATATTTGAAGTACCAGTGAATTTAAGTTAGCAGTGGATTTAAGGTAGCAGTGAATTTGAGGTAGCAGTTGATTTAAAAATATCAGTGGTAGCAGTAGATTTGAGGAAGCAGGGGATTTAAGATAAAAGGTGTACTTAAGATAGAAGTGGATTTGAGGTATCATGAGATTTAAGGTAGCTGTAGATTTAAGGTAGCATTAGATTTAAGGTTTTAGTGGATTTAAGACAGCAGTGAATTTAAGGAAGCAGTGGATTTAATGTACCAGTGTATTTTATAGCATAGGAATCGTCTAGCAGCATCTTAGTAACAACCTGGAACAACATAGCAACCACCTACCAACACGTTACCAACTACCTTGGATGCCATAGCAACCACCTAGCAACATTGACACAACACTTTATTAACCATCAACAGTCTTTCAGTAATTTGCTGGCTTTTTCAAGCCAATTTAAAGTTCGTTCATGAACTTTTCTAGCTAAGTCTATTTTTGGTAACGGGTAGATTACACAGCTACAAATGTAATTAAGTTGGCTTGAAAAAGCCAAGTTACTGTTCTTCGTAATCTTCTTATTATGGTTGTGCATTCTTCTTCTCTTTTATTCTTATTTTCCTGCTGTTTCTTTGCCGCATAACTCGTCCCGCAGTTTTCGAGATATCGACACTGTTCCAACTCCAGATTGTCCGGTCTGATTGTGTGATGCAAGCTTGTTTACAGCTTTTTGATCGGATGCACGGATTCCGTGTAGCAAGGGAATTTTGTGGAATTTTTTCCCATAGAGAATGAATGGGATGAACATTTGCATGCCAATCTAAGGTACTTCTGCTTGCCCGATCGACAACGTTTTTCATACACTATCTCAGGGCAGGCCCCCAAGCATGAATCCACTGTCGTTCTGACCCGCACTCATCCATTTGTCGTTTTATTCCATCATTTGCTTCTCTCATAGACTTACATTGAGCGGACTGTTGGCAGCATGCCAGATATGATGTCACAATGGGCCTTTAACTCACACACCCATACAAACTCACGCACAGAGCCCAATGTCTCACATGCTCTCAGCCTAATGCTCAGCAGTATCAGCACACATAATGATTTTTTTAAGGTGGAACTGCTTATAAGGTGGAATTGCACTTAGCTAGCACAAGAACTAATCCACTGCCATACTGACCCACACTCCTCTTTCTGTCATTTCTTCATCCCTCATTCCTCTCATTGAGTCCCATTCATTTTACCACCACTCAAACTCTATTGCTTCTTTACCTGATGACAAACAAACTACATGTAGTCACTCAGGGCACGTCCCCAAGCTCTAATCCATAGCCATACTGACCCGCACTCCTCTATTTGTCGTTTTTTCATATCTCGTTCCTCCCATAGAGTCCAATTTATTTTGTTTCGCAACAAAGCCCTAATCAGTCTTTTTCTCAACAGCCACCAAAGTCCATGTACTCTTTCAGATGAGGTCTCCAAGCTCTAATCCACTGCCTTACTGACCCACACTCCTCTATGAGTACTTTTTTCATCCCTCATTCCTCCTATAGAATTCCATAGTAACCGTGGAGCAACAGTTCCGCATTTCCTTTAGGGAATGCACTTTTCTAGTTATTATTATGGTTGCGTCTTGCTTTAACTATATTGTTATCCGATTTATATTATTCTTTTCTTTTACTATATTGTTATCCGATTTATATTATTATGGTTGCGCCTTGCTCCAGATTGTCTGGATTGTGTGATGCGTGCTTGTATACAGCTTTTTGATCGGATGCACGGATTCCGTGTGGCAAGGGAATTTTGCGGAATTTTTTCCCATAGAGAATGAATGGGGTGAACATTTACATGCCAATCTAAGGTACTTCTGCTTGCCCGATCGTCACCGTTTTTGATACACTATCTCAGGGCAGGCCCCCAAGCATGAATTCACTCTCGTTTTGACCCACACTCATCCGTTTGTCGTTTTTATTCCACCTTTCGTCTCTCTCATAGACTTATATTGAGCGGACTGTTGGCAGCATGCCAGACATGATGTCACAATGGCCCGTTAACTCACACATCCATCCAAACTCAAGCACGGAACCCAATGTCTCACCCACTTCCAACCTAAAGCTTAGAAGTGTCAGCACACATAATGATTTTTTTAAGGTGGAATTGCACTTAGCTAGCACAAGAACTAATCCACCGCCATACTGACCTGCACTCCTCTTTCTGTTTTTTTTTATCCCTCCTTCCACCCATAGAGTCTTATTCATTTTTACCACCACTCAAACTCTATTAATTCTTTGCCCGACAGTCACCAAAATGCATATACTCACTCAGGGCACGTCCCCAAGCTCTAATCCACAGCCATACTGACCCGCACTCCTCTATATGTCATTTTCTCATCCCTCGTTCCTCCCATATAGTCCCGTTAATTTTCGCCAGTACTCAAACTCTATTACTTCTTTGCCTGAGAGTCACCAAAATGCATGTACTCATTCAGGGCAGGTCCCCAAGGTGAAATTTCAATTAACCTAGCATTAAAATGAAGGTGGAACTTCTATTAAAATAGCAATTAATTTAAGGTGGAACTTTAATTAACATAGCATTACATTTAAGGTGGAACTACTATTAACATCTCTAAATTCAAGATGGCACAGAATTTAAGGGGGAATTTCGATTAACATAGCATTAAGTTTAAGGTGGAACCGGTATTAACATATCTCTAAATTTAAGATGGCACAGAATTTTAGTTGGAAATTCAGTTAACATAGCACTAAATTTAAGATGGCACAGAATTTAAGGTGGAATTTCAAATAACATAGTGTGAAATTTAAGGTGGAACTGCTATTAACATATCACTGAATTTAAGTTGGAACAGAATTTAAGGTGGAATTTCAGTTAACATAGCATTCAATTTAAGAACTGCTACTAACATATCACTAAACTTAAGGTTGAACTTCAATTAAAATAGCACTGAATTTAAGGTGGCACAGAATTTAAGGCGAACCTCTATAAGGTAGCACTAAAATTAAGGTGGAACTTTATTTCAGATGGCACAGAATTTAAGGTGGAACTGGAATTAACATGGCACTACATTTAAGGGGGCACAGAGGTGGAACTTCATTCACAGTAGCACCTAGCAACGAATTACCATCCACCACAGATACTGCAGCTTCTGCTTAACAACATTTTGGCAACATTTTAACAACTATCAGCAGTCTTCAGCCATTTTAACGTTTTGACGTAATTAACTGGCTTTCTCAAGCCAACTTAAAGTTCGTTCACAAACTTTCCCTTTCTAGTTTTAGTTACAGTTCAATGGCCCATTAGCTCCTTGGGTTTTAGCTTGTATTAGTTCATAGATGTCATCTTCCACATACAGTAAACATATTCGCAGTCTTCAAACTGTATAAATTCAGTGATACTTGTATATACATGTCATTAACATCAACAACAGCAATTTAAAGATTGATTTTACTGATTTATATTCCAAAGGTAATTATAGTAATTACTTCATTCAGGTTTTTTTTTTTTACATTTACATAAAGAATAAGCAGCAGTAAGTGGTCAGAATAGATAGGGTGAAATCAGGGAGTAAATGTATCTTTGCTAAAGCATTTTAATTAAGTTACACTCCAGATGTGGCAACTTTAATGTTTTTTCCTACAGTCAGACCAAAAGATGATCTGAATATTACAGCACAGCACTTCTGGTAAGTGATGTGCTGTTGAGCTTGTTTGTAACATGAGGTTATATCTGCTTTGCCTATGTAGGACATGCGCGTGACTACAGTACTTCATATAATCGTGGCTCTCTTTTGATTGGCTTTCAGAACTAAAGCTATTAAATTCGGCCAGTCTTCCTTCTAACTGGTTTATGAGATAAAACATTTATTTTTACTCTGTAACATTATTCAAAATAAGTACTGAAGTAGGAGTACTTTAAAGGAAATAAACTCAAGTACAACCTCATGTCCAAAAAAGGTGGGGCACTTTGCAACACATAAAAAAAACAGAAAGCAATGATGTGCAAATCATTTAAATTCTATATTTAATTGAAAATAGTACAAAGACAACACATCAGTTTTTTGAAAAATAATATGCCCAGTTTGAATTTGATGCCAGCAGCATGTTTCAAAAAAGTTGGGATGGAGTAACAAAAGACTGGTAAAGTTGTGTAGTTCTGAAATAAACACCTGGTGGTTAATTGGCAACAAGTCAGTAACATGGTTGGGGAAAAAAAGAGCATGTGAGCATGTGAAAGACTGCTCGGGCAAATAGTGAAACAATTTAAGAACAACGTTTTTCAACGTAAAATAGCAAAGAACTTGGGATTTCATCGCCTACGGTACATATCATTATATTCAACAAATCCACATGTGACTGGTGCGGGTGTCAAAGGTAAGAATTTCTAGGCAACACCCCACACAGCATACCCAGACTACGCCACCCCTATTTACTGGGTAGGGGGCCCCACACTGGAATACTCAAATGAGTTAGACAGAGCTGTTCCGCAATATTTACACTTTATGTATTAACTTTCAATAAAAAAAATTAAAAAGAGCTGTCCACGATATTCTTAATATAACCATTAAGTGTGAAATAAGAGGCATGAAAACCAGCCTTAATTATCACGGTTTAAGTATTAAAACCTAGTGCTCAGAAGGGTACAAAATCAATACACCCTCAATAATAAATAAACCAACATAACCCAAAATTATTGCACAAAACTTCAAAAAAAAAGGGAATAAATAAAAAAATATTATTTGTAACACCAAAACAAACAAAACACCACAAACTAAGAGAATGATCAACCACCAAAATAATACCTACTCTTTGGTGGTTCTCTGGGGGTCCTGACCATTGAAGAACAGGGTGAAAGGAGGTTAACAAATTATGCAGAGAAACAGAGACTGTACTTGTAGAACTACAAAGTGCACCTATACAGTAAATGGAGCTGTTCAAATGGACAAAGAATGGTGGAGGTGTACTAAATAAACTGGCTGTGTGTGTCTGTGTGTGTATGTATGTATATATCATAAAATACATGATTTAAGAAGAGTATATTAAGTATAAATTAGTGTATGTATAATACATAAATACTTAAACTCCTTTTTTCTATGTGCTCTGAAAACACAGTACAAGGTGGTACAAAAAAAAAAGAATCTGCCATGAATATGCAAATCGTCGTATTTACAGTATTGACATGGTTGATTACACTGACAAAACTGCAGCTTTGAGTTTTTTATATCACACAACCCTACCATCCACAAAAATGGGTGATGTATGTTTGCCATGCTTGTAATAAACGTAAGGTGACTGTAGTGTTGTTTTAGGAGTCCCTGATTGGGAGTTTGATTTTAACCTGGGTTTTTCAAGAGCCTATACGCTTTCATCTATAGAAATGAAACAAATTTTTCATAGATTTATTTAAAATGAGGAAAATTAAACTGTAAAGGAGATGTAAATTATATCTCAACCACCTTTCTTTATTCTGTTTGTTTGTGTCTCTCCCAGCATGGTGTATTAGACTGATCCCCGTTGGATTTTTTTTTATCTGTTACTACTGCTCCCAGTTGTGTCTTCAAAGGTGAGCTATTTTACCGTGCTGTTGTTTAGCAAGATGTATTAGGTTGCATTTTCCTTGTATAGTTATGAAGGGAACAAAAAACTTTAAAGCCTGTTTTCTGAAAATAATTGCCTTGTAGTAAGCTTCAACCATCCACCAAGTTTCTATGTGACAACATAATTGCACAAAAGAAGTGGGAGAGACTCAACTTCAAGTAAGTGTGTCTGTGTGTGTGTGTGTGTCTGTGTGTGTGTGTGTGTGTGTGTGTGTGTGTCTGTGTGTGTGTTAGAGATGAAACGATATTAAAATTTCATATCACGATTATCATGACCAAAATTATCACGATTATCGGTATTATCGCGATATTGTTCAAATGTTTTGAAAAGTAAAATAAATAAAAAAAATAAATACTGATACACAAACTGAAACTCGTTTCACCAACTTTTATGTTAACACAAATAGTATTGGCAGCAATATGCACTTTTTGTTTGCATAAACATTAAAAAATAAGGTCAGTACATTTTTAGTATTACTTTTGTATTACTTACAATACTTGTAATACTCTGTAAACAAAAGAATAGCAAATGTATTATTATTACTGTTATTATTGTTGTTATTATTATTATTATTATTATTACTGTTCTTCTTCTTCTTTTTCTTCTTCTTCTTCTTCTTCTTATTATTATTATTATTATTATTATTATTATTATTAATTACAATAACTAGGGATTTCCCTGCATAGAGAATTAAATCTCCACCAACTCTGAGGTGGGTCTTAATGGAAAATTACTACTTCTAAGAAGTGCTGCACTCGGGGGATTTCTGTCCGAACTGCAACTGCAGCATTATTGTGCCGTTGTGGCGCTGAGCATTTTAGAACTAAAACATAACTTAAAATTAACATGCATCTGAGCTGCGGCAGAAACACTCCTGAAGTTTAATCTCTGAAACTCTGCATTTCCTAAAAGCAGCACGCAGCGTTTACTTGCGCGAGGTCCCGTCTCAAAGCACACATCTTCCCTATGTAGTGCACTTCGTGGATCATGAAATAGCAAATCCTTCACCCAAAGAGTGCAAGAAACGTTCGACTAAGTCATCTATAATCAACATTAACAATAGGTTACAAATCCCCTATTTAAAACTCACCTGCTTGTTAATGATGATCGTGTTTGTTTGAACAGTAGCGCTCTACGTAGGGGACACTGAGTGATTTGAGACGGTGTTATTCTCAGACAGTAAACACTGCAAGCGAGACGAGAAAGGGGAGCTGTGCAGATTGAACCTCTGCAGCGTCTCGTTCCAGAGCTCATGTGACTGTTAACTCAGAGCTCATTTTGCTCTGAACTAAAAGCTTCATTTTATATGATTAACGAACCATAAGCATAGGTTAAACCACACAGACCATGACATTTCTTCTATTTCGAAGTCCCCACAGACTTCTCCGTTGAAGTTAACCTTGCATTCTCTAAAAAGTAGCGGGTGGTGGTCGCGAAATGACTCGTAAAGTTTGATGTGTTGCCCCCTTTCACCGCTATTTTCTTTCGGCCTGTTCGGCAGACAGGGTGGTCATCTTCAATTAACTTTCCTTCTGCATCCTTATAAAACCCAAAATATGAACAAACGTCAGACTTGGTCTTCTTAGAAGGCTGAAATATCCGAGTTTTCACACCGCGGTAATCGACCACGGTTTTAACGATACTTTAAAGTTCAAACGGTACTACTAACCGTCATTAATTTTACCGCGGTTTACCGTGAAACCGGTAACCATTTCACCTCGTGTGTGTGTGTGTGTGTGTGTGTGTGTGTGTGTGTGTGTGTGTGTGTGTACATATATATGCATGTATGACATGTTTTGGGGTTTCGTGTTTGTACTGTCATTTATCAATGGTTGAAGGGGGCTGCAAAACTATAATACATTAATGGATTGTGTCAGTATTTCTTAGCTACTTGAGTGATGTTTTTTTTATTTTTTTTTTTTTCTCTTTTGCTGGATTTTGAAATGATAAATGATCGGGAATTGCAAATAGATTGCATCTATCACAATGGCTATTAAGTTGCATGATGTAAATGCCAGAAAATGCACCACCTATATATTACCATCTGGCTATCACAAAAACTACTAGCAGTAGCCCTTAATGGTGCAACAGACGGATCCTGACTCTGTTCTGCTATTAGTGCCTCCAGTGAAAAAGTAAGGGAATCTACCACTTCTGCCAGAGTCTTCCTAAAAGTGTTTTAAAGGCACCCCACTCTCAGTAGCCCAAAATTTTGAACGTGTCACCACACAAGCAGTGGGCGGCACGGTGGCGCAGTGGGTATCGCTGTCGCCTCACAGCAGGAAGGGCCTAGGTTCGATTCCCGGCCGGGTGACAAGGGTCGTTTCTGTGTGGAGTTTGCATGTTCTCCCCGTGTCTGCGTGGGTTTCCTCTGGGTACTCCGGTTTCCTCCCACAGTCCAAAAACATGCAGTCAGGCCAATTGGACATGCTAAATTGCGTCTAGGTGTGAGTGAGTGTGTGTGTGTGGATGTATATGTCGGTTTGTCTGCCCTGCGATGGACTGGCGACCTGTCCAGGGTGTATCCTGCCTTCCGCCTGATGACAGCTGGGATAGGCTCCAGCACCCCACCGCGACCCAGAAGGATAAGCGGTTTAGATGATGGATGGATGGATGGACCACACAAGCAGAAAATACCTCTGGATATTCTGCTTCTAAGGCTACTGTCTCTGGTATCTAAAAAGGCACCTGTTTTACAATGGGAGTCAAACACACTTGAAACCCAGCCAAGTCATTACCTAAAAGAAAAGTCACACCCTCTACTGGCAGAGACGGGACCACTTCAACAGTGACCAGGCAATTTACCACGTTAGACTTCAAATAAATGTTGTACGTTGGAAGAGTTTCCACCTCAAACCCTTTACTAAAGCTGAAACACCATCTGATGCTGATATGGTTACTGGCACCACCTCCTGTTCTGAGGAGTTAGCAACAGTACCACAGGATACAAATTCTTTATATACATTTGGCACTGGACCACTGTTTCACCCACAGGCTTGTGATGGCCTTGCTTTCTCCCTTTTTAGCAAGAACTGGACAACCTGATTTTATGTGGCCAGACCTCTTACAATAGTGACACAAAACCTCAGTACGAGATGGATACAACTTGTCAGGGTAGTGGACTCAAATGGTGGCAACCCTGATCTGGGCCCAGTAAGTATATACTTCGCAGGCTGCTAGCCACCTATCAAATGCCACTTCTTGCTGCCAGGCAGTATCCATGTATCACACTGCTTATGGTGAAGAGATCTAAACCTCTGGCGATAAGCCTCTGACACCAGCTCAAATGCTGCCAAGACTGCTTTTCTAGCTGGTTTATACCCCCTAACACCTGGTTACCATCTAGTATAACATACGCCTCCTGATCTTTTCCCACCAAGACACTTTGAACGAGCCAGGACCATTTTTCTTCTGACCATTCCAGTTCTTTAGCCATCTTCTCAAACGATTCAAAAACAAGCCCACATCATCCTCGATTTAGACTACTATTGAAATCAAAATGCATGTTGTGCCTCCACTGCTGCTGACTATTTGTAGTTTTAAGTTTCTCCTGCTCCAACTCCAACTGAACTGACATTTGTTCTTGTTCCACCCGTGCCTGATAAGGTTCCCTTTCTTTTTGCTGTTCTTGCTCCCTTAGCTTTTTTTTATGCTCCGTAACACAGTCAGGTAAACCTCTCCATTCTGTACTCTACTATCTCTGATTTATTTATTAGTTACCTCTTTGTCTGCTGTATTTGGATGCTGTGCCACCGCAACTAGCTCTGCCTTTTTCCACAGATCACTTTGGTCAAAGTCGCCAATGCAAAATTCTTGCACATCAATCGCTGCCATAATAACCTTTAAAGTACTAGCTTGGCCCACAAACAGGTACACCTCCATATGCAAGGTAACCAATGTGCTATTTAACACACAAGCCAAATCTTACTACCTCGGTCCATTGCCAGCAATTTATGTGCGTTTAGCCTATTCAAAGCTATGAAGTCCTCTGGTAGCAAACACTACGAAAACTGGATTTACATCCAAATGACTACTCCCTACGCTCCCCAAAGAGCTAACAAAGCTAAGGTGAATAAATGTCACTGGGGGAAGTCCAGCTTACTTCAACAATTCCAGGCCTGCACCCAAGCGCTGTCCCTCGAGGATGAAGAGCACAAGCCCGTCGGTAATGTTCAGAGGTTTAAAAGTAGGAAGATGAGACAATTCCCCAAACAAATTGCTGAAACCCAGCTAAAATAGATAGATAGATGATCTTGGTATTAAAATTATGACATCTAACTAATACACTGTCAAATTTGGTGTAAAGCTGTCCTAGTAGCAAGTGTTCTACTGCATGCTATAGTACACACAGCACAGGTAATTATAGCTCACTTAAACTCTGCTGACCCATGTTTTAAGGATGAAGACTTGAATCTGTGGGAGCAAACCTTTTGTGTTTGTGTGTAGATCTGTCAGCTAAGCATGCTTCACTATGTTCATTAGCTTCCTTAGCGAGAAGGCTAAAACAGTTTCAGCAATTACCTCACAAGCAATTACAGCTCACTGATGCTGCACTGAGGCAAGTTTAGAGAATAAAGACTCACATCTGAGTGGGTAAATAAAGTGACGGGTGTTAAAGTGACAAAGACAGGATCGAACCTGTTCTGTGGTATTTTGAGTTATTAGACTGCTAAACTAGCACTAGCATAATCAGCCCTACTGTGCTC
The DNA here is from genome assembly GCF_904425465.1 of Colossoma macropomum. NCBI lineage: Eukaryota > Metazoa > Chordata > Actinopteri > Characiformes > Serrasalmidae > Colossoma > Colossoma macropomum. The sequence continues at coordinate 401,018 of NW_023495633.1, read as the reverse complement.
ACCTTATCACTGTTAAACATTTAACAATTGTTATTTAGTTTATGACATTTATATCAATAAGCATATTGTTATGTTTTTGTTTCTGCTCTGCACCATCTCATCTGATCAGTTTGTTTCCACATAGAGGGCTGCGTTCACTAAAAGTAAATGCACAGCTGTAGTGGAGAAAGGGGCAGCATTTGGAAAATAGGAGTCAAGGGGGGGCATTTACGATTTGCATAATCATTATAGATCTCTGCATTCGTAATGAGTGTTAAGGTTTAGTTTTGTGACCTGAAGAGACCTGATCAAGTAAAGCACTGTAACCTTTATAAATTGTTTAATTATCTTGGCCATGACAGCTACAGATAATCAGAAAGGTGCACTGGGTGTAGTACTGAAGTGAAAAAAAAAGCCTGTACATTTACATGATTAATTAATGACACCAAATTTGCACTTCCACATTCCATTCAACTAGATGATGAGACTGATATTTTGCCTTCAGTATTTAACAATAATTTGTTAAATAACCATTTATTTAATGTGTTGGGAAAAAACTAAAATAAAATGTGGTAGTTTGAGCAACGTTTCAGTTGATTCACTAGTGTTTTGTCAGGTCTCAGAGCTTATTTGACTCATTAAGCCTTAATCGAAATCGGGTGTAGACAATTTCAGAGCATGATAAATTATATGACTGTTTAAACCTCTCAGGATGTTCCACTACAGCAAAAGAGAAAATTTAAAAAGTAAGAGATATTCAAACAGTACCTGCAGGTAATCTCCACTGTCATTAACAGTAGTGGACGAAGTACACAAATCATGTACTTGAGTTAAAGTAGAGATACCCAAGGTAAAATATTACTCCAATAAAAGCAAAAGTCCTCCCTCTAGACCTCCACTTGAGTAAAAATGCAAAAGTATTTGCCTTCAAATGTACTTAAGTATCAAAAGTAAAAGTACTAAAAGATTAATAATGACTTTAATGTCCTATTACCATTTTTGTAACAAGACTCTTGCTTCACTAACTCATTTTAGGTGAAAATACTCTAGTGTCACTCTTGGTAAACCAATCTTTTAATAGAAAATCATTAATTAGTCTGTCACTGTCTATTAAAATTATCATAAGCACAAAACACTAAAGGCTAGCAAATTCAATTAGGTAGAACCAAGTGGCTATGAAATAACTTTTTTCAAACAAGCAAAGTTTCAGGTCAAGATTATTTGCAACTTAGTTACAAGTTTAAGTTTAATAAAAACTTGCTTTAAACACAGGTTCATAAATGAGTTTTTCTTTACTATATTCCATCTGCTGGAATATAGTAATTTACTATAACATGAAATAGTGTTTGTATAAATTCAGAAAAACGGCACATGCCAGTCCCAAGTGCATTTGTGTACATAATTCTATATTCCATCATATTTCATATCGTTCCATCATTCATGTTAGTATAGGCACTCCCAAAATTTTACACTGCTGCACTGACGTTGAACCGTATGACGGGGTTTTAGGGCCACTGTTAATAAAAATAAAAATAGTAGACTTCGAGAATAAAGTTGTGATATTTCCAGAAAAAAAGTCATAGAATTACGACATTAAAGCGGCAGTAATACCAGGAAAGGTCACAATATTGTGGCCAAAGGCATTGCAAAAGGAAGGCAGCACCTCCTCGTGTTAAAATGAGGGGTGTTTAGGAGATGGTGGAGTTATACTTTCATATCGATTTCACCCATAAAGAAATACTCAGTCTCCCTGTCTCTCCTGGCACATCAGCACCAGCCTGTTATTAGTATCTGAAACGGCTGTGCAGGAAACTGTTTATTTGGAATAAAGAACCAAATGGACTCTGAGGAAACTGTCTGTCTGTTTTGTTGAAGGAGAATCACAGGCAGGGTCGCCTACACAGCTATCGGGGGCTACATCTCTGTGCCATTCAAAGAGAGCATGAAGTTTCACAGACAATGAAAATGATAATCAAAATGATTGATCCACAAAGAGACGAGTGTGTGGAGCTCCGGCACGCCAGTACAGCAACTGAGACACCAACGCGTTATGGCAGCCCCCCTACAGTTTTTTACAGTTTTTACACAACTTTTTTCTCGAAATATTACAACTTTATTCTCGAAGTCTACTATTTTTATTTTTATAACAGTGGCCCTAAACCGCCGTCGTAGAACTTTATGCTTGCACTGGGTAGGTATGTCCAGCTGGTCAAAACAAGCTCAAAACAAAGTGTGCGCTGTACCCTGATTGGTGTGCTTGCTTTGCGCTTCTTTTGTTTTGACTTTGAAAAATGTTACATTTTTATACACACATAAGCCAAAAGGAGAGACAGACTTTGCATAAGGTGGTGGAGTAAAAAGTAAGATATTTGACTTTGAAATGTAGTGGAGTGAAAGTAAAAAGTCACCCAAAATGGAAATACTTCAGTAAAGTACAGATACACGAAAAAACGTACAGTAACGAATTGCATTTACTTTGTTACTGTCCACCACTGGTCATTAATGAAGCGTCATTAAGAAACAGAAGCTAAGGAGAAATGTTGACATGAAGACAAGATTTGTAAGATCAAGAAAAGTTGAGGAATTTGCTTGTAAACTGGTTATATGTGCAAGGCCCTCACATTACTGCCAAGAACCTAGAAGCTGATTAGCCTGGCATGAAAATAGTGATGCACTTGCCCACTGTGCAGTGTTGTGGCACAGACATTGTCTACATGGATGGATCATCAGAAGGTAACTTTAACTGTAATCTCATCTCAAAAGTCAGTGTCTGAAATATACAACACAAAACATAGCCAGAGGAATTTTGGAATCAAGTGCTGTGGTCTGAAAAATGGAACCCTTTGGCTACAGCCACTAAAGTTATGTTTGGAAAAAAAAAAAGAGAAGCATATCAGTTGCCAGTTGTTAAGCATGGAGGTTAATCTGTTATGCTTTGGAGACATGTGGCAGCCAATGGCACACAAACTGTGGGGCTAGAGAGAAACTGAAGAAGAAAAGAGGTTAGATATTACAAGAGAATGATCCAAAACATGCTTCAAAATCCACCATGAGCTACTTCAAGAAATGAAAGATTAATGTTTTGAAATGTCCTTCATTGTTTCCAGTTTTGCATATTATTGAAAATCTGTGATTAGATCTTACATATGCTGTCCATTCAGAATTGCCCAAGAATATAACAGAACTATAGGTGGTCTGCAAGAAAAAGTGGAAATAATCGCCTAAATCACCAAATCACTATTAGTTGGCTACAAGAAACTTTTGGAAACTGATTTCAGCCACAGGGGATCTTACAAAGTACTAGCTAAAAGCGTGCCTAGATTTATGCACATGCTGTTATGTTTTAGTTTGTTAATTATCTTACATTCACATAGTCTTACTGGGAGACTTCAATGCTCATGTTGGCAATGACTGGGAGACCTGGAGAGGCATGATTGGGAAGAACGGCCTGCCCGATCTAAACCCGAATGGTGAATTGTTATTGGACTTCTGTGCCAGGCATGGATTGTCCATAACGAACACCAAGTTCGAACACAAGGACGCTCATAAGTGTACATGGTACCAGAGCTCCTTGGTTCAAAGGTCAATGATCGACTTTGTTGTCGTTTCATCTGACTTGGGACCATATATTCTGGACACTTGGGTGAAGAGAGGTGCTGAGCTGTCAACTGATCACCATCTGGTGGTGAGTTGGATCAGATGGCAGGGAAGACCGATGGTCAGACCCGGTAGGCCCAAGCGAATAGTAAGGGTGTGCTGGGAACGACTGTCGGAGGCCCCTGTTCGGAATGATTTTTAACTCCCACCTCCGGGAGAGCTTTTCTCATGTCCCAGAGGAGGTAGGGGACATAGAGTCTGAATGGACCCTGTTCAAAACCTCAATTGTGGGAGCTGCCAGGCGTAGCTGTGGCCAAAAGCTTGTTGGTGCCTGTCAGGGTGGTAACCCAAGAACCCCCTGGTGGAGGCCGTCAAGTTGAAGAAAGAGGCCTTTAGGGACTGGATGGCCCGAAGGACTCCCGACTCAGCAGATTGGTACCGACATTCAAAAGAGGTGGCAGCTGCAACGGTGGCAGAAGCAAAATCCAGGGCGTGGGAGGAGTTTGGTGAAGCCATGGAAAAAGACTTTCGTCGGCCTCAAGGAGGTCCTGGACAACTGTCCGGTGACTCAGGAGCGGTCGGGTTGGCTGCGCCCAAGCTGTATTCAGCAGGGGTGGGCTGACGCCTCTGCAATATTGCATGGACCTTGGGAAGAGTACCCTTGGGCTGGCAGACTGGGGTGGTGGTCCCTATTTTTTAAGAAAGGGGACCGGAGGGTGTGTGCCAACTATCGGGGTATCACACTGCTCAGCCTCCCTGGGAAAGTCTATGCCAAGGTGCTGGAAAGGAGACTTCGACCGATAGTTGAACCTCAGATTGAGGAGAAACAATGCGGATTCCGTCCTGGCCGCGGAACAATGGACCAGCTTTTCATCCTCTCACAGATTGTTGAGGGGGCATGGGAGTTTGCCAACCCAGTCTACATGTGTTTCGTGGATTTGGAGAAGGCTTACGACCGTGTTCCCTGAGATACCTTGTGGGAGGTCCTCCGGGAGTATGGGGTGCCGGGGTTACTACTCAGAGCCATTCAATCTCTGTACGCCCGGAGGGAGAGCTGTGTTCGCATACTCAGCATTAAGTCTGACTCTTTCAGTGTTAGCATTGGATGCCTCCAGGGTTGTGAGGGTAGGAGGATGGTCAGGAGGGTCAGGAGGGCATTATGTGTGGAGGCTGGAGGGTGGCATCTCTGCTATTTGCAGACGATGTTGTTCTTTTGGCTGAATCACATGGATGCCTCCAGCGCGCACTGGAGCGGTTTGCAGCTGAGTGTGAAGCGGTTGGTATGCGGATCAGCACCTCCAAGTCTGAGTCCATAGTCTTAGCCCGGAAAAGGATTGCTTGCCCACTCCATGTAAGGGGAAAGGACTTGCCCCAGGTGGAGGAGTTTAAGTATCTCGGGGTCTTGTTCATGAGTGATGGAAAGAGGGATCGTGAGATCGACCCCAGGCTGGGACAGGCGGCAGCAGTAATGCGGTCGCTGTACCGGACTGTAGTAGTGTTTACTGATTGGTCTACATCCCGACCCTCACTTATGGTCATGAGCTGTGGGTTATGACCGAAAGAATGAGATCGCGAATACAAGCGGCGTAAATGAGCTTTCTTCGCAGGGTGGCGGGCTACACTCTATTTGATAGGATGAGGAGCTCGGCCATCCGGGAGGAGCTCAGAGTAGAGCCGCTACTCCTCCGCATTGAGAGGAGCCAGCTGAGGTGGTTCAGGCGTCTGATCTGGATGCCCCCTGGATGCCTCCCGGTAGGGGTGTACCAGGCACTGCCTACCGGAACAAGACCGGTATCCTAGGACCCACTGGAGGGATTATATCTCCAAGTTGGCCTGGGAGCAGCTTGGGCTCTCCGGGAATGAGCTGGAGGAAGTTGCGGTGGACAGGGTCGTCTGGGTTCTCTGCTCTCCCAACTGCTACCGCGACCCTATCTGGACTAAGCAGTTAATGATGATGATGATGATGATGATGATGATGATGATGATCTTACATTCTGCAAATAAATAATTATGTATTAAAATTAGCAGAAATCTATCATATTTAAGTTCATGCAGAGGTGGTGATTAATTTTACTTAGAAAATGACCACAATGTGTTGTTATAATGTTACATAATAAAATATTGTGAACATTTGCTCACGCATAAAGTTATGATACAGGTTATCAAGTCCTCTTTCCTGCTTTTTAAATTTTTTTGTTATGAAATGCTGCTGCAGAATGAGAAAGAGATGTTGACATGTTATTTGTTGTGTTGAAACAGCATTAGCAGAAAAACAGAGCTGTTTCTGAAGCTGAAGGATTTTTTCTGGAAAGAACACCAGTCAGCACTGTCCCTGCCTTATGGTATTAAAGGAAGTGGTATGGTATATCCTTTTATCTGAGTTTATTTTAAATGTAGAACATTTAAATGTAATTTGGGTCGCACCAGGCTTTACTTTTAATGCATAATAGCATTTATTTACATTTATAAGAAGGTCATCTTGTTCAAATTTTGCATTTTCTGGTCAGTACAGAAGTAGTAACCATGAATGGTGCCATTGGCCTCTTTGATATGATAGACTTTTTTTTTGGTAGTGCACTTCGTTGATTGAGTGTATTTTTATATTTTAATGCATATTTGCCAGTTATGATAAGTTATTTTCTGTTTAATTCGGGTGTGTTTTATTTTTTTAATAGAGTTACTACTCCTGAAAATTTTGGCCAACTACAAAATTGGCAATTATAGATTGCCCACAGTCATAGAGAGGTAAGATTTATTTTTGGGGATTTTAAGACCTAAACATTTGTTTTAAACTCAGTGAAAAATTTTAAAAGGGTACAGGATCTCATTACTTAATATGGACTTTTTATGTGTTTCCAGTCTAGACTGCAGAACATGTGTGGTCATCGGAAATGGCTTTGCAATCAAAAACAGCTCCCTGGGGACCACCATTAACAAATATGACATAGTAATCAGGTAAAGAGGATCATTTACCATCGTGGTAACATCAACATTACTGCAATGCCTAGGCGCTACATATTTTTGCAACACCCCAAACAGATTTTCTTACAAGCAAATACTATGAAGTAAAAGTAATGGCATTAAAGAATATCTGTGTACTGCAATGTGACATGCCTTAGTTACTATGAAGGGTTAATAACTCATTCTTATAAAGTCATAATTCTTTCTGGTTTGAAATTACACAGCATGTTATGACAGTTGACTTTGTAGCAATGTAGTGTTGAGGATTATAAAGATATTTTGACATTGAAATGGAAATTAACTGTTATATTGTGTCTATTTTCTCTTGCCCTTTAGCAAAGTGAGTCATACTTATGCTTAGAAGATTTTTAAGAATCTTTATGGCTTATGGCAGTGACACTGTATTGACAGGGTTATGTATATTTTATTTTCTTTGACTGTTAAGTAAGTAAAATTGACTTTAACTTTACCTAAAATTATTTAATCAACCTTAATTTCAATTTAGATGTACATTGAGGGTGACTCTCATTTAGTGTTTCCAATTAAGTTAAATCAGGGATTGAAAACGTGAAAATTATATTTAATCAGTTAAATTTCAATAAACAGTTTATGAATAACAAAAATTATAGAATAAATAAATAAAATCTTAAATAGAAATAGAGCTAAAACAGTAAAATAAGTAATGAAAACAGAAAAGTAAAAAACTACAATAATAGACAATAGGGGTGCAACAAACGACTAATTTGGTAGTCGAATAATCTATCGATTACTGAAACGAATAATCGATTAATCTGATTATGAATCACTACATTACCAAATACCTTTTATGTAGCTATTAGGTTTTGAATTCAGTTTCAGGTTGTTTTATGCATTTACTAACTAACAATGATGACAGTATAGACGAATAACATTTAAGAAATCACTGTTTTAATTAACTTTTTTGCTAATACAAAATTTAAAAAATAAAACTCCAATGTATTTTTCCTGTCAAAATTTCTAACCAAAGATTTGCAAAGTAGCAGCAATAAAATATAACAAAACTCAGATAAATCAGATAAAATCAATCTAAATTTAAATGTTAAATTTAAACAGTGCAGTCTGTGCTTTGTGTCTGTCTGTCTACGCTTTGCTGCAACTAAATTCTACAGTCACAGTTTACTGAAATGGAGATAAGTCAGCCTCTCTCCGTGCTCCTGTGAGAGAGGCGCTCTCCTCTGAGAGCGGATATTCTGCTGCAGAGAAGACGCGCTCTGATAGAGCGGATGGGAAAGTGACGAATGTTTGTGGCAAACTTCTCTATGAACAGTTAAATTAACGATTTTGTGAAAACATTTCATTTCAACGGTATCCCTTTGTCTAGCTACCTAAACTGTTAGCGAGTGTAGCCAAACGTTTGTGGAGAACAGAAAACTGCAGTTGCTCTCCTATGTTCGCTGAATCTGAACGCACCGGCGGCCTTGGCGTTAAGGCGACGATGCAGTGTTTAAAACTGTAAACGATATCTGGAAAGGGAACAGAGTCACTGTGAATAATAACAATAATAGTTACTTGGTTCTCTGTTCCAACTCCATTAACAATTCCCAAAAAATGCATTTCGAAATAGAAAATGTTACAGCTCGGTTCATAACATGAAGTAGGACGGAATTCAGTGTTAACATTAGCTAACTAGCTCGCTAGCACAGCGTCCCAAACCACACAGCTCTGTACTTCACATACAACACTAACAAGTGTACCTCTAATGGTATATGCGCTATTTTTACAAACTATTTAGTGTGGTACTATTCGATTTGGGAGGCAGCGTATCATACCGAGATGAATCATCTTCATCCAGTGAGCCGAGTTTCCTCTTCAGATGCTCCAGCAGGGAGGATGTGCTCTTGTGCCAGCCAAGGTCGGCTTTACAAACAGCACAACTGACAACCTTTTTTCTGAGTATAGCTCCCACACTTTTGAGGACTTTGTTCTTGAGGCTGCCATCGCGCTGTTGTTAATTCTTCAGTGAGCGGTAATGTCAAAACGTTCCTAGTGAGCGTGAGAAAGACGCCTAATGACATCACCAACTAATCGACTACTAAATTAGTTGCCAACTAATTTGGTCGTCGATTTTAGTCAACAGCAATTGGAGCTGTAGAGTTTCCTGTAATGTATTTCAGTTCACTGGTACACTATAGCAAAAAACACTTTCCTAATTCAGTAAATATTCTAGGACCTTGACAGGTGATCCAGCCACTAGAGTGAGCCTGATTTAGTTTCCTGCCGCTGGAGAGAACTAACCAACTTTCATGCAGTGTGCAGTAATGAGTGTTGTAAGGGTCTCCAGTAATGAATCAATATTTGATAGCAGAGTGATAGTTTAAATCTAGTGCTGTAAGTCTTCTGTGAGATGCATGTCTATAGTTCACCGTAGTCTAGGATGGATAATAAGGTGGTCACTACAGTCCTTTTTCTAGTATGCATTGGGAAACACGTCTTATATTGTACAAGTACCTGAGCTTTTTTTGACCGTTCACATCCGTTTACAGGATCAATCAGTCAATACGGAATCCTGACAAGGTGTTGAGATTCACAGTGTTAAAAGCAATATTGGGGGTTCTGAAAAACAGCATGAATTTAGTTTTCTTACATTCAAAACTAGCTTATGCTTATACAGAGCAACTTATAAGGCATTAAAGGAGCACTGAATTTGAATGCTGTTTGAACACTGAGAAATGAAGAGAACAGACCTAAGGATAAAGGTATGTCTTTTTTATGGTGTTAATGTTTTGCCATTTGTTTTGGCTCGTAGATGAACACCAAACAGTAGATGTGGAGTCTGTCCAACGAAGCACATTGAATTTAGACAGGTTTCTGATCAAGTTTCAGCTTCACACAGCCACAGTTAACTCATTTTACAACAATTTTCTCTCTTAGTCCAGATTTAGATACTCAGGCTGTGATTTATCCAGGTTTAAATACTAAGGCTTATTTTCCTTGCTTAATCCTTGTGCGCATGCACATGAAAGCGTGATGTTTATGGCAAAAATCCAATCATGAAGAACCTGAGAAGGAGATGCCAGAGAAGGAAAAAGAAATCATACTAACTAAATATGTAGAACATAAAGTATTTATAAGGGTAAAACCAACAGTGAGTGCGACAGACCCCTAGATCGAGAATGCCAAGAAGGTTTTCTGTCATTTAAATTATTACTTATGAGAACCCCAAACAAGCATCCAATAATTAGCACACAAATACACAAATTAGCCACAAATTAGTTATGTATTTATATAATTTAAACAGCTTGTGGGATTCATTTTTATTACAAACCCAATTTTCATGGAAGTCATTTTGTAAAATGCAATAAAAACAAGAATCTCTGATTTGTTAATTCTTTTGAACCTTAATTTAAACTGTTAATTGTTGCCCTATTTTTGCCTGAAACAGCCTATGCAAAGTAAAAGGATTATTGTTTCCACATACTTTAGGCTACAGTCGTGGTCTCATTTGAAAGGTAACACTCAAGTTGGTTTCCCAACCGTCAGAATAATGATGTATATAATAATGATGTATGAATTACTGGCACAGAATAACAGAGACTAGACAGAAAAGTTTATTTCCGCCTGACTTATAGATCTCTCAACCGATTTCTGACTCCTGCCATGTTAAGACCGCACGTTTTGGATTATGATGCCTCTGTGGAAAGCGGCAAGGCTTTGATGGTAAGGACCCTCAGATTTTCAGTGCTTGCAAATGTGTTAATCATTACTGAGGTGAATAATGGATCATAAAATTGTGTGAATTGGATGCAGTGATTTCAAGCTTTTTGACAGTATAGTGCATCACTATATTAAGAACGATTTCATGCATAAAAATGATATATATTTTGTATAAAAATGGTATAAAACATGTTTTGAAGTGGACGCTTCAATGGAAGTTTGCTGGCATCGGTACAGTGATCTAGATAGAGTTGACTGATAAAAGTACAAAGAAAAGATTTTCAGTGTTTTTATTGACCAAGTTAATTGTATTTTATAAATATAAAAACTCAAAAAAGTTGAGACAGAGACATGTTTGTCACTTTTCCTTTTAAGTATACTTCTTAATTGTTTGAGAATTGAGGATTAAGATTAAGTGACCCTGTTAGTCCCACAATGGGGAAATTTCACCTCTGCAATCTAACCCATCCGTGCAGTGGAACACCACATACACATTAGTGAACTAGGGGGCAGTAAGCACACTTGGCCGGAGCGGTGGGCAGCCCTATCCACGGCTCCCAGGGAGCAGTTGGGGGTAGCTACCTTGCTCAAGGGCACCTCAGTCATGTACTGGTTCCCTGACCTCCAGCCCATGACTGCCTCCAAGGATATTAATTGTTGCAGTGTTGCAAATGGAATTTTTGCCCATTCTTTTTTGATACAAGACTGCAGCTGCTCAACAGTCTGTGGTCATCACTGTCTGATTCTCCTCTTCATGATGTGGCATACATTTTCAATAGGAGACAGACATTCTGTGTCTATAAAACCATGCTGTTGTAGCACTTGCAGAATGAGGCCTGGCATTCTGCACGTGCTACAACATGACTTCCCAGGAAAAGGCATCATCTTAATGGCAGCATAGGTCTTTGCCTCTGCATTAGTCACACATATGCAAGTCACCTATTCCATGGGCACTGATGCAGCCTCATAACATGACAGATGTTGGCTTTTTTTTTACCTTTCGCTGATAAACATCCATTTTTTTCAAAAAATAATCTGAAACATAGACTCATCTGACCACAACACACAATTGAGATGAGTTTGGGCCCAGAGAACATGGCAGTGTTTCTATTTAGAATTGATATATGGCTTTCTCCTTGCATAAAAGAGTTGCATTTTTTGATGCAGCAGCAGACTGTGTTAAGTAAAGTAATCCTAAGCCCTTATAGCTATATTTAATACGACAGTTTTTCACGCAATACCATCTGAGGGCTCGGAGGTCATGCACGTTCAACAGTGGCTTCTGGCTTTGCCCTACACAGGCTGAGATTTCTCCTGATTCTCTAGATAGTAGACAGTGAAAGACCTAAATTCTTTGCAATCTTGCATTGAGGAATGTTCTTTCTGAACTGTTTGACAGTTCTTGCATGAAGTCATGAAGAGCCATGACCCATCTTCGCTTGCAAAGACTGATCCTTTTTTGGATGCTCCTTTAATACCCAATCATGATACCCTCACTTGTTATCAATTCACCTGCTTATTGTAGAATGTTTTAAAACAGTGTAACTTGAATATTATATAAACTTTACTCTTATTTTGCCCCTGTCCCAACTTTTTGGAGTATGTGTAATGTTTGGTAAACAAACCAGATGCTCGCAGATGTTAAATGCCAGAGGAGTGAGTTAACACGAACAATGTCAAAGCCAGCCCAGAGCAAAACCATAGGTAACAAAAAGACATACATGAGTGATAGAGTAAGAGCGAATCCAAAAGCATGTTAGGGTCAAAGCCAAAGTAGAAAAAAGCTGAAACAACAGTACAAAAGGGGAATCCAAAAACGAGAAACAATAACGAGAGAAAAATTAAAACACGGAAAGATCAATCAGGAAAAGCATGCTCGGTATGCAACTAACAGGGTTGGCAATTCTTCGCAATGAGTGTAACAAACAGACAGGTTTATATATCAGATGGGAAACCCAGTAACGTGATTCTGGGTAAGTGCTCGTGATTGGTTGAGTCTGTGACATGAGAGTCCAGAGAATTATGGGAGTTGTAGTGAGTGGGGTTGACAGGCAGAGTAGAGACCTGAAAGTGCGACAATGTGTTGCAGGCATCAAACTCAAAATTTGTTTATATTTACAAAATACAATCAAGGCAAAACATTAAAATTCATTTCTTTATACTAGTCAAAGTCAAGTCAAAGTGAACTTTGTCATACTATACAACAAGCAGTGAACAGCTGAATAAGATTGTGTTTCTCCAACTCCGATGTGCAAAAATATACACAAATATAACATAAAAGGCAACTCCACATAGACATACTAGACAGTATAGACAGACATAAAACATTCAAATATTGCACGTTGTATGGAAAAAATATTGCACATTGTTCTCAGTGTAGTATTGCGCAGTATAACAGGAAATGTAAACTTGACACTGGTGAATCGTGATAGTGTTCAAGTGATGAGAACATTGTAAATATTGCACAGAAAAAAATAGCTGCATTTTTAGAGGACAGAGTTCTAAGAAAAGGTTCAGACAGTTTGTGTGCATGTTCAGGGTTTTGACAGTCCTGATAGTCCAGTGTGTTGTGTGTTGTTAGAGGGAGTATTCTGTCCATGTCCATGTCAGGACGTCCGTGATGTGCACTCCCAAAAACTTGGTGCTTCTCACTGACTCCACAGCGTTACCATGAACAAAATGTCTCAACTTTTCCAAAATTGAGTTAATAAGATGTGAGCAGGTCCCAAAAAAAATCGTGCTTAGGGCCCCTAAAATGCCAGAGCTGGCCCTGTGTAGCAAACTCTACTTATCATGAGTCAGTTTACTCACTAGTTTTGTATGTGGTTAGTACACAGTGCATACAGTTTTGGACATTAGCTGTGTCTCTGCTGAGACATTTGACTTAATTGCATACAGCACAACATACACTGGCCAGTGTATGCCATTTTCTGACCCAGATACATTCCAAATATGGCCATATGTTAATCAGAAATTTCATACTGACCAATGTTTTAAGTAGCCTTTCTTCATTTAATTAACACTGCTAGCACGATGTTAATTTCTGCTAGCACAGACTTTCTACTGTTGTGTTAGCGCAAAGCTAATGGTGGGGCATATTAATTTCTTGGCAGCTGTAACTGAAACAGGATCAACTGAAACTTACTGATTTTAACTTAAAGCATGTTACTGGATGTTTTTGGAAGAGGATGTTAGCTATTGGCTGGCCAGGTCAGCCTACACTGATGTTATGTTTTGTTCATGAAGTTGACAAATAAAATGCAACTCTTGTGAAATATTCATAAGTTTTGAAAATTCATGAATTGACTTTTTTGCAGTTGCTGCCATGATAATGACCTAGTTGAACAGCAGACAATGGCAAGCAGAATAGCAGAACTTAGAATTAAATAATTAAACAAAAAAATGACATCAGTGGATGCAAGAGAGAGTAGGGTCAAGGCAACAAGTAGTAGAGTGCATGCCGGTTTACTGCATTCTCTGCTAGAAGGTTTACTGCTTCTCTGCTCATCATTTAAACTGTGTAACTGTGCCATCTCATTCGATAACTCTCTGATCGTTCCCTCTGAAGATGCAAGAAGTCTTGATGTAATTCTGGATGGCCAGTTATCGTTCTCAGCTCATATTGCGAACCTAACTCGGTTATGCAGGTTTCTAATGTACAAAATCCAGAGGATTCTTCCCTTTTTGGCACTTTTTTAAGTTGCTTTGGATAAGAGCATCTGCTAAATGCTGTAAATGTGCCTGGCAAACCAAACACCCAGGAACACACACAGAGACCAGTGTAAATGCAATAAGCAGATCCTCTCATGCAGCAAAGTAGTCTCTCCCCTACTGGCTATAAGAGCCTCTTTTTTTATCAAATAAATCTCAGCTGACCCTAATGTGGTGGAAAAAGCTCTAGCACATGACCATGAAAACAGCCCCTTTACCTGTCAGCTGCCACATCCCATTATGCTGCTGCCAACAACACAATTTGTTGTTTTCAGTCCTCATTGATACTTCAGTTACATAGTCTGCTATCATGTTACTCCATAAGGTCAGTAAAAAATCTATGGTACTTGAAAGGTGTTATGTCAGCTTGACATGCAAGTTGACAAAAGCAGCCCTTATGACAACTGAAGTATGTTGGAAAAAACCTTTGTGTATGTAGGTTTATGTCAGTTGTCATGAAAGGTCGTCATGTAGCCTTTTAAAAGTCGCAGCCCTATAGTGTTACCCAATTTATGTATTATTGTACTATATGCTGTTCTCATCTCTGATATAATGGAAATACACTGTAAACTAGTTTCAAATTTATCAAAATAGATTAGCGGTCACTTGATTTCTGGTCATGCTCATTGAATCAGATTTTTCCTGTCATCAGTGTGTGCATTTTAATTTGTTTCCTTGCTTATAAAAGGGCCTTTAGGTGATGCATGTGCACATCATTTGATATAATATCCACTTGCAACTGGAAGGCTATAAGGGAAAGAAAATAAGCAAATAAACAGGAGTTTCCAAAACTTAAAAAATTAAAAAATATAGAGAAAATGGGACTTGTAAACTATCCAAACTGTAACAGATATACATTACTTAAAACTTTCATCTGAGAAAATCAGGCTCCACTCTTGCTTCAAGTCAGAAAATCTGGAGGTGTTTATGTATATCCTTTCACTGTGAGAAGACAACCCAGGGGTCTGACAAAATGCAGTTGTCAAGAAGCCATTAGTGACTAAGTGAAAGCAACAAAAAAAAGATGATTTGCAAAGAAACAGCTGGTGTTCTCAGAACAGTGAACTGGCCATCCTAGACCCCAGACCTCAAGACTATTGATAGGGATTACTAGATGAGAAGCAGAAATTGTAACCAACTCCTAAGACTGAACTTGGGAGATATGGGGGGAAAAAAAAGCCCTGATTTCTTTGAAAAACTGAAAGCAGGTCTCCCAAAAATATTTGAAGTTGTTATTAAGGGTGGACGCTGTGAATGAAAATTCTATGAATTTATTAATTTAATTATTCATTATAATTGTGTTGTCTTTCACACCTAATAAAGGCCTTGCACATGGCCTGTGATATCATGCTTTAACTGAACAAAAGGTGGGGTAAGTGTTACACTTTTTCCTGACAGAATATATGTTTCCTGCCCTTTTTTCCTGACACTGAAAAATGAAGCGTGACCTCTACCTTTTGAACAGTAGTGTATTGGGGTCACTGCTGCGCCTTGATTCATGCATCACTTATTTTGTTTCCCTGTTAATCATGTACTCAAAAAAAATATATATTTATTTGTAATTTTTCTTTTACTTTTCAGATTTTTATTTGTTTGTTTTTAGATTTTCGGTGAGTTTTTGCACTAAGCATTTTACCAGTAGTTTGACAAAGTTTTCTGTTTTCGTAAGTGCACCTATGTGATTTTTCAACAGCAACTTGCTGTGAAAAAAATGTCATGGAGTTCATTGATCATTTGCTGTTATATTATGGTCCACATTTCCCACTAATGAAGATGCCATTCAGTGCATTGGCCAAACAGCATTTGTTTTCAGATAATAAATAGCATTTCTGTTTAAAAAAATATCCTTTCATATTCTTTCACCGAAGAGTTTTGACTTAACACACTCTCTCTCTCTCTGACTCTCTTTTTTACTTTTTTTCTCTTGCTCTGTATTTATCTCCCTCTTTTTCACGCTTTTTCTTTTTTCCCTCTTTCTCTCTCACTTTGCTCACCCCGCTCTGTCTCTCTCTTCTGCTGCTATTGTGTTTGCAGGATGAATGATGCACCGGTGCGAGGCTATGAACAAGATGTTGGGAATAAGACCACCATACGGCTTTTCTATCCTGAGTCAGCATCCTCCTACCCTGCCATTCACAATGATCCTGACACCCTCATGGTCCTTGTGCCTTTCAAACAGCAGGACCTGCGCTGGCTCAAAGAAATTCTGTACAATGAAAAGAGGGTAGCACATACACTGAACCATCTCTTTCTTTTAGTCTCTCCTACCTGTTTTCTGCTGATTCCTCCTTCCAGTATGTTTTTGTGTTCTAAAGCTGGAATAAGTTTGTGACGTGGCAGTTGTACGATGGAGAATAGGGAATCTACTTTAGCCATAAAAACATGCAATTAGTGAGCTGCTCAACTGAAATGCACTTAATTATAATCTTTTTGGTAACAAAAAATCTTTCAACTCTCAGTAGTGGTGCTTATGTGGACAGCAGCCTGCACCTGAACCAAACGAAACTGAAATGGTGGCCAAGATACCATGAAATGACAAGGCATCTGCCATAGCTGTCCTGTTTGGCAAGGAATACAACACAAAAATGTATTTTTGTTGAATATTAATAGAGTAATGGCATCAAAAATCAAACATCACAGAAATACCGATTCCTACTACTGAACTGGGGTAAAGGATCCCAACTGCTATACTGATCTGATTATACTTGTCTCTATGTGGACTCTGTTAGAAAGGATATTAGCTGATTAGCTGGTTACACACATACTCTGAATTGTCTGTCAGAGCTAATCAATTTTGTAATCGAAAAAAAATCATGAAACCATTACTGCTTCCCAAAAATAATCAGAAAATTGGAACTGAAATCAAAGTTCTTTCAGGTTTGTGTGTCTAAAGGTGCTGACATTAGGAGAAGTTTGAAAACTATATCTTATTATTATTATTATTATTATTATATATAATATATAACTATGCTATATTTTGAAAAGATGTGTGAAATTGAAATCAAAGTCAAAGGTTAAAACAATTCTCCAAGATCATGCCAGTCAAATTTAAAATAGAATGGAAATATCAGGTGGTGTAAGCAGTTATAGTACCTGATGCTTATTGTAAAACCCTTTACGTAAGGCATGTCTTACAAACTGTTATAATTTTATAATGCCCAAAGATAAATCTAATTTACTAATCTAACTAGGTCCTTCTATTATTACTTATTTAATATAATCTTGTTCCATGCTTTTGTCTGTGAAATGACAGTACTGGGTGAAGCTTACTGTTATTCTCAAACAGGTTTGAGGATTGTTGAGAAACATTTTAAAATTTAAAGTATAAGTTTGCTGTCTCCATCTTACATCTTTTTTAAATTGTACCCCCCCCCAAAAAAATTGTCATTTCTAATTGTGTGTGGCCCAATTTTATCAAATATTGAGAAACATACTACTTTATTGGCAGTCAATTTTTGTTCTTTTTGCAAAGGTGTTAAAGTATAAGCCTAAAGCAGACAGATTGGCCAATTAGCTGTCTTGCTTCTGAGCTGTCTATACTTTGTAGCTACCAGCTGATGATAGACACAGCTCAAACTCAAATAAACAAACATTACTCTCCGCTGCCCCCGAAAGGTGTTATAGCACCAGTCAGATGTTTTTGTTGATTGTATAAGACTTAAGATGTGTCTCAGTAAAGGCACTTTATGCTTTTTCACATTCTGTTTGTTGAGATAACATACAATTGTGAAACATAACAGCTGTGGAAAATAACTGCAGTTAGTTCAAATAATTGTGATTAGGTGATTATGTAATAATTGTAACAGGCCTAAGTGTCTAGGAGCTCACAGAATGTGGCCAGAGTCCACATGAAAATTATCTGTCCTCAGTTCCAGCACTTACTGCTGAGATCCAAATTGCCATTGCAAGCATGGGAGCTTCATGGATTGGGTTTCAATAGCCAAGCAACCACACACAAGCCTAAGATTATAATGGCAAGTGTTGGATGAAGTGATGTAAAGCACTCTGCTTTTAGACTCTTGAGCAGTGGAAACTCTGGAGTGAGGTAACACACTACCATCTGGCAGCCAGTCCGTCAAATCTGGGTTTTGCAGATGCCAGGAGAACACTACTGCCTGAATTCATAGTGCCAACTGTAAAGTTTAGTTGAGGAGGAGTAATGGTCTGGGCTGTTTTTTTGTGATTTGTTTCTGACAGCAGGAGAAACAGGAGCTACACTGGCCTCAAAACCTAGTGCAACCCAACCTAGTCTCGGAAAACTGAAGGCTGAAGGGGGGGGCAACTCCATGTTAATATATGTGTTTATTTTTTACCTTAACTTTTCAATTGAACAGATGTTAAAAATCAAGGCCATTACCAGAAAAAAGTATTTGAATCTCATGGAGGTTAAATACACACTTTAACGGAACACAAATTTCTGATTCAAGTGATTCATTTTTTTAATGAATCTTTTTTGTGCCAACTGCCTCACTATTTTAACATTTGTTTATGTAAAAAAAGTTATTTGTTAAATAAGATGTTCTTATTATATCAATAATAGTCTGGGTGTGCTGCAGTTCTCACATCCTAATTGTTGATTCAGCAGTAGCCAAAGAAGACCCAAGCACTTACGGAAACTAAGCTGAAAAACGGCTCGTGTTGAATTAATTGATTATGTAGTGTGTGTGTGTATGTTTGCATATATCTGACTATTCAGCCTACAGCAGTTTAGCCTGCTCATTCACACCTGGACTGCCATTTGGATAATTTACACATTTACACGTGTGCTTAATTCTAAGGGTATAAAAGCTTGGATAATGACAATGGAAGATTAATTTTGACTTTTTTTTACAGGCCTCAGGGAAAAAAATGTAGGATAGGGCCTCTTTAAGACCAAGACTAAATTAATAATAGGTGACAAGTTTAGTGCTACTGTAAATGTTATAATGAACACAGTGATACCGACAAAAAAAAAATTTGATCCTAATATGTGAACCAGATTTTTAAATAATTTTTAAATTTTAAAAGTTTTTGAATGAGTGTAACTCTTCTTTTATGTGCCTTAACCTCTTTTGACAGGTCAGGGCAGGCTTCTGGAAGCCACCTCCACAGATCTGGCTTGGCCGAACCAGTCAGCTCCGTATCCTGGATCCTTACTTTCTCCACCTCACTGCAAGCAAGCTGCTAGAGATGCCATTAGAACCAAAGAAGAAGCAGGTGATGTCACCACCCACTTGCCTAGTGCTCTAAAAGAGACTTTTATCATTGAAAACAGTCGAAGATTAGGCAGCTCTAAACCATGGATACGTTTATAAAAGTGTTCATACTGAAATGCATCACTCAGCTTATCAGGTACATAGTTGAAGTAGGAAATTGAGATTTGGAACACAAAAAATATATGCTGTTTCATGACAAATAACCCCTAGCTGTCTTTCTGTGGCTTGTGTCATGTTGTGATGGCAAAGTTCTTATAAGGTAAATCCTTCAAACTAGGATAGAGACAAAATTTGATACACTGTAAGGAGCAATGTAAATATAACTGTTATATATAAATAAAAAGTGGTTACATCGTTCAGAATATGGAAATAATGTCTACAACAGCATAGTCATGTTAATGTGTTTTGTACATACTTCTGGTAGCATACCATTCACATTGATGTTTAGCTGTTTGCTCACATTTTGCGTGCCAATGTTTGAACGAAACATGGCTATCTCAAACATAGTCAGAAGACTACTGCTTGGTTCTAAAATTAGTTCCATGTGTCCAGAGATTTTATTCATTTAACAAAATGGTGACAAAACTTTGTAAAAGGAAAATTACAATTTAAAGTTAATCAGAACGTTTTTGAGGAAATTATACTTTTATTTTGACAGTTGTCTACCAGTCAGTCAGCCCATCAGTGCAGGACCACATGTGTCTTGTAATATAACCTAGTGCAACCCATGTAACTACATATCTGCCTATTCATCCTATTGCAGTCATTTGCATATATTAGTCACAGTAAGTAAAACAGCCTGTTTAATGCTTGAAAAATGGTCATGCAACAAATAATTACTTTGTGACTAATAGTTTTTGGTACATACAAGCATGCAAATGTTGTAAGTTGACCTCAGGAGAAAAAAATGCACAAAAATGTAGAACATGAGCCCATTAAGACCAAGACTAAATGTACTATAACTAGTTACTGACATTGCTTAACAGTGTTGTCAGTGCTGCCTTCTGTGTTGTAATGAAATGGACAATGGGAATCTAACAGTCCAATACATGCAATCCTGATTCTTAATGCACAGTTCGCAAAGTAACTCTCTCTTAACTTTTCTTAACTTTTTTTCTAGGTTATGAGGGGCTTAATAATTCATTAGCAGAAAGCCTATCCTTCACTCTAAAAAGAGATAATGTGTTAAATTTTAACACACTTGTGTTACCTGTTTTAACACATTGTTTCACATAAGTAGCACAAAATGTGTTGTCTCTAACTGAACACAGTGATGTGTCTGGTTAGCAACAGAATATGTTGCTTTTTAAAGTATCTGTAAAATATCTGTACCTATGTATATGATTTTATTAGGGTTCAAGCATGCAATGCATTGAACCCTATTGTAATTGTCAAGATTTTTCTTCATATTCTTTTTCTTCCCTGAAACAGAACGCACAGCCCAAACCGTAGGTCCTAGAGACTTGAAACTTGGTCAATAGGTAGTAGTCCCTCCCGCTACTCAGGTGCAAGGAATCAGCCCAGTCGGCCACAAGGGGGCGCTATAGCGCAGGTCAACGCGTTTGGGTCTATAACTCCTAAACCAGATTTTTGCCAGACAAGCCATATTTTTTTCCTAGTTCCTTGGGTCCAACCAAACAACTTTGCCATTTGGACCATTTAGCTCCGCCCACTTAGATTTTGAGCTAATTTGCATAATATTGGCCTTTAGGGGGCGCTTTAGCACTCTAAAACACTTAAAATCAATTAAAATGCTGATACAATGTTATTACAAGGTCGACAGATAAACAGTTGGTGCCATGTGACTCAGTTCACTCACATGAACAACTTTCTAATTACATGTTATGTCAAAAATTGCACTGCTTGTCTTTTATTTTGGCTTATTCATTTAAAGATTTTACTATACAAAGACTTATTATACAAAGGTCAAAAGGTCATTCTGACCAAAACTGTGAACGTCTTTGGATATGGTCCCTGATCAAGAATGATACCATTTTGTGGCCTTTTCACTAATTCTGACCCACTTCCACTGAGCTCCTCACACCAATAGGGCCTCTTATGAGTGAATTGGGCCTCATTATGGCCTACATCAAATCAATGGCTTAAATATAGAACCAATCCACTGTGCAAGTGCAACTTCTTGGATGTTCTACAAACCAGTGTAGATCAGTACATATGAATGCAAACCTATAATGTGTTTAAAACACCACTGCTTCTTGTTTATGGCAACTGAAGGCCTTTTGATGAACTGACTTCCTATCAATTCTATTCACTCTGCCTACGAATAAGACCCACAGCTTGAGGCCTTTTAAGGTCTAATGGGCTAAATGAAAAGCTTGAGGCCTGTTTTAGGCCTAATGGGCTAAACCAAAACCTTGAGGCCTTTTTAGGCCTAATGGGCGAAACCTGCAGGAGGGCCCATACTGCTGTTGCATGCTTGAACCCGCTCATTGCCGCTTGCGGCTATATTTTTTTATTACTGTTATACTTTTTTTTATCTTACTTTTACAGTATTTGCAAACAAAAACCTTATTTTAAATCTTTCGCTTAGTAGAAAATTTAATGGGAAAAAAGTTTAAATACTGATTGGATAAATATGTGCATGTGTCATTTATCATTTCATATAAGTTAGAAAATATTGCTAGCACTGTATGTATATAATGACACTGAGTAGCAGGGTTCCAGTGTGGGTAAACACATGTAAACACCATTTGCATACCTTTTTTTTTTTTTAAATTTTTACCAAATTTTTCTCCCCAATTTAGTCGTCTCCAATTCCACCCGCTAGTTAGGACTCCCCCAATCACACAATGCTATCAATGCTAGGAGGGTGAAGGCTAACACAGGCGTCCTCCAAGACCTGTGAAGCCAACCACCGCTTCTTTTCAAACTGCCGCTCACGCAACGTCACTGGACAGCCAAACACGCTCTGAGGAAAGCGCCAACCGCCAGATCTGTTACGTCAGCTAACAGACGCCTGCGCTGACTAGCATCGCGCTGAGTGATGGGGGGGAGAAGGAGGGGCCATCCTACCCACCCAGAGAGAGCGAGGCCAGTTGTGCTCTCTCGGACTCCCGGCTACGGATGGCTGTAGCATCACCAGGGATGGAACTTGCGATCTCCTGATGATAGGGCCAACGCTTGCGACGGTTGCGCCACTCGGGAGCCCCATTTGCATACCTTTTAAAATACAAAAGAGTTCACTTATCTTTTAAAATTTTTTACCTACTTTGTTCACAGTTTGCTGACTTACTGGGATTTCCAATTAACTGGGATTTCATAAACTTCTCGAAACAAATGGTGTCTTGTGTGTGGAAATGGTAATCTTTGTTTTTGGTAAGTTAGCTAGCTAGGTCAATTTCCAATAAGTCCTGTGTCAGCTAAATCTTTTTGCAAGTCTTTTACTTTCATATTGAGGTTTTGCTTTGCTTTTTGGCTAGCATAGAAGCAGTTCTTGATGAGAATTTTCTTGGTTTTCCGGATCTTGGCGTCTACAGTTCCCCTTAACTGCCATTTCTTAATGACATTTGAGATCAAGAAAACTGTAAACCAATCTGTTGTGTAGCTCACATGAAATACTAACTATAGATGTGATTAAAGGGATGAAAAGATATATTTGATTTTTGTCTTATTGCAGTTACATGTATGGACACCCACTGTGGTTTACCTATCTTAAATCAGCCTCCAGGACTGCTACAGGGATCAATCTTGTGTGAATTTTGTAAAAAATATTATTTCCCTTCTTCTCTTTTCTCTTTTAATTAGAGAAATGTGCCATAGAAAATAAAATGGCAAAAAATTCAGTTAAAAATGTCTGTTTGATACCATGCTGAATTTTAAAACTATGCTCAGTATAGCTTTTGGATTTTTCTGTTTTCCATAGCAGGTTCTAAATCACTTCTTAAATACTGAATTCTGACTTCAAGTCTCAAACGTACATTGTTAGTGTGTTAAAGTATTGAGATGACCTTTTGCCAACACAACAAAGAAAACTACTAATGGTTTAGAACTGACTCATCCTGGACAAAAACGAAAAAGCAACCCTAACTCCTTACTTGGTAAACAGGAGAAAAGCTACCAAAAAAAATAGGTACTTGCTGCCTACTTTCCCAAGATTCACAAGGTTATGGAAGTCTAACAAAGCTTGTATAAATTTAATAGAGTCTAACAAAGCTTGCATGAGTTTAACAAAGTCTAACACAGAAAGCAGCATTGACTATATGGAAGAGAAATTATGATGAGGGGTAGTAACAATTCCTACTATTTCTATTCCTATTTCTGTGTAGTCTATGAATCTTAGTAATTTCTGCATGAAATATTTGAATGCACAGGATCTCTTGCAAAGGAATGCGACAAATGTCATGGCTTGCTTGCTTATTTGGAGTGCTGTTTTAAAATTATGCATGGTTGCATGAATTAAATATTTAAAAAATACTTTAAAAAGATTCTACTTGAATTTTTCATGGAAATTCACAACATGGCCTGTGAGTGGGTTTTGTCCAAAAACTGTATTGATTTGTCACTTAACCTGTTTATGAACCAACTACTTTGAGAGAGGCATTTTGAAGGGGCCATTTGACAGACATGCATGATGTGTTGGGAAAAGTGAGTAAATAAAGTGCCACATAAAGAACAGACCCACATAAAATAAAGTGGTGTGCCTTTTGGCAAATGAACAAGAGCTTGTTTACTGGTTCAAACAAAACTCTTCCAGAGAATGTGTGTTGCTCCTAAAGTCTCATTTTGTGACAGTGTGTACAGCAGGCAACTGGTTGGTACTGATGACTAGCTATCATCTAGCTTGATAAACAAAAATAAAAATATTTTTAATGTGGGAAATTGTTTTCTTAACACCCACTTAACTGCCTTATAAAAAAGGAAATATCTGTACCTAAAGTGGTGCTGTTAAAGTAATTATTTGAAATGACCATTTCCACTACATGCTTAGGAATGCTTTGTCCAGTTGTCAATCTTAGTTCACCTGTCCACTGTATAAATGTGGATAAAAAAGGTGGACATAGGGGGTGCACTTGCAAAAAAAAGTGCTTGAGCCCAATGATTGCCACAGTGTATTTATTTTATTCTTCAATCACCAATGCCCTCCTATCAGTAATGACTTTTCTTCCCCCCTCCAAAAAAAAAAAAAAGTAGAAATGATGCACAGGCCACCTAAACACTGAATTTATTTATTTATTTATTTATTTATTTATTTATTTAGACAGTTGTTTAAAGATTCCACTTACCATTTATTGAACATTTTTCCTAATCAAAATGAATGAAGTCTTCATTCTTTTTTTACTTTTGCATTCAAAATAATCTGATGCGGTGTGCCATGGAGATCAACAAACTTGAACTATTTATGGGCTGTAGCCCTGGAAATTGAGGCTTCCAGAGCAAACCATCTAATGTCATGAGGAAAGTGAAAGAGATTTGGTCTTGGCAGCAATCTGAGGTAAATGAGATTTATTTTTAGAAGTAGTAGTCATATGGAAACTTCCAAGATCTACACTGTGCTCCAAATTATTATTCAAGTGATATATCAGTAGGATTTCAGTATAATAAGCATTTCGGTTTTAGTTTTTCAAATAACTATAACTATAAATATACTATGTTTGTTTTATTTTTCACATCTTTTTAGATAACGGGTATCAATCTGTTGTCAAATTCAGAGCGCAGGTGAATATGGCTAGATAAAAGCTTACTAAGGAAGGTTTCTGTCAGACAAATTAATTGTATTAAAAGGGCAGCAATAAAAACACCACTGTTGGGCAGAAAACAGGTATTTGAAGCTGCTGGGGTGTCTGGAGTCTCAAAAACCTTTTGATGCAGGATCCTCCACAGGCTGGCAGCTGTACATAAAGCTGTATTTCAGCTACCCCTAAGCAAAGCTCACAATAAGAAACATTTGCAGTGGGCTCAGAAATACATGAAGACTAATTTTCAAACAGTTTTATTCACTGATAAATGCTGTGCTACATTAGATGATCCAGATGGATGGAGTTCTGGATGGATGGTGAATGGCCACCCTGTTCCAACAAGACTGCAATGTCAGCAAGGAGGTGGAGGAGTAATGATTTGGGCCTGAATATTTGGAAGTGAGATAGTAGGTCCCTTTAGGCTCCCTGAGGGTGTTAAAATGATCTCTACAAGATATGCAGAGTTATTAACAACCATTTTCTGCCATGGTATCATGCCTTCCAAAATAAAATCATTTTCATGCAGGACAGTGCATCATTCCATGCTGCATGACTCCATGGGCTATGGGCATAAAATGAGAAAAACATCGTTGCTTGGCCACCATCCTCATCTCAAAGAAGGGCTCATATATCAATATGTAACTTGATCTGTAAATATAAATCATCTTTTGAAAAATTATCTGTCCATGCAGCAAATGTGATGGATTCTGTGTGAAATGATACAAATGTCATTATGACCCATTGGACGCTTTCAAAAACTGTGTTCTGCATAATAATTTGGAAGAACATATTTTGTGTTCTTTTCAAAATATCAATGAAGCCATTGCCAGTATCAGTACTTCCACTTTTAATATCATCCACATTGTGGTATAATTGTTAAGGTTAAAAAATCCTTAAACATATTGACTGCTTTGGAAAAGCAAACAAAAATGGCACGTGCATAATAATTTGGATCATGGTGTAAGTAGATACATTAGGCAATCATTAACCTGTATTAACAAGTTGTTGAATTGGTAAGTACGTGGGAATGCATATAAGATAGTTTTGACACCTGCAAGGAAGGTTCAGTGGTCTGTGCATGAATTTCTGAGTAGTATTCATTGAAACACCACTAGCAGATGCTATTACACACATTAATTTATTTCTCTCTCTCTCTCTCTCTGTTTTATTTTTCTTTTCCAGAAATGTGTCCATCCAACCACAGGCATTCTGGCTGTATTCTTGGCTCTAAACTACTGTGATTTGGTCCATGTGGCTGGCTTTGGATACCCACCATCTCAAAACCCAAAACAGCCCATCCACTACTATGGCTCTGAAACTATGAAGTCCATGAAGGTTGGTTTTTATGACTTCAGTTTCACTGAGGTTGTTGAGTCACAGTAATAAGCAACTTGGTGATACTATCTTATGTTAAAGGGCTCATATCAAAGAAAACCAACTTTGCCTCACTTTTTAAGTGAAAGAATTTAATGCAATATGTAAACCTTTTTTAAGTTTTAAAGTTTCATTTACTCTGTGGTCCATACAGTCCATAAATGGAAGAGCTGCAAAAACAACCAATTCATTTTTTTTTTTAATTAAATTGCACATATGTATATTTTAAGCAGGTCACTATACAGGGCAGCAAATCAGAAAAGATCATTTACACATATCAGTCTTGAAGACACAGCAACAAAACCTTTTAATTGTTAGCAACAAAACCGTGCAATTGTTAGAGAATAAGAGACTATTTTTGGTACATAAACCCACACAGACATCACAAGTGGACTAGAAAAATGAAGGATATGGGCCCTTTAAGGCAAAATGTGTTCTAATTAGAAACTTGTAGTTATAATTCTGCACAATTCAGTATCATAATATTTTATTAATTGTTGCTTTTTGGCAGCCAGTTTGACTGTAGAATGTCTGTTTTTTAAGGACTCCTATCATGATCTCAACCATGAGGCACAAGCCTTGAAGAGACTGGAAGAATTAGGGGCAATTCTGAGTCTTCATCAACATTCCTGACTGGAGATGCTAAATTGCCCTAATGTGTGAATGTGTGCGTAAATGTAAATTTCTGTGCGTCTGACCTGTGATGGACAAAGAAATTAAGAAATAAAAAAAGACATTTTATACTTAATTGACCTGCACTTCACCCAAACATTACATAATTAGCTTTTCAAAGCTGATATTTCTGAGAGAGTCTAATTGGAAATAATTGGAAGCCATTTATATCCTAAACTAATGCTGAAAATTCACAAACTGGTGTACTGAACTCTAAACCCAGAAGAGCATAGAAAAGCACTTTGCAGCAAAGTACTGCTGTACAGCTCTAAGCACGTTTCATAGGTTTGAACCCTGATCTGTCTCTTTCAGCAACAGTCTCTGTAACACAGTGACAGGAAAAATTGCATCTGAGGCTTACACATCTGAAGCGCTCACTTGCGAAGTTTTACATATGAAGTATTTTGTTTGGCTGCTTGCGCTGTAGTTAAATATCCTCTAAACCCAGGCATACACTGTGATTTTAGAAATCTTGGTCTTTGGAAACTTCATACATTCGAATAGACTGCCATGTATGGACAAAGCCTACAACTTATGTAGTCACACTGTATGAAAACGCTCTGTCCACAAACAGTTTCAGATAAAGCTGTTTCATTCAAAATAATATGCTGCACACTAAGTACTGAGCAAACAGAAACTGAGCAGTGCTGCTAACACGGTGCACAGAAACTAAAAGCCATGGTAGGACAAGACCGTCTCTCTGCAGCCTGTTTTATAAAAAAAAAAATCCCCATATTAATGTTTATACCTCGCTATTCCATTCAGTCAAACAGAGTAAAGTCGACAAATACGAACTTTGGTTGGGAATATTGAGTTTTGCCTCTGTTTAGCTGGCCTACATGTCTCTACCCATATTGGGGAAACCGGTTCTGATTGTGTGTTTCAAAAATTGGCTAAAATCACAGTGTAGGTGTGGTGGGATTATGCAAAGGTAAATAGTTTAAAGGGAACAGCAACTTTGTGTCAGCAACACCTCTCTGTGAGCAGAGGCTCCTTCACTGCCAGCTTGAGTCATTTGTTCATTAGTGCAGCAGTGTACACTCGGCCTGCGTCACACGGTGTCAGCTGGTATTGGAATGTTGGTACTGAAGAATTTGTATGGGCACAAGTATGAGTAAATGAGCACAGTATCAGCCTGATACCAGTATTGGTATTGATGCATTCCTAGTGGTACGGTATACCATAGTATAGCTAACCAAATGTTCTCACCTCTGTCTATCAGGATTAGAAAATCCATGTAAAAATTAAACATTACAGTAACAGTCCTGACTCTTCTATAATGCTGAAGGGTATTTTGAGACCAGTAATCCATGCAGCATCTCTCCAGATCATTCAGAATCTTTGGTTCTCACCTGCAGAATCTCTTCTTCAGCACAGCCCACCAGTTTTAGGTTAGCAGACTGAGATGACCACAATAAAAGCATTGGGGTTTTTAGGTCAGGGGACTGGAATAGCTACTTTAAAAGCTTATTCTGTTGTCAGTGAATACTTTTTATGTGTATTTGGAGGTATGCTTTGGATAATTGTCTGGCTAGAAGATGTAACCATGACCCTGTCTTAGCCTTTTGGCAGGGACAGCAAAATTTTTCTCTGTCTCTTGGAATTTCACATTTGTCATGCATCAAAACAAAATTTCCTAGGACTTTTGAAAGTAAAACAGCATTGTTAAAGACCCAACATCCTTCTTCACTTTGGAAATTTGCTTTTTTGTGTGTTTTTTTTCTGGTAGTTATTCAAAATAGTGTATTGGCATGGAAATGTTGCCTAAGTGTATTTTTGCATCTTCTTACCCCAGGATGCAACCAACTTTTGCTGTTGTCCATGTGTGATCTTAAAATAACTCTCTGAACCAAAAACAAAAGCTTAAACCATCTTACTTGCTGTGTATAGGGGAAAAATGTCCTCTTCCAGGCATGTCAATCACAGAAACTTCTGTAATGTGTTAATAATGGAGATGGGTGGTATTTTTATAGCCACTGTCTTATTTGTAAAGCTTCACAACTTTTTGTTTAACTGTGTATTGTCTTCACATGTGGCATCATCTCACATTTATAAACCAGTGGAACATGAAACTCAAGTGTGACCACTTAAAAGCTACTCCAGACTCAGATGTGCTTAAAAAAAGTAAAATATGAATTTGAATATATGTCATTCAGGATTGTTGCAATTATCTTCTGTAGGACTGATTCTTTGCCTACATACTGCACAGCTTTTTTGTTTCCCCAATAGTTCCCAACTTCTTGGCCTTTCCCTCTCTGGAGAGGCAAGTGTGTAGAAGTAAATAAAATAAATAAACACAAAACACCAAACCTCCACAAACAGAGCTGTGTAAATACTGTCAAGTTCAAAAAAAGACACACTGCATCACAAGTTCTCTGAATTAAGACCTAACACAGCTGCTTTTCAGTGAAGCCTAATTATTTACAGTAAATACAAACACAGCATGTGACGAAAGGTGTTTACAACTCATCTATTCCATTAAAAATTGATGTGTGACAACAGTGGCAGTTAAAATTCTAGGTCAAAATTTCTCATACCTAGGTCTTCAAAAAATGAAAATCTCAAATTTGGTTATCTAGAAGTTTTAGTGATACCAAAACCTAGACGTTTTGGTCTTTTTCAGACAGACAAACCATTGAGGAGCACCCATACTAGAAATAAACTATGCTTTCTACAAACACACATATCCACTGCCTGCACCTAGTTTTGTAAATCAAATTAGTAACTGTATTTTCTACATGTGGTGACCACTTGCTGAAGCTGTCCCAGCTGTCATCTCAGACTAAAAGAGGTAACAAATTGTTGGTTTGGTCACTAGATGGCAGTATTACCGCAAACTGCCTCCACTCCTTTCCACATGCTCCTATGTTTTGAAACTGATGTGATCTTGTTTTAATTCAGAACAATGGGATGCCAATCCCTGAACAGCAGTACCAAAACATTGTCATGTTACACACCACATATCAGCTTAATTTATCACTCTTTGTTAAAAAAATAAAGCACAAAGAGCATAATGAAGCACAACAACGTTTCTAAGCTTGCTCTAGAGAACATAGGTTAATTTTAGGCCCCAAAGATATGACTGGTAAAAACAAATTGGTTAAAAGTAATAGATGAGTATGACCAACATTTACCATTAGCCTGGGTATTCTTTCTAGAGCAGCTCAAAAGCCCCTCTGGCTGAACTGCCTGTTGATAAAAATTGGAACAATCCCTTTCTACCATCATTGTGTGGCTTGGAATATAGCCCTCATTGAATACAAAGCCCCTTTACTATTTGCTTTTCCTGAGGCAGTGAGGTTCCCTGAATTAGTTGTGAAAAAAGTGTTGCTCTTTTCCAGCTGGAAGTTTCCATAGTTTCACAATAAACATTTTGGAACAACACAGAAGCAGTGGTGACATCAACAGCTGTGGGCAGCCAAAACATGTGTGTTTGTGTCATCTATGTGTGTTAGAGGTACAGAGGGAAAAAGAGGAAAGCATCAAAAACATTTCATGCAGTTTAAGGAGTCCCAAAAGATTATACTGGGCCCAGAGGGGGAAGAGGCTTGGAGCAGCAGCTGCAATATTCAGCTCCCTTAGGTCCTGCTCTAATATCTCTAGTACACATGAACACACATCATCATCATCATCATCATCATCTCCTTCTTTTTCACAAATTCTAAATTCTTCAGCTCTTCTTTAGTTCTTCTCTCCTGCTTTTTCTTTGCTTATTTTTCGTATAGTTCTGTTGTTTATTGTCTAGTATTCTTTTTGTTATGAGCCTAAAGGTGTAGACTTTTAGTCATTTAATCTAGTTTCCTCCTGCTTTACTACTTGGAAGTTCAGTTTAGCCCAAATTGCTAGTCAGAGTGATATTTGTCACTTAAATGGGCTATGGCAGATCAAAGTCCAGGTTTCTAGAGAGAATTTAATAAAGAGATGGACACAATAAGCTCTGGAGTCACAGGTTAAGTTTAAGATATGAAATGTATTCTAGCTATGCTTCTGAAAAGATCTTAGAGAGCCAGCATCTATAGTAACTAGATTACATACGGTTAGTCTTGAGAATCTGTCCTGAATGTCAAGTTTTCAGTCAAATAGTGTCAATGTCTATGTTAGGACTACTATTATTTATATTTCATTCAACTGTGTAAAATGAACCAAATGCAACCCAAACATTACTTTTTAACAACAGTAATATATTGTAATAAAGTACAATTCAAACTAACATTTGTTTTTCTCTTTCTTTTTCAAACAAATCAGAATCACTGGTTAAATTACTTTTAGCCTAGTAATCGCACAACATTACCTTTAATTGGTAAAATCAATAAGTTCACACAAATGGCCAGCTGGGGGCACCGTTTTACCAACAAAAGTGCATGATCAAAACTTGAAAAAGATAGCTAGTCACAACTTCCATTATCTTTAGGTTAAGCAATATGCTCATTAGTTTAACAAGCACATTTTATGCACAAGACGTGTGACATGCTTTTTGGATTATAAAGCTGGTAGTAAATGCTGGTAGTAAAAATGTCTGTTTTGCTGTGAGACTACAGAATTAACTAGGTAGTTTTTTTCTGCAGGATCCCTAGTGGCCATTCCACCAGCAAAATGGAAATCAACTCAGATATTTTTAAATTAAGATAATCATATTAAATATATTTTTTTTCTGTAACTCTGTTATATAGATTAAACAGGACACTGTTGGCTTTGTGTGTGTAAAATGCTGTGTCCCTGTGTTGAGCTGCTAGCAATCAATGAGGTGTGAAGTGTGGAGGTAAGAACTCCCTTATCTGCAAACAACTGACACATCTCCAAAAAGACGGCAGGGCAGAAATAAAAATAGACAGTACATCTGCAGCTTGATACCAAATAAACATGTACAACTGCCTTAAATGTACCATTTAAACACAATAAGAAAACTTCATAAATGTTGACATGCTTGTTTACCCATGAAGATGAAAATCCAATCCCCTTTTTTTTAAAATTGTGTAATTCATACATTTCCATCAAAATACATTGCAACAGTCTTTTATCTAGCCGATAAACATTTTTTTAATTATAAAATCACCATAGATCATTAGACTGAAGGCAAATAAACATAAGCACAGTCAAAAGTAACTGAAGAAAAGGAAAAACAAAGTTTGGTTCCAGAATTTTTGTTAAGTGTCATCACTAGAACACTTGATTTAGTATAATGAAGTATTGATGAGCAAAACCAGCTACTGAACGATGACTACAAATGATATCGGGCCACAATGAAGAGCAAACACACTGACAAAATCACAGCTTATTGCATTGATATTACGTGTATTTATTGCAATACAAAGGTTATTCAGAGCAAATAAACACTTACTGTCCAGATAAATAGCTTTTAAACCCAATTTTCTCAGGTGTCTAAAACCTTTATATTGTAAATTATGTTGGATGCCTTAGCTGATCCATAGCAGGTTAAGTTCAGGATTTCAGATTATCAACAACACCTGGACCGATCAGGGCAAGTTTCTGAGCAATAAGGGATGGACAGAGGTATAAGCCCTCTGGTCACTTTTTCACCTTGATGTTTGTTTCCGAGTTTAAAACTGTTAGTTAAAGTACAGAGACTAATGCTGTACATGTTTTAACTGAAACAAATGTATGTGTTAAAGGGTCAAAAATAGTTTAAACAGTTTAATACTGAGGTAATTAATAGCATGATCACATTGATAACTTTACAAGGTTATGATTGCCAAAATTCAATGATGTGTAATACTCCTGTGTAACTTTTCTTAACAATAAGGTTATTGTTTTGTTTTTTTTTGTTTTGTTTTTTTGCAGTGTAGTGTGCTGCACAATTTACCAGCCAGACTATACCCTGTTCATCAATGGAAAGGGACCACCACTGGACCACCACTGAACAGATATCATCTGTTTGGTGGATCATTCTGACCAAAGCAGAGACACTAACATAGTAGTGAACGTACTCTGTGTGGTATTGGCACTTGTATCAAGCACAGCAGCATTGCTGGGGTTTTTACACACTGTGTACACTTATTGGCCACTGACAACAATGCTAGGAAAGAAGACTGAGAGATTATTCAAAATGTTTTGAGGCAATCATTCACTGCATAATGTGACATTTTATTTTTATTTTTTTTATTTTAATTTTTTTTTATCCAGATGTACATGTATTAGGTATCTGTCTCTATACCCTACATTCAGGCAAAAAAAACCCTCTCAGTACTTCGAAGATGCCTCCTCCTGCTGGAAAGGGACTGCCCCCTAGACTGTTGCCAGATTTTTTTTTCCTACCCCTTTTTGGATCATGTTTTCCTTTTTCTGTCTTTGTTATGTTTGTCCCTTTTTGTATTAGACTTATTCTGGATTTGACCTATGCCTGTTTTGACCACAAATATTAGTCAAGTTCAAACTAGTAAAGCCTCTTTCCTGATTTTACATGCAAGCGTCTGGCCAGTTCTGTCACGTTACACCATACAGCAATCAGACTGCAATCTGACTAACTAGATAAACAAGTGTAAATGCATGTTGGTTAAAATCACACAGGTTGTACTACAGATACTAGTGGCATGAAACAACCCGGTGTAAATGGGGTCAGACACACGTGCACCAAAGTAGATGATCAAACAGGTACGTCTGGAGGCAGATACACACACACAAATGCAGAACGTATTCTCAAAACAATATGGTCCTTAAGGACTATTCATTTAGGTAATTAAGAGTTTATTTCCATTGAAGACACAGAAAATACATGAAATATCAGCAAAGGAACATGGTGCAATCTAAGGAATCCCAAACAGACAACATATTCTCACGCTGTAAAGTCTTGGTTGAATATCCTGTTAAATGCAAATGAAATTTGATGTGAACAAATTTTAAAGTACATTCAAACCATAAATTGTGATTTCTACATTGTTTTCGTTTTACATTTGTTAAAAGTTTTTAAAAGAATTTCATGCCTTAGAAAATACCCTGTATTGAAGTCTAGAGCTTGTCAAGTGTAGAGTTTGCCTGCTGGTTCTAATTCATGCTCACACTACACCCCAGTTCTTCAGAATAAATGTAAATCAAGGTGTTGTAATCTTGCATATATGAAACTCCAGAATAGTTTTTCAAGAGATAAATTAATATATCCTTATTATAAACCAGGCAGAGGTAATAACTGAGCTACTAGATAAATTGATTTTTGTAAGTGAACAAAACCAATATACTAAATACAGTTTTGTAGTAGTATACAAATTAAGGGTCGGGGGAATTCTGAAATACACTCTGAATAAACACTCATATCTGCTTTTATTTAGATTGTTGCATCAGATACCAATGTTTCTGCCACTGCTGTGATTGTGCTTGAGTCTTACTGGTTAAAAAGCAAGTTATCTGATGTGCCATCTTCTCTAAGTAGTACAGCATGAAAAAATGACAGTTGTTAAGCTTATAATGAGTGAAGGGAAAACCAAAGTGATAACATACAGTGAAAAAGTGGCAGGAGCATATTCAGATAAGCAAACTTATCAAGGTCCCCACTATGCACTCCAAGTCACACTTACTTAATCCTATTTTGTCATATGTAATCCAGAGAGGGCTACATATATCTGCAGTTTAGCCATGCACTGTTTATATGAATGCTGCATTTTTATTACAGGAGCCAAATCTATTGCTGTTGGCCACATTGTTGGGTTGCAGCTGAATCAAAAGCAAATTTATGTGTCCAGAGTAAAAGTGTTTGCGGAGTTGCAGGCTATTTCTGAGACCCAAAGTGGCCTAATATTGTTTTTCTAACTTGGAAAATGTGACTAACGTAACAATGTCTTGTATATTTAATGTATTGAATTTGAGCCTGAAATTATGTGTCTGGATTACTGCAGACAAGGATTTGCTTTTTTTACTAAGAGCTTGAGTTGAGCAACAGAACATTTCATGCTGGTATGAGCTGGTATTTTAAACACCTGTAAAACACTAGAAACAGAATTCATTGTTGTGGCATTGCTGATTGTGCCTGACAGATAAGAGCATTCATCCTCCTCTGATCAACTCCTAAATTTGGCCTGGCTGCACTAAAGTTCCTCTCACTACGGCAAAAAAAGCTTAATAAACTTCATATGAGCTTAATAAGCAAGGTGAAAGATTCACTGTGACTTTTCCAAGCCAACCCAACCCAACACATCATAATCCATTGTTTCATTTGGGTGCACGATCACCCAATCTCTAAACCCTGGAGCTATTTGGAATGCAGCTAAAATTAAAGAGAGAGAGAGAGAGAGAGAGAGACAATGCGTGAGTGTGCAAAATCTACTACATAAAATATCACTAGTTAGGAAACAAACCCAATGCTGAGTGGGCAGGGTGTGCAATGGTTTGCTGTATCAGTTTGTTTTGTGTCACCACATCATAGCATATTGTGAGATGTTATTTGATGTAAATTATCTAAAAAATTAAAATGAATAAAAAGGCATATAAATTTTGCATCACATCACTGTGTACTTCACAGTATATCTCACAGTGTATCTCACTATGTATTTGCTGCTTAAAAGTTCAGCATCCTTACCTGAAAACAGGTTCCCATGTCTCTGTACCTGTGGAGTCAGAAGTTATCTCGTAACAAAAACACCTGGGGGCAACCATCAGAAACTTTGGTCTAAATGTGGTGGGATAATGGACTTATCAGGAGGGAAAAGAGTGTGAAATTTCTAAACCAATGCAAATCTAATGACCTTAAAGTAGCGGGTGATGGTGCATTCGTGAACACTGTCTGGCAGACAACAAACCTGTTAGCAGGTGGATGTAATACAAGATGTAATACGATATGGGTAAAAAATCCCCTTAAAAACACTCCAATAAAACATGTATGTGTGTCACCTTAGTGGTGAACACATTACATGTGGTAAAAATAAACATTACCTCTTGCCAAGGAAAAACTATTCTGTTGGCTAATGATAGCGTTTCATTAGCTAGCTTGTTTTTCATGTGTTATTGATTTTACTCCAGATGTAAAATAAAAAAAAAACAAAAAAACAAAAAACAGTAAACTAGAGGAATTTGCGGATGAGTTTCAGAGGGGGCATACCTTCGTTTGTGTCGCAATACAACTTCAAAAGTTTAAGTTATCCCCTGAAGTGTATTCATGTTACAATCACATCTGGCCTCATGAGACTCTTCGTAAGTAATCCTAACTTTTCCAAACAATTAAGTAGTGGCACAAAGATATACAGTAGTACATGATTGGCCTCCCTGGGCCAGCAGCACAGCAATATTGCATTTACTTCTTAGCTAAAAGTGCATCATGTCTAAAAACCTGATAGATATGATTAGGGTGCAGTGCAGTGTATGATTTGTCAAAATCACTCTTTTTGAGTGCATAATTGCAGTCTGTAATACTACATTGGGTATGGCTACTTACCAGATTTCAAGGGTATTGTACGTTGATTACTGTAATGAAAATAGTGTAATGAATGAACAGACTGGAGTAAAAAATATTTTTTCTATGTTGATATGCAGCATGTGTATTTTCATGTCTTCTTCTCAAGCCTCAATCTTGCATCATACTGAATCTGTGAGAAAATGGGTATAGTACTGCAGGACAGTTACTCATCAGGATAAAATGAAAACAATCTCCAATCAGTATTGTCTCTTAATATTTCTATGTTAGAGATTTCCTCAGGGATTTTCCCCTTGAAGGTTGGCTGAACCGTTGTTGGTTTCTCCCCCTTTCTCCTGCTCACTCTTCTGTATTGTGGGGATGGCAGGGTCCAGAATATTTGGCCTGGATTCGGGGG
The DNA here is from genome assembly GCF_904425465.1 of Colossoma macropomum. NCBI lineage: Eukaryota > Metazoa > Chordata > Actinopteri > Characiformes > Serrasalmidae > Colossoma > Colossoma macropomum. Next base: position 364,388 of record NW_023495633.1, on the reverse strand, counting down.
TCAGAAGGGGGATTTGAGGGAGCAGCTGGCCTTCTCTCAGTCTGGCTGCTAGCTCTTTGGCGCTACAAGAGGGTGTATTGGTCTCGTAGATGTCATGGAAGTTGTTGTAGTCCACCTCATAGAATCCTTTTTCCAGTGAGAGCACAGGAGTGAAGCGATAACCCCACAGCACCTCTGAGTCCAAATAGGAGCTACGTGCCTGGCAAGTCATGCCTACGTGCACAAACACACACACACACACACATGTTGAAAAAAGTGAGAAAGACAACTAGAATCTCTAGTATGGCCGTCTATGGCTCCAGTTTCAATACAAGGCAGACACTAGTGACACTGGCGTTTAGTGGAAACAAAGAATCCAAAAAACTGCTGGAAGTTTTTGTGTGTTCCTGATGGAACTCAACTGAAAAGCATGATGAGAAAGAAATTATGACACTAGTAAACTAAATTTAGAGTGGCTTCAGCAGCAAATAATATATATATATATATATATATATATATATATATATATGTAAAATATTTTGTCTCAATAGTAAATGTGAAAATTACACAACAGCAGGAGTAGACACTTATAAAAAATCACACTGGCCACCAAACCAATGAATCTTGTGGCCAAAATTAAGAATTCATGGCCAGAATTATGGAAACATATTTGTCAACGTTAAAATAATAAAAACATTGCTGTCATGTTAGTTATTTTGGTGGTTAAATTCCAACAAAAGCTGAATTGATACATAGTTCTGAATCTTGTGTGGGGGCTGAAAAGTTTATTTATTTATTTATTTATTTTTAATTATTATTATTTTATTATTATTATTATTAATAGCAAATATTTGTGAATGTATGAAAATTTAACTGCTCTGGTGGTTTGTTAAAAGGGAAAAAACACAAAAGGCAAGAGGCCTCAAGCTCTGCATTTATATTGGCCAAAGTAGGGCTCTGGGCAATAGTCAGTGCCAGCCCCTGCACTAAAGACATGTTCTAAAGACAATCTTAGAGGATAATTTTTTACTCCTTTAAGCCAATCACAATGTTATGTTTCAAATAGTAAATAGTTGACAGAGTCCCAGATGTGTCACAGTCAAATAATTGACTCCCTGGGACTCCCCCTCACTATTGCCAACTTAAAAACATCCAGGCATTGCTTTCCACGTGCCACCCTCATGAGGATTTAAGCTCAGTTATGTAGATTTTATTCAAAGAGGCTCATGGTATGTACCTGTTGACCACATGTGTTTTATGTGTTGTTTGTGTTGGGGGTATGGTTTTAGTTAAATTAAGTTGGTGCTTACCATTGGGAGAAAGTATAGGGCTGGGGGTAACCTGCCCTCTTTTAAATTATTTCTGTGTGCCTTTTTCTGCTTGTTCTTGAATAAAAATGCGCTTTTCAAAGCAGAACATGGCTTCTGATTCTTCCTCTGAGCAATCCCACACAATAATTCTTTTCAATACTTGAATACTTCAAATATAAATATTTTTTTACCGAGAAAGTTATTTAAAATATTTGAAATAAGTTATTTGCTTGTGCAAATGTATTTAGAAGTAGTTAAAATGTGTCATAATGTGTATTCTAATGCAAATGTTTTATTAGCATATCTATGTGACCTAGGTCTAGAATAATGCCTGTCTGTGTTTGTGTGCCATTAATGTATAAGAATGTTGCTGAAACTGACATCTGTGTAGATTTCCCCTGTAGTATTTAGATGGTAAGATGTAAGAGGTGAAAGGTGGGGGGAGAGGTAATACTTGATCTTGTTAATATTACAACCACACTTGACTCTGTTTCATTAGGATATAATGTACTGTGCACATATCAGAGACCACCCTTAATTTATTTAATTTCCAGTCAAAACAGCTAATAGGTTATTAATTTTTCAGGAAATATTTCTGAGAAGATTAGATCCATTTGCAAAAAAGGTGACAGGATAAGTGAAAAAACTGAACTTTCAAAAACCAGACTTCAAAAAGTTATTATTAGGTAATTTTTTCCCCTCAAGCTGAAAAATGAATAACTTACTTTATGGCCATTTTGACTTTAAATTAAACAAGTGGTTTTGCACAGCACAGTAAAGACTGTATACTGTGCCACCACTCCTTGTGAAGTATTGCCAGTAAATCTTCATTTGGATTTGACTTTGGATTATGATTTTGATTTTCAGTGCACTTGCTTTCTTGCTATGATACAACTTAGACCCTACCACATCCTGTGTATACAGTGTTTCTTTTAACTTAATTTTTGATGCTATGTCGATTTCATAGTCATTTGAGATTCATCTGCAGCTTTGTTTTTCATTCTTTTTCATATTTTTTTTAAAGCTTTCTAGCTTTCTACTAATTATTTGAACATTATGAAACTGCTCAGGAGTAGCATACTGAATTAATTTATTACATGTATCTGAAACCAAATTGGCTTTCTATTATTGAAAGCATTGATTCCAAACTTTTGAACAATGACTCCAAACCTTTAAAAAGTAGTGTATGTATTGTCATTTTTCCACTGGGCAATGTGGTACATTACATTATGATTATGAATCCATGATCACGTATTTTGCTGTAGTTTCCGATGTCAAGTGAGCCATACTGTGCCGAATTTGGTTACGCTTCTTGCCGGGGTACCATGCATACCGACCTGGAATGTACTGGTGGAACTAGCAATAATGCAGATCACTGACTGGCCAAACACAAATGTCACAAAATTATCACACAGTGCCACTGAAGTCAAATGACTGCCATTAAAAAACAAAAACCCTTGCAAGCCAAAATTGCTGTATTGCAAAAGGTAAACTCCTCCATCATTGCTGCTGTTGTTTGTGTTTTCAAACACTAGATTAGAAATCATGTAACTACATAAGCTAAAAAGAACTGCGACTACTTTCACAATTCTGTTTGCTCGATGGGAAACATACACAGGTACTCGACCAGCAGTGGTGGACAGTAACAAAGTAAATGTAATTTGTTACTGTACTTAAGTACTTTTTTGTGTATCTGCACTTTACTGAAGTATTTCCATTTTTGGTGACTTTTTACTTTCACTCCACTAAATTTCAAAGTCAAATATCTTATTTTTTACTCCACTACGTTATGCAAATTCTGTCTTTCCTTTTGGCTTATGTGTGTATAAAAACGTAAGTCAAAACAAAAGAAGCGCAAAGCAAGTGCACCAATCAGGGTACAGCACACACTGTGTTTTGAGCTTGTTTTGACCAGTTGGACATACCTATCCAGTGCAGGCATATGGTTCTAGGAAGGCATTTTAGGGCCACTGTTATAAAAATAAAAATAGTAGACTTTGAGAATATTTTAAGAAAAAAGTTGTAATATTGTGAGACATAAGTCGTAATATTTGGAGGATAAAACGGGCTAACTGTAGGGGGGCTGCCATAACGTGTTGGGGTCTCATCATTATCATTCTCATTGTCTGTGAAACTTCATGCTCTCTTTGAATGGCACAGAGATGTAGCCCCCGATAGCTGTGTAGGCAACCCTGCCTGCGATTCTCTTTCAACAAAACAGACAGACAGTTTCCTCCGAGTCCATTTGGTTCTTTATTCTAAATAAACATTTTCTTGCACAGCCGTTTCTTATACTAATAACAGGCTGGTGCTGATGTGCCAGGAGAGACAGGGAGACTGAGTATTTCTTTATGGGTGAAATCGATATGAAAGTATAACTCCACCATCTCCTAAACACCCCTCATTTTAACACGAGGCGGTGCTGCCTTCCTTTTGCAATGCCTTTGGCCACAATATTGCGACCTTTTCATGGTATTATTGCCACTTTAATGTCGTAATTCGACAACTTTTTTTCTCGAAATATTACGACTTTATTCTCGAAGTCTACTACTTTTATTTTTATTAACAGTGGCGCTAAAACGCCATCATACGGTTCAACGTCAGTGCAGCAGCGTAAAATTTTGGGAGTGCCTATGCCAACATAAATGATGGAACGATATGAAATATGATGGAATATAGAATTATGTACACAAATGCACTTGTGACTGGCATGTGCCGTTTTTTCTGAATTTATACAAACACAATTTCATGTTATAGTAAATTACTATATTCCAGCAGATGGAATATAATAAAGAAAAACTCATTTGTGAACCTCTGTTTAAAGTTTTTATTAAACTTAAACTTGTAACTAAGTTGCAAATAATCTTTTGCTTGTTTAAAAACTTTGCTTGTTTGAAAAATGTTAGTTTATAGCTACTTGGTTCTACCTAATGAATTTGTTTGCCTTGTTTGTGTTTTGTGCTTATGATAATTTTAATAGACATCACTGACAGACTAATTAATGACATTCTAATAAAAGATTGGTTTACCAAGAGTGACACTAGAGTATTTTCACCTAAAATGAGTTAGTGAAGCAAGAGTCTTGTTACAAAAATGGTAATAGGACATTAAAGTCATAATTAATCTTTTAGTACTTTTACTTTTGATACTTAGTACATTTGAAGGCAAATACTTTTGCACTTTTACTCAAGTGGAGGTCTAAAGGGAGGACTTCTAATTTTACTGGAGTAATATTTTACCTTGGGTATTGCTACTTTAACTCAAGTACATGATTTGTGTACTTTGTCCACCACTGTCGACCAGTGTACAGATATTTTTCTATTCGGATTTGTACCTGCACCATGCTGTACCATACTGGCTGGTGGAAACACGCCAAATGTGTACAGTATAACAATGATAGTGATAGTAGACAATGTGTGAGAGTAAAGTTTAAGGTCTATAAATATCTGTATAAATATGTGGTGCCTCAAGGCCAGGGGGGCCTTAGGCTATTTGTAGAGAGCAGTGATAACTCTGAAAAATTGACTCAGTGGAGCACAGCCACTCAGAACCCACAGGCACACATTAATTGGAACAAAAATAACTTGATCATTTGTGGCATTTGCTGTTAGTCTTTTCCCCCAGTTTCCCAGTGTAGACTGCACTGTTCCTTGGATATCTGTAGCATTGTGTTTGGGTAAGTTATGACATTTTTTTGAGTTTCCCACAAGTTCATCTTTTGTGGAAATTGTATAACTTATATTAAAACATTACAGCATACACACATTTCCTGTGACATCACTCACAATATTGATGACCTACATTTCCCAGATTGATTTCTGTCATCCACTGGTAGACTTGGGCTTGGGGTGCGGGTTGGGGAGGCATCGACCCCCTTGGTGCTGTCAAGGTTGAGAAAGCATTGCTAAAGTGCCTCCTACAGTGGCAAAAATAAGAGGAAGTGCCCTTTTGGCTGCCCTTCACATGGGAAAAATTGACTGAGATCCCCTTAGGGTGTTCCCTCAAATAATAAATTATGGTGATGTGCCAAAAAAACTCAATAATGTGTCTTAATGAGTGCCCTTCTAGTAGAGAAAAAGTGCTCTATAAAGTGTCCTTACAATGGTCTAAACTTGTTCCCAATGTTCCAAATAGGTGCCTTTCTGATGAAAAAAAATCATGAAGTGCCCTCTTAGATGCCCTTGCAAGTGAGTAAACACAATGTGCCCTTGCAATGAAGAATTATTGCCAATGACAAAAGGTTTAAAATACTCATTTCCATTGTTAAAAACTTACCTAAGTTTTCTGTTTTAGCCACACCCCCTCTAGAATGTTCAGATGTCAGAGGTGGCTAGTACAGTCTGAGCTGACATTCTACTACAGTGTGTGAGATAGGTAATACAGTAACCTATCTTTGAGGTTGAAAAGACTGAGTTTTACCAATGATGCATTACTACATATTAGTGTATGTACACTTTAAGTACTTTTATAGATAGCTGTATCCCATTTTCTAGCCTACATGCCTAGCTAAGGAGCTAGCTAACTAAACAGGAATCTTGCTTAGCTGATTCTATGGTAACCTGTAGGCTCAATTTGGAAATCAAGCAGAAGTGAAAAAAACCCTTCCTAATACCTAAAGGTATTATTTTAGGGTAATTTGCAAAAAATGCCCAAATGACTAAAGGTTGGTGTGAAGTACTTTTTTGACTTAAGCGTGACTACTCCTGGCATCCCAAATTATGTTCCCAAATTATAGCTTTCTCCATGACATTTTCGTGTCTGCGTGTGTGTGTGTGTGTGTGCGCCTGCACATTTTCGCACATGTGAAGATGCACAATATAAATCAGCTGTAAATTACTGGCATAAAATAATACATTAGATACTACAGTGATTTCATGGATTTTTTCAGGTTTTATTGGATATTCCTAAACAAGCACCAGAAGTGCATTGCATTGCAGTGTTTACTGTATAACATTAACTTTGTAAAAATTGTTTAATGTGCACTGTCAAATGAAAAAGCTTATACTTTATAAGTACCATTTATTAGTGATTAGCTTTACCGTGATAATGCTAATGATAATGATAATTCTGCAAGTCTTTAGGAGTTTTAATGTTCAGCTAGCACCAAGCTTAGAGCACTGAGCACACTCACTTTCCCATACTGGGTTTAACACTCCTTCTCTTATTTCTAGCTCAAACACAGATATTTGAAGCTTGACAGAAATTAAACTAACATATTATTAACACTGTATGTTGCAGTTTAAAACTTAACTCTGAGGAGTCTTTGGCTATGCTAGCAAAATTGGTTTATATCATCAGCAAAGTCTTTGGTAGTACAAACCTAATTCCAAAAAAGTTGAGACAGTATGTAAAATACCAATAAAAACAGAAAGCAAATTCTGTTTGACCTGTCTTAAATTGAAAACAATATAAAACTTTAAATTTAATATTATGATTTTTACCTTATGAACTTTTAATGAAGAAGTTGAGACAGGTGCATGTTTACTACTGTGTTACATCACCTTACCTTTTAACAGCACTTAATAAACATTTGAGGATTGAAGACACTAACTGATCAACTGAGTTTTGAAAGTGAATTTTTTTGCCATTCTTCTGTAATACAAGCCTTCAGTTGAACAACCATATGGGGCCTTTGTAGTTGTATTTTGCACTTCATAATGCGCCCCTCTTTTTTAAAGGCCAGTCTAGCACCCGCACTCTCTGATTACGCAGACATGCTGTTGAAACATGTGCACATGTGTTTTTTTCTGGTGTTGTCATGTGATAATAACCGTTGACACTCCTGAAAAAGATGCCATCTAAAAGGCAGTATATATTCACAGTGAGTATATATCTTCCAGCTTCAATGATGCTTTCACAGATTTGCCACTAATATACCCCCATACCATGACAGACTCTGACTTTTAAACTGGCTTCACTTTAAAACTTTTACTTCTTTGGTCCAGAGAACACAACTTTCATTATTTCCATAAAAATCAATAAACCACAATACATATTTTATCAGTCCATATAAATGAATAGGCCATATAAATGACATACTATGTTCATGATGAACACCTGAGGTAGAAGCACAATAAGTTAATATGTAAAGATCTCTTGTCATTCATAGCATCTCTCTTGATCTACTTGATTAATATTGTACTGCCTACTTCCTTCCGTATGTCTTGGTTTTTGGAATAGAGAATTCAGAAAATGAATGTGGTAGCCTTCAAATAAAGAGTGGCAGTGTATTGTAACATTACTTACATTTACTTTCTACTTTATCAAAAACCCTTATCTTATTAATCACAAATAACCACTGACAGTGCTCAGTTAAAAATGTATGCATTTGAGCTACACTGTCAATAGCTACTTGGGTACATTTTTGATGTTTCCTTTTTAGTAATAAAACTGAATATAACAGGCACAGACAACTCAATATTGGGACTCTTCTACTGAAAGATAATTGTTAAAATGTTACAGAGCATCAGATGCCTACACTGTAACTGAAATTTTATGACATGTTCACATTTTTTGGTTTGGCCTACCTGTACAAAGAATTTTTAAAATATTCTGAAAAAGTCTGAAAATATTTTACTCTTTAATTTAAATATATTTACTATTATTATTATTATAATTATTATTATTAGTAGTAGTAGTAGTAGTAGTGTTTGGGGCTCACCAAAATTTGTAAATTGAACTTCAAATAGTCAATTAACAGAAGTTATCATCTGATGTCCAACTTAAAATTTTAAGTCAGCTATGATATTTACTTTTTAAAGCTAATGTTACTTTTTAAAGTTAAAACAACAAATCTGAAAAAATCTAGGGGGGGGAATTGAGTAAAAATTAATAGAATATGCATTTTGTATTGTTTACCTAACTGAGATGCAGAAATGTCAGAACATTTAACTACACTACGAAGTTTAAGATGGGTAAACTCAAGTTGAGTAAGTTAAGCTCTGTGTTAGGTTATCTTATAATTTTAAGTTGAGCTGAATTTTCTTTTTTCTTATGTAAACACTAAATATTTTTAGTATTTTATACTGGCAAATGAAATATTTTGCCAGTGAAAGTCATTCAGAGAGCACAACAACAGAGCAAAACATCTATAGTCCTGTTTTTTCCATTATGTTGTCATACTGATTGTTTTCCATGAAATGGGCAGTGTCTGCTTAAAACATCCAAGTAGTTCAGAATATTGACAGTGAAACATCATTAATCATGATGCACACACAGAATAGGGGTGAGAGTGACATAAGTGTTGCTCCAGGCATGTTCCACTCACAGGTACCAAGTGGAACATTCATGGAGCTAACTGCTTTAAGCTTTATATAAACCTGAACTTTTGATATATATATATATATATATATATATATATATATATATATATGTGTGTGTATATATATATATATATATATATATATATATATATATTTGATATATGTTTTTCTAGTTGATCACCTTTTCTGAGTAAATGACAAATGAAATCATGAAGTTTTCAAAGTTATATTAAAGAAAAAAAGGAAGGGAAAAATTTAGCAAATACAAGTAATAAGAATTCAATAATAAAATAAGTTTTTTTTCAAAAGATAAACATAGTGCCATCTGATTCTGATCTTTGTTAGCATTTTAAGAACCTTTGCTATATTTTTCTATTCACTGACTTTGCACATATCACACAGCATTCAGAAAATTTATGTCACCTATGTTATTTGATGTGAGGTTTTTCTGTTTAACTTAGTGTGTAGTTAAAGCTATCTTGCTGAAATTGTTTTTCACTTGTGTTTATTTAATTATAACTATAAGAACCTTTGTAAAAAAAATAACATCTAACATTATATATAAACATTAAGATTCCACTCTTTTAAAAAAAATATATGCCACTTGAGACTGGCATGTGCCAGTGGCAAAAAAAACATGCCAGTCCAATGAATGCTGCTACAACTACTGCAGTTGGGGCAATTTGATGAATTAAACATCTTGGATATAAAATGTGCCATAACATTTGCACAGACCACTTTTTATGTGGAAAAATAAAAAGTAACTGTGCCTTGAAAAGCGCAGAAGTGTGTTCACTTAATAAATCAACAAAATTTAATTTTGGGGCACCCAAACTTTTGAATATGACTGTAACAGAAAAATCTGCAAAAAGTATAAAAATAAAAGAAAATATTGGCAAAATCCTAGCAAAAATGAGAATCAGATTATCAGAATAGGAAGAACAGGGACAAAGTATCTTTTTTGCTTAATTCAGTCATTAAGATTTAAACAAAATCATTCACAGTGGTTTGATGCATGAAGTGAAGCCTGAAGCGCATTGTAGAGAAACATATTGACTTGATTTTTTTTTTATTTTACTTTATGTAAGTTTTCTAACTTGCCATTTATTTGCTATACACATCTTCTAAGGTTTTATATATAATGTTGATGATGGTAAATTAGTGATAAATAAAAAAGGGCACTATTTTTCATTACAATGCCCTGCATTTACTTCTAACCTAAAACCTTTTCTCAGAATTGTTGTTGAACAAAGCATCCAGCCAGGGGCGCCATATGGGGAGGGAAAAGTTAAGATGATTCTAAGGGCCTGTGACTGACAGGGGCCCTAAAAAGTATTAGAACATTTGTAATTTTTTCACTATTAAATTATTAACCTGTCATCATTAATAGAATATTTTACTTACAATGTACTTATAAAACTAATGTTTAGGTAGACATGCAGAGAGCCTCTGTATTGGCAGTGAGGAGTGCTGGTGGACAGGGTTGGGTATCGCAATACACCTAACAGCGTTATGTCTTGTGGGTGGCAAAGTTAGTTTCGTATTTATGTGTATAATTTCTTTCTTCTGATGTATGCAAAATGCTAACGTGTAAATGATCATTACTTGTAGCTAAGACGATCAGCTCCCACGTAGTCCCTTTTTAATGCCTATTTAAACTTTCTGTGAACTGAAACTGATTAGGGTCTAAAAATTACAATCATCAAAGTCAGAGCATGACGCACCTACATGAAACCTTATGAGCCAGTGCAGCCCTTCAGCAGATAGATTCTACATCAATTACTTGTTCCCTTGTGTTTTAGCCTCAGTGTACCGATTTCTTAAAAAATTACAGTTAAAATCTCAAATCTCAATTTTTTTCCTGGGGAGCAAAGCTTGATTTCTGAACTTCAAGGTATGAATATATATGTCTAAACTCAAACAAAGTATACTATGTAAATCTGTAATCTGTCATCTTTATATTTTAAATATTTTCATATATTGGGCTTGGCTGTTTCACGAAAAGTGAGATCAGTGACTGTTTCTGGGCAGCACAATATTTAAATCACCTATAATCTGTTATCCTTTTTAATAAAAGAGTGCAGTTTTTAGTCTTCAGTAAAATATGCCACTTTTGCTCCCCTAACATTAGTTATTTAATATTTTCATAGAAAACTGTTGAGTGTTTAAATCTTACTTCTCTTTTAATCAATGCAGGAATAAAAGAGGAACAAACTATCCATACTAAATCAATTGTCTGGTGCCAGGCCCAACAGATCAGCTTCATCCCCCTACCCCTACCTATGAACCAGCTCTGTCTCCCCATCTGTGCAGTCCTACCAATGAACCAGCCCTCTCTCCCCATTCCCACAGTGCTACCAATGAACCAGCCCTGCATCCCCACCGCCATACCCCTACCAATGAACCAACCCTGTCTCCCCATCCGCATACCTCTACCAATGAACCAGCCCTGTCTTCCCATCCCACACCCCTACCAATGAGCCAGCACTACTCTCAACTGAAGAAGGAGGTGAGCAGCATTTGTTGAATAACATGTCAGTTGTCATATTTCAGGGGGTCCGTGAGAATTTCTTTTTTTATTATTATGAAAAAGGAAAAATGATTAAATCTTATTCAATTATAAGAATCCAAACATTGTAATTATTTTTCCACAATTCATTTTCAAATATTGGATTCGAAAATTTTACCATTAAAATTATCTTAAAACTTTGTAAAAGCTGGCCCTCAGCACATTTCTGTACATGTCTGCACAGTGTTATATTTTCAGGGTTGGAGTGGCCTGTGGTGGTGGGTGATGGGGCCCAATGTGATATCTTTATATGGGGCCCGAAATCCCTAGTGGCGCCCCTGCATCCAGTAACATGTTTAGAATATTTCATGTAATAATGTTCTGTAGCTATAAACACCACTGAGAACCATCCTGACTGCACAAGTTTCTCTAGAATGTTGCATTTCACATTAAATCACTCTGAATGACTTATGAATCTTAATGTACAGGTCAGTGAAGTTTCCCTTCAATTCTTATCATTTGTAAATGCTAAATGATATATGTTTGTAAGTTCTGGCACAAAATCTACTCCATAGCATGTTCCTGGAAAATTTGTTTAAAAAGTGCTACATTTATTTTCTTTTTTTTATGTTAATTTTTACCAACATGACGAAGTCATGTGAGTTTTGGTGAAATTCTGGTTGCTTTAACAGTTTTGTTTCTTTCATTAATTCAGAATCACAATGCTTAACATTTTTTTTTTTAATTTTTTGCTCAGATCCAATCTTTCTAACGTATTGGTTTACATTTGTGTTGTTACCTAAATCTGTCATTAATGTGAACAAACCTGTCCTGAAACATGTGCACATGCGAATCACGAATGTCACATGAATGAACCACAAACAAACTAACTAGCAGAGCAAGCCCTTGTAGCAAAGATAATTAACTCTGAGCAGCTCTCGGCTATTTATTATTAGGCTATATTGAGACCGCCAGCCCCAATCTGATTTTTGCCATATCCAGATTGTATACACATTGATTTTTGATAGTCTGGACAGCAAAAATACATCTGAAATCTACTGTTTACAGATCGGATCTGAACCACATTTGGAGATGGTTTGAAATGCAATTTCTATCAGATTTTTACAGATCTATAACTAGCATAATGATGTTACATATATCTGCATTGAAAATGTGATTTAACTTTTTTCTAACAGCGTTTTAAAAATCCCAGACACTGCAGACACGATCTCCACCCTCCCCTCTTATTACTTTTGTGTGTTGATGTTGATGAAAACTTGTCAGATACAATATTACAGTGATGGTGGTAAATAATGAGGAGACAGAGCTGAACGTGTGTCTGTTTATTTAGAGGAATAACGTTAACACGCTCGGCTAAAGCATTTGAGAAATGAAGACTGAATCTGGAGAGCGACGATGCTCTGATAAACAGCACGAAGCTTCAAGTTCATTACACTTTAGTTTTGTTTGACCTTTTTTCCATCAGTAACGGTAGCTAACGTCAGCTGTCTGGCTAACTAACATGATTATTTTGGTTACGCATTTACGTTTCAGCTGTGCCTGTATAGTCGGTTGCTAGGTAACAGACATGAGCGTTGATTGTTGACTTCGATGGAGTGAGTTAAGATTTTATGACTTGAGATAAGATGTTCTAAGAGAGGATAAGTTTTGGGCTTGTCTCCATAGACTGGTTGCTTGTTTATCTTGCGAGATCTGGCAACACTGCATTAAGGTTGCATGGCCACAAATTGGATACGTATCTGATCTAGGACCACATATGAAAGTGGCTCAGGACAGATTTCAAAAGATTAAATTTGTGTGTTCACACAGATCTGAAAACATCAGGTCTGTGTCACATTAAGAGGAAAAATCAGATTTGTGCCACTTCAGGGTGGTAATGTGAACATAGGATTAAGGCGCTTTCCTTAAGCTCTCCCATGAAAATTTTTCTTACCCTGTGCTTGTATCATGACAGATTCATTACACGTAAATCAGATTTTATGACTCTTAGCACAAGAGAGATAATGGCTTCTATTTGATATGTATCAGAAAATAATGACATGGGGAGGGTAATAAGGTCCCCATCTCTAGATCCCAAAGTAATCTAACCTGGGGCAGAGGTGGCCAGTGCCACCTGGTGGTGCCTTAGTGTGAAGTATGTCCACTCTTCAGGCAACCCCAGTTATAGAAAGTGAGACAGTCAGCCATTATCAATAAAGAAGTCACCAGATAAATATTCTCCTGTGTACCCTGTGTGAACATTTGCACTTCATGGTGTAACATGAACATGGTGTAACACGCAAAACTGCCATCAGGGCAGTTACTGGTCAAACACTTGCCAAAACTTTAATGTTAGCCTTGTCCATTTTACTTAAAGAAACAGCCTTCTACATTAGAAAATCACAGTTACAAACATCTAAATAAATGTTTACCTCAACATAGTATAGTATTTTTGCTTTGTTTTATGTCATGCTAATTGTCATTCACATGACTGAAGATTTTAACTAGTCATACAGTGTAGTAAATATTTTACACTGAACATTAGTAGTAACAGGAACAAAATCAGTTTCAGTTGTTTATTTAAAATGTGATTAACCAGTTAATGAAAACAGTTTTTTAAATAAAGTAGGCCTAATATAAGCACAGAAGAATATCATCAGCTGTTGATTGATTTTGTTTTTTCTTAGTAGTTTCCCTAGTAGTCTACTAAATTCAGTTCTAACCTGGCCACCCCATTGTAAACATCTTGACTATGCAACTGAATCTGCCCAATTTAGCAGTGCTTTAATATAGATCTCAGTCATTGTCAGTACAGTTTGCTCCAGCCTTTTTATGGGAAATGAGTTCTCCCCTCTGGTCCCTTTCCTAAATGAAATGGCAATAACTGGCAATAAAGTCTGAATGACATTCTTGAAACTTAGAATTGTAAACAGTAAAATTATTTAAAATTAACATAGATTTATACAAATTGAATCAGTGAGATTTGCTTAATCTTATGTTGAAAAAGTTAGGATAGAGGTAAATAGATTATAATATAATTTTAGCTCTTTTACATTTGATATTACTTTTGCAAATACAATAGAAGTATCCCCCACACCCATGATGACCATACCTGTGGCCTCTACCATGCCCTCCAGAATCACCACAATTTCGAATTCCTCCTTCTCCATCTGTGCCTGTGACATTTCCCAGAATGGGCTCTTCTCATTGATCTCATGTGAAATGATGAGGGGCGACACCAGGAAGAGGCGATCATCCCCTGTATCAAAGCCGATGTTGATGTCCGTCTGATTGAGCGGGATGAACTCACCCTCTTTGGTCTGCTCTGAGCGGATCAGCTTGGCTCGAATTGAGGCTTCCACAATATGGGAGTTCCGCAGGTCTCCCACACGGAACATTAGGCACAGTTTGTTGTCCCGAACCGAGATCACAGACTTATGTGAGAACATGAGAGTTTCAGCCCGGTTCTTGGGCTGTGAAATCTTCACAAACATGCAGCCCACCATCATGGCATTGACAATGGAACCAAGGATGGCCTGCACCAGGAGAAGGATGATTCCTTCCGGACACTTCTCTGTAATCACCCGGTAACCATAGCCTATAGTCGTTTCTGTTTCGATAGAGAAGAGGAAAGCAGAGACAAACCCATTAAGGTTCTCCACACATGGGGTCCATCCTTCCTCATTCATGTGCAACAGATCCCCTCTAATGAGTGCAATTAGCCACCAGAGGAACCCAAAGAAGAGCCAGTTCAGCACATAGACCAGAGTAAAGATGAAGAAGCTGAGGCGCCACCGCAAATCCACCAAAGTTGTAAAGAGGTCACTAAGATAGCGGTAGGTTTCCTGAACATTGCCGTGGTGCACATTGCACTTGCCATCTTTTTGCACATAACGCTGCCGGGGTTTTTTCACCGGTTCTGTAATCAGATGAGTGCGATCTGTTGAGATCTGCGCCTCTCTCAAGTGTTTTGGGAGTTTCTTCACCTGCTGAATGGGAGATAGAGAGATGAGATGAGAGATTAGAGAGATGAGAGAGAAAATCAGTTAAGGTTAAGTAATTAGTTTAATGTTTATTATTCAAGTGCCTGGAAGACCAATAAAATGATCAAAAACTCTTTAATCAACAGTGAGAAAAATAATTTAAAAAAAGGTTTTTGTTTGAGGTCTGCCTTCAATTACGTGTATGTCATATACTGATGTTTAACTGTTTTTGATGTGTTTATCCTGTCTGTTCACTTAAAGAAAGAAAACCACAACAAATGATGAGAACATGTGAAAAGCAGTTCCTTTAAATCCTTAAAAAAAAAACAAATAAATAAGCTGTAGGACAGTATGACAAAGCAGTCAGAAGTTGTCCCCATCACTACGGGATCTACAGCTGTTAGTTTGTCTTTCCTATTTTGCCTTAATATTTTGGGGTGTCAGTGATCATTACAAAAAACAACTTTTGAGGAGTTCTTTTAGACAGTGGAGTGTTTATCAGCATTTAGCTCCCATAGTTGTGAAGTCAACATCATACTGTTTTTGTGTTAGACACCTAGTAATCAAGACACACCTATCCTTGTCAGTTATCATAAAGTAGTTTTATAATGAAAACATTTTTAATTTGATCACTCTGATTTCTTTCAGATTAATGTTCTTCAAAGTGTCCCCATACTCTTTTTTGCTAGATAACCTCCTGAACAGCAGCAGATCCTCACAAATCTGAAACTTCTGGTCAACAGGAACTTAAAAATGCAATGTGCTGTATGTAAAAAAACAAAGTTCCAAAAGAAACCTTTGTCTAAAAATTTAGATTGGCACAAAATGATTACTTTTTTCAGGAAAAAAGGAAAAGTAAAGCATGATGGAAGTAATTTGACATATTTTGAATGTAGTATGGCTGTAAGATGGTGAAAACTTTCTGACCTCTCTGGGTGTCACTCCTGTTTCCATGTCGTGGTCCATGTGGACGCGAGAGTCTCCTGCCATCCTCAGCTCAAACTGCAAACCTGCAATAGAGTAAAGACCAGTGAAGTTTAATAAAATAGAACAGAATGGAATTGAACAGAATAATTCAGCAGTAGAACATGACAAGGAGTAGGTTATACGCAGTAATACACAACCTTGGGAGTTCTATTGCTTAACTATTTACAATTTATTTAGTTGTTCCACTGTCACAACTGCTGTGGAGTGGAAATTTATCTTGTAAAATATGTCAATGAAATGCATTCAACTCTGATTGCCTGGCAAACAGAGCAGTATAGTCATTTGTGCTGTTTTTGACCACTGTGACATCATACACACAAAAGCACCTTGGTCGATAACACTAAACAGTTATTTGTGTGATTAATTAAAAACTCATTAGGAAGAATAGTTTCTGTCTCACTGTGTGGATTCAGGTCGGCTAATCTGTGCCTAAAAGAGAAAGGCAGTCTCAGCTGTGCTTGGCAAGAGTGTGTTCTATTTGCTCCCCAAAGACCCTCTGCATCAAGGCCATCATGCCATGAAACCCTGCTGCTACCCAGGGAAACACTTGAATACAAATATGTGACCTTCTGAATGCTGATAGCAGCTTATAGTCAGTTCAGCTTTCACCTGTGAAATGCATCCAGTTAAGCTGTAATAAAGATTTCTCTTAATGTACAAAAAAGCTAAAAGAACTAAAAAAAAATAAGAATTATCACTTTTTTGTTAATACCATTTGGGGTGTTTGTTAATGTAAGAGAGAGAGAGAAGCAGATAGAGAGACATTTATGGTTCTACTTTTTTACTCCTCTCTAAAGTTATACACATCAGATTTATGGATTGAAATTAAATATGTTTTGATTTCAAGCAAGTTATCAGCTTGAATATATAAACATGCCTGATATCATTATCCTATATTATGTAAGGTCACATGGAAAAACCCAGGTTTCAAAAAGTTGAAACTAATCAGAGCAATTGATGCATTTTACTCCAGCGACTTGAATGATTTGAATGTCTCTAATAAATACTGCATTGGCTGTTGTCCTTACAGGACATCTACATTGGTCTACTGACCAGAAGTTGAAAATACTTAAGTAATTGTACTGTGTTACTATACTTCAGTATTTTTTTCAGCACAGCAGTGACACTAGTAGTAACATGTCAGTGCAGGGATGTCCAATCTTATCTGCAAAGGGCTGGGTGTATGTGCACTACACTGAGTCGATATCACACAGCAGGATTGCTGGACTTTTTAAACAACTCAGTGTCACTGCTGAGAAAATATCAGTGTCATGTGGCCAGAAACTGACCACTGATGAAGGAGCAGAGGATGACTAACACAAACTGTGCAGTAATAGATGAGCTCTCTCTATATCACCTCAAAATATACACCAAGAAAGTAGACGTGTGTAATAAAGTGAACAGTAAATATACACTATTCGTCATCAACCCTCCTCATGGAGATCTTTCACCTCTAATCCAAATGTAAAACACTTCCTTCAGCTAGTCAAAGGTTTTTTTAAAGGCAATAATTACATCAGGTAGGGTCTGTTAGGTTGGAGTCTGCAGGGAGGTAGATCTCCAGGAGCAGGTTTGGTGACCACTGCTGTAGTGTATCATTCCCATGTGAATGAATTACTTCAAATGTCTGCTCTGCATGTCACCTCATAAGAGTTCCTAAAGCAGCAATCACTAACCCTCTTTCTGGTGATCTACTTTCTACCTTTTTCAGACTATAGTTCCAAATTGCATCTAACACACACCAACAACACCCCCCCCCCAATAGTGCTCCTGAACCAGCTAATTAATGACTTCTGAAGAAGTTAATTTATTGAAGAAGGTGTGGCAGTGGTAGATTGTGGTTGGAACTAGACTCCACACGAAGGTAGATCTCCAGAACCAGGGTTGGTGACCACTGCAAAAAAAACATAAAATGAGACAAAAGAAATTGAAGAATAAAATCTGTTTACAGGTTACATGTTTACATGTTCTACTTTTTATACTACTGATAACTTATTAAATTCTTATTTTCCTTTATTATTTTTTTTTATTATTTAGCTACAAAATACAATGTAATGTTCTAAAAACATCCATCCATCATCTAAACTGCTTATCCTTCTGGGTCGCTGGAGCCTATCCCAGCTGTCATTGGGCAGAAGACAGGATACACTCTGGACAGGTCACCAGTCCAACGCAGGGCAGACAGACAGACATACACATTCACACACTCACTCACACCTGGGGCAATTCAGCATGTCCAATTGGCCTGACTGCATGTTTTTAGACTGTGGGAGGAAACTGGAGTATCCAGAGAAAACCCACGCAGACACGGGGAGAACATGCAAACTCCACACAGAAATGACCCCGGTCGCCCGGCCGGGAATCAAACCCAGGCCATTCTTGCTGTGAGGCGACAGCGCTACCCACTGCGCCACCATGCCGGCCTGTGCTAAAAACATTTCTTTTAAAATTCAAATTGAGGCCTGTCTACCTTTTTTGTACATTATTCTGTCTTTTGGTCCTTGGCCCAGTACAAACACTGCACTTCAGAGCCACCAAGACAAACTGTTTTGTTACCCCTGCTTTATAGAATGGGTGGTGTGCTGTTCTTTGAACGAGTGATGCTTTCTTCCTGTGAGAAAATATCTGTCAACAAATGTATAAAAAAGGATCATCTGACTTGCTGTCCTGTGCACTGGCGTTTAGTATATAGTTTAGTTTTTGCGATCTAAGTATCTAAGTACAGCTGTGAATGGGGTACAGTGCGTTTTGGAGACACATTGTGATCTGATTAATCAAACCACATTAGGATATGACTATATAACATTTATAGTGTGAACGCTAAGGGTCTTCTACAGCGGCAAAAGACCTTATTAGCTGCATCATTACAGCAGAGCAGCTGAGTCGCTTAATTTTTTGCCTTTTCTACTGTTTGTTTACAAGTCATGTTAGCAGTTCATGAGTTCTAAAAGTTTGCAATAGCCCTTTCATCTATACAAGCACGGATTCTCTGTACATTTTTTTCTGAGAACACATCCAGAGACTGACGTAGTAAATATGGGTGGTACGCATATTTCATGTGACTAGTATCTGGATTTTATCCTGATAAGATTTTAGCTACATGCATTTACACTTAGTAGTTAAATGTGTCTCCAGTTAATCAGAGTGAAATCCGATTACTGTGTGGGACGGAATATTCAAATCCACTCGTTGTGCAGCAACCATTTACCAATTGTAGATTAAGTCGTCTGCAGTGTGTTTTGCTCACGCAGCTAGTGAGGTACTGCATAGGGGAGGGGTTTTGGTTGTACTGGGAGGGGTTTTGGTTGTACTGGGAGGGGTTTTGGTTGTCGAATCTGTCATGGGAAAATAGATGCGTTTACAATCAAACGCATCAAATGCATCTCAGACCACCTCTTGGAGTGGTTTGAGTGATGGGATTTGTATCTGTTTTAAATGTGTCTTGGGTGCGCTTACACTTGCATTTTTATGTTGTGTGGCCTTATCCAGATACAATCCTGATACTCAAGATGCATGAAGTGAACAGGTGTAAATAAGGATGGAGATGCCAGGTGTGGACAGCTACACGTATCGCTGTCCGCTTATGACCAGATCACTCGAGATGGATGTTAATACCAAATGTGAACCGGGCCTGTGTTGTTGGTGTAAAGGATGATGATTTAAATATGTGTCATAACATTCTTGGCTCTGGTAGGTTGCAATACAGCATATCTGAGTGTTTGTAAGTGGGTTTATAAAAATGAAAACCATAGCTGATTTTATGGGTTTCGACAGGAAATGGTGAATCAAAGTATTTCATGACTGACAAGAGAAACCATAATCACTAGCAAAAGGAGGTAACATATGCTGAATATGAACACAGGAGACAGACTAGGGCTGGGGTGGTGATTGTGGTCCTGGAAGGCCATTGTCCAGCTGAGTTTGGTGAGTTTCCTGCGCTTGTCATACCTACTAAACCTTGCAATAAGTGGCTGAGTTGAATCAGGTGTGTTTAAGTAGGAATACCACCTTTTTTACATCTTTTAGATTTGTAGATTTTCAATGCACATTGTGTATTTATATATATTTTATCTGAATTGATATTGCATATCTTGTACAACCCTATTTCCAAAAAAGTTGGGACGCTGTGCAAAATGTAAATAAAAACAAAATGCAATGATGCGCAAATCATTTAAAGCCTATATATAATTGAAAATAGTTCAAAGACAACAAATAAAATGTTGAAACTGAGAAATTTTATTGTTTTTGAAAAATGTATGCCCATTTTGAATTTAATGCCAACAACACATTCCAAAAAAGTTGGGATGGGGAAAACAGAAGGCTGGTAAAGTTGTGTAATACTGATAAAAAACCTAGTGGTGAATTGACAACAAGTCAGTAACATGATTGGGTATAAAAAAGCATCCCAGTGAGGCTGAGGCTAAAGATGAGGAGGGGTTCACCACTCTGTGAAAGACTGTGCGAGCAAAAAGTGCAACAATTCGAGAATAACGTTTCCCAGCGTAAAATAGCAAAGAACTTTTGCTTTTCATCATCTATGGTACATAATCATCAGAGAATCTGGAGAAATCTCTGTATGCAAGAGACCAAAACCAGTATTTACTGGCCATGATCTTCGGGCCCTCCGGCAGCACTGCATTAAAAACAGACATGATTCTCTAGTGGAAATCACTGCATGGGCTTAGAAACACTTCTTAAAAACACTGTCTGTGAAAACAGTTCATCACTGCATCCACAAATACTAATTAAAACTCTTAAATGCAAAGAAGAAACTATATATAAACAGGATCAGTTAGTGCTGCCACCTTCTCTGGGCCCGAGCACATTTAAAATGGACTGAGGGGAAGTGGAGAAGTGTCCTGTGGTCTGACCAATCAATATTTGAAATTCTTCTTGGAAATCATGGACGCTGCATCCTCTGGGCTAAAGTCCACTCAGCTTGTTATCAATGCACAGTTCAAAAACCAGTATTCATGAAGGTATAGGGGTGCACATGACATGGGTGATGTGCACATCTGTGAAGGCACTGTTAATGCTGAACGACATGTATATGTTTTGGCAACATATGTTGCCATCCAGATTACATCTTTTTCAGGGAAGGACTTGATTATCTCAGCAAGATAATGCCAAACCACATTCTGCATGTATTACAACAGGATTACTCCATTTTAAAAGAGTCCAGGGGCTAAACCAACCTGCCTGCAGTCCAGACCTGTCACCCACTGAAAACATTTGGTGCATTATGAAATGAAAAATACAATAAAGGTGACCCTGAACTGTTAAGCAGCTGAAATCCTATATCAAACAAGAACAGCAAAATATGTCACTGTCAAAACAACAGCAATTGGTCTCCTCAGTTCCCAAACACTTACAGAGTTTGTTAAAAGAAGAGCTGATGAAACACAGTGGTAAACATGCCCCCGCCCCAGCTTTTTTGGAATTCAAAATGGGCATATATTTGTTATGTTTTCTTTGTATTATTTTCCTTAAAAAATATGGTTTACATGATTTGCATTTTTATTTACATGCGGCACGGCATCCCAACTTTTTTGGATATGGGATATTTTGGAAATAAAAGATTCTGATCTGATTTTGATATGTGGTGTTTGGAACAATTTCCAAAATTCCAAAAGCCCTGGGAATCATGTTAGAATAGCATCCTGGACTCTACCAAGTATGAGCAAATTTTAGATTAAAATTTGGCTGCCTCTGTTAGTCATGATTGAACCTTTTAATAGAACAGTGCTCCGAAGCAAATATTTGAATACACATAAAAAGGGACGATGCAAAAATTATTAAATATAGGGGCACCAATAACTGTAGCACATCTCTTTTTAAAATTACATTATCTAACTGAAAGGATAGATTTCTTTTATACTATCAGTGTAAGATTCTTTTTTATTTTGTGGAGCACTGTAAGTCAGTATACTACACTATGATTCATCCAGATATTGCATTGAGGTCTCACAGAACCATCCCTTTTTATGGGGAAAAGGTCATTTTGAAGAGCATAACAAACAGTGCACACCAGACTTTCTCAGAGTAGAAGCTAATGTAAGAAAGCCTGTGTACACTTTGAGTACAGAAAAATACACAATGGAAGGATAAAGCCCAATGAATTTGAAATGAAACATTATGCACTTAAACAGCATAATGTCAGCATTCTATTCAAAAGTACTTGCATATATACTGAATAAACCATTTTAGAACTACAGCTTTTTATACACACCTCTCATTTCAGCTGACCAAAAAATAATAGGACACTAAGTTATTAAACTGTCACTTGGCTAGCTGTGTGACACCTTATAATTAATTGATATGTGACATTTTTATAAGATGTTTGTTGCTGTTGACTCTCAGCATGACCAAAGAAGGGTCACGTAAATAAGGCCACAATGGGGCTAAAATTAGAATAAATCAAAAACAGACTAAGCCAAAACTCTATCAAAATCAAGTCCTTGGTACTTTGTTAAGAAGAAAGAACACACGAGAGAGCTTACCCATATGGAAAAAATATATGGACATATGAAATACATTTCAAATACATAAATACATTGCAGTCCATGTCGAAATACATTCCAAACACTAAAATGTTTTTCAGAATATATTGCCATATTAACCAAATATAATTTAAAATGCATTTATTTTAAAATGTATGGGAAAATATTACACATAGAAATGTACTACACAATAATAAATGTATGTAAATGTATTTGTCAAATACATTTGAAAATATATGAAAATGGCCAAAATTTTCTTAATTTTAAATATTAGCACATAAACTTTAAACATGGCAAAAGCAAGTGTTGTAGGTATTGATACTCTGTAAAAATGCAGTTATGACTTGATATCTTGTTTATTTGAAATACATTTTGTGTGAGTGCTGTCTTACCGCATACATACAAGGTTAATGCAAATTTAGTGCTGTTCGTTCAGCTCAAGTATATTTAGTTATATCTGTAACCTTTGTTAAAACTACATACAATTGAAATAATATACAATTAAGAAATAATTACAAATAAATTGAGTGTAAAAATATATGTAATAAATACTTTTTAAATCCATTTTCACACATTGCAAAAATGTATTTGATATACATTTGCAATATATTTTTTCCCATATGGGCAGCGATATTAAACAGCTTTGTAGATCATGATAGTGGACAACAAAATAATACTTTCAGCCTTAAAGAAAAATTGATGCATTCCAAAACCCATTCCTAGATCTCCCAGAGTTCCTTTATACTGTTTCAATTTAGTTGGCTTTTGACTTTGTCTGCACTACACACCCTCACTCTTACCAAAACAGCACAAAGCAGTATTGGATTTTCACCTACCACACATTAATAGTTTAAAATTGCTACTCTGGTACATAGCTACATTTTCTGTGAAATGAACAAATGTCTTTTCCTTCTTTCAGTCAGTGTCTTAACTTAAGCTGCTGAAGGACTTACAGCACATGCCTATGAAAGATTGTGAAAGAGGTGGTTGGCAATCAACAATCATTCGATGTCCTGAAAAATATTTTGATGTGTTCAAAACACTTCAAGTGCAAAGATTTCAAGAAAAATTTAAAGTTTGGAGTTTTTTAACCAATACTAAATTAGGATTGGAATCAGTGCCATATAAAAAAACCTGTGCTGAAGCTGTCTGTATCAACTGCTCAGTATGCATTAGCCACTGGAAAGAGCACTTGCTTGATAAGATTCTAAACTGTTCATTGCAGCTCAGTAAAGTTACTGAGGTAAATTCATTTTGCATTTCTGTGCTGACCTTATAGGCCCTCTGGTGTAGTGCAGAACGTGACATTCCAAAATAGCCAAATGTCACATTCCACTTTAAGAAAAGGAGGAAAAAATGAAACAATTGGTGAGAACAAATTAAAACATTTAAAAAATGGCATCCAACCAAATCAGCTACTTTTGCTATTGTACAGTATATGCACTTAGCATTCACTGTTATTTCTACTCTCTCAAAGGACGCTGTTACTCAGTGTTCTCAGTACTGATGATACCCCTGATACATTCAGAAAAGTATATCTTAATATAAATATTTTATTGTACATAAAGTGTGGTGTAATATATCACAGTAGCAATATTATCCACTTATACTTTAACCTTGTAATTATTGTTTAATTGTTTCAAATCCAATGTGCTGGAGTACAAAGCCAAAACAACATGGAATTGTAACACTGTCCAATTACTTACACATTGTATGTGTGTGTGGGAAAGAAAGAAAGCATAAAAGAGAGAGAATAAGCAGAAAAAAGAGTGCCAGAATCGAGAATAGAATTCAGAAGTGAATAGCTCTTTATATCTTATCTTTAACAGTTATGACACTTGGAGGTTGCTCTGGGCAAATGACTTAAAACATCCCTGGTATCAAAAGCAGCCTGTTGGACTCCTGTCCAAGAGTGTTATCTTCCCATGAGTGTGTGAGTGTCTTCAGTGATTCAGCTGTGCATGTGTGTATGTAAATGTTTTTATTCCTTGTGGGAACTCAGTGTCCCTAAATGGAGAGCAAAGTGCAAGAACATTGGCCTTGTGGGTACAGGAATAGCAGCAACAAGATTGAACTGAACTGGTAACTGTAGTGCCAGGACAGCAATGTCTAATCATCCTCACACTCTCACACAGTCATGAGTGTTACTGGAGGAAGTATGCATGGCCAGCTCAATGCCAACCACTCTAAAAGGTAGTGGTGTGTGTGACTGCATGATCAACCCAATGTCATACATTAATGCTGTGTTTAAGTCAGGGTATGCATATTCAGTCGATAGGCACTAACTCAAGTGTGATCATCAGGATGGGCATGTGTATGTTTCTATATGGTGATAGGTAATTGGCACAGTAAACCCACAACCAGCCACTGTTGGTGTAGAACATCATCTGTGTGTGTGTGTGTGTGTATGGGGTGTGTGTGTGTATAGATAGCACTGTATAACAAGGTCACACTGTTCACAGTGTCTCTAGAAACTTCTACGACCCTGCTACAAGGAGATGCTCAATCAAAGCTCTATGTCCATGTCTCATTTATGGGGCAGCAACCTTTTTTGGATGCATTTTGAGGATGCAACTGACTGGGGGGCATCAGCAGACAGGAAATCACAATATTAATTATTGTTAACCAATTACATACTGAGAAAATACTGAGAAATGTGTAAAGCCTTGTATTCAAAACTAAAATATCACAGGTAGAAAAATATAGCAAACTATGCATTGGAGTAAAAATAGTTTCATTAGTTTAATTTCAGTTTGTATTCATTTACCTTATTTCACAAAACTTTTACCTGCTCTGTTTAAGCACCTAAAACTTCAGCCTCACAGCTAATTGTTG
The DNA here is from genome assembly GCF_904425465.1 of Colossoma macropomum. Taxonomy (NCBI): domain Eukaryota; kingdom Metazoa; phylum Chordata; class Actinopteri; order Characiformes; family Serrasalmidae; genus Colossoma; species Colossoma macropomum. Next base: position 339,023 of record NW_023495633.1, on the reverse strand, counting down.
CTGGAATTATTACACTGCTACAGTTATAAATCCTCAATAGACTGTATCAACCTACCTTGCAATGTTCCTTTAAGGCTGTGTCTGAATAGTTATAATAGAAGAAGAACACAAGTGAAGCACAGCTTTGGATTAAGCTACACCATAATATGCATTCTCCACTAATAATTTGTGTCAGTATTTCAAGCCACATGTCTCACATGGACAGCAGCACTTCTTGCACAATTAACTTCCTGCAGAGGTTATGGTGCATTCTGGTGTTCCTCATTAACTCATTATTAACTTTTGATTTTTATGCTTTAATGTTTACATTGTGTTGTGTGTGTTTTCATTGTCTAAATTCCTGCCTTTTAAGTAAGGGAATTTTTGCATAACCTTGGAAATTTGTTACCACCAAATCATGACTATCAGGTTTAGGTGGTCACTGCCAACAGGTTAATTTCTCATGTGAACAACATGTACATCCACTAGGATGTATCAATAACATTGCTCAGTTGAAGGCAAATAGAAACACTGCTGTTTGTTGTAACTTTTGGAATTGCCATTGCCTTTAGATTCACTGGAACATTTACCATTAACTTGGTATAATGTGTGCCAAGTTGGTCTACTGTGATCATGTGGTATAACAGAATGTACTGGCTGGTGATACATTGCAACTTGTAAAGATGTATATCATAGAACTTGCCATTGTTCACCATTTGTATTTGTGACTATGTCTAGGGCAACTTCCTTGTGGTAAACTGAGAAGTGTTTATGAGATTACCAGGAGCTTCCAAACACACCATTAGTTCAAACTTTAACCTGCTCTAGCTAATCCAACCGATCAGAGCAATGTCTTTATAAGACTCAAACTTCTGCAACTACCTACTGCAGGTTTGCACACAGCACAGGGCAAAAAACAGCTGTTTTCAAGTAAATGGGCAAGACATAATAATTCTACACAATAATGTGAATGCTGCTTGAAAAAAGAACATTAGTTTGTCTACATTTGTATTTTATCTGTTGGATCACTGCAAACATGCATTGCCACCTGTAAATAATCAAATAAAATCATTGCTATAAGGAGCCATGCAAAAGACGAAGTTAAACTGAACAGGATGTTAAAATCAAGTGTGTCATTTGCTGAGCTGAGGAATCTAGCATGTGTTACACCAGGGGGATGAAACAGTACCAGAGCAATCATGGGGAAAGCTGATGCTCCCACATTATGAAGTTGCTTCTTGCTTTGGAAAAAAAAATTCCCTCCACTCTGCTTTATTCCACTCCACTCAGTCTGACCATGGTAGTGACAACAAAAGGCAGAGCTGCAGAAGATACACCTAATGTCTTCACAGTAGCCTATGGCATGAGTCAATTAGATTTCTTTTCTTCTTAGGTTTAATTAGAGGGTAAGCAAACACTTCCAGTGTGTGAGTATGAATTTAACAAAATCAATTTTTTGTGTAGCTGTAGAAAATGCCTCACTCTTTGCTGCAACATTTAATCAGGAACAAGGCGTTCAAGTGTAGATTAATGATTCAGTGGCCCCCACAAGAGAAAAAAAAATGCTCCCCCACTTTCACAAACTCCTCTGTGGATCATATACTAAAAAACAACTTAGGAAAGACCACAGTTCATTGATATATTTCCAGTCAAACAGCCATTAAAGAGTAACTACACCCTAAGACCTTTTTTTCATTAACAGCTGAAATGCACTGCTCTGCAACTCTAAAACATACCAGCTTTGCTTAAAATGTGAACACATCTTTCCAAACTGTAAAAATATCATTTTTCTCGCAGTCAGTTCCGCCTCTGCAGCGCCCCTCTGGTTCAACTCTACTATAGGTGTGAATGACATGTCTTCATACTTCGGTTACAGTATGCAAATCAGTCAAACAATGTACTCCCCCCTGATGAAGCCCAACTCATTCCACACTCATGAATATGAAAGCACAGGAGCTTAGCATGAGGAGATAACCACACTCATGCGCTGAGCTAAATACCCCCAGCACCACCTCACAAGGCTGCAATATGCCAGCTGTCTGTACCAACTGTAAATAACTCAATTAATCTAAGCTTAGTTTGTAATAAAGATGTTGGACCGATTAATTAAGGATTCATGCAAGCCTCCATAAAGCTGCCGATGTTGCATCCGATTCATGTTTCCCTCCACAACTCAAACTCCCAGGGGTGCACTGAACAGAAATCAATGGCAAGCAACACTGGTACTGCAGAAAGCGAAATGGTTCAAGAAAGCTTTGCATGGGCTCTCGAGTGGCGCAACCGTCTAAGCGTTGGCCCTATCATCAGGAGATCGCGAGTTCAATCCCTGGTGATGCTACAGCCATTCGTAGCCGGGAGTCCGAGAGAGCACAATTAGCCTCGCTCTCTCTGGGTGGGTGGGATGGCTGCCTTTCTCCCCCCATCGCTCACTCAGCGCGATGGTAGTCAGCGCAGGCATCTGTTAGCTGATGTAACAGATCTGGCGGTTGGCGCTTTCTTCCGAGCGCGTTCAGCTGTCCAATGACGTTGCGTGAGCGGCAGTTCGAAAAGAAGCGGTGGCTGGTTTCACAGGTCTTGGAGAAAGCCTGTGCTAGCCTTCACCCTCCTAGCGTTGATAGCGTCGTTTGTGATTGGGGGAGTCCTAACTAGCAGGTGGAATTGGAGACAACTAAATTGGGGAGAAATCGGGTAAAAATTGTAAAAAAAAAAAAAAATATATATATATATATAATATATATATATATATAAAGAAAGAAAGCTTAACATTAAATGGCCGACTGTGTCAACGTTTCATCTGTACAGCCTTTCTCAAACCTTTTCTGTAGTTCCAGTGTTGCTTGCGGTTGATTAGCAAGGTAGCACCTTTGTTTGATTTGCAAATTTTTGTCTATTGCCTTTTCTCATTGACAGCTTCTTGACATCTACACATTCTTCAAGAATCTTTGTGTTGAGCTGAGTCTTCTCACAGTGGAAAGACACAAGAATGGATCTTGATTTTTTCCCATCTCAGCTTTAAGCACTGTTTATCTCATGGTGACAGTTTTGGTAGCATACCAGATCTTGTATGGTTGTTAGGTGTCCCATTTTTTAAACTAACTCTCTGATAATAATAAATCCAGTTTTGGAAACCTCTGTTTTTTTTTTTAGTTTTTTTTTACTTTTCCTTTTACTTCCTCTTCTCTTCCCTTCCCTTTCCATCTTGTCTTTTGAGAAACATCTCCAGTTAATAACTTATTCTTAATGGCTGTTTTGACTAGAAATTAATTAAATAAAGAATGATTTCTGACTTTTGCACAGGACTGTAACTGAGGACTGAATCTTTTTACAAAACACGCTGTGCATGAGCATAACCGGAACACACACATACAAACTCACACATGCACATGCACAGACATACACACACATCTTTGAAGAGAGATTTCTTTAATGCTAATCCAATCTTAGGTGAAGCAAGGACACAGATGGAATGTGAATCAATGCTTATTGTCATCTTTCCAGAATAATTTGTCTACAAATTAATTAGGCACATTTGACACAGTCATCCTGTTAAACACATCTCTTTAAAGGGTAAACGGCCACAGAGAATTTAAATATGTTGCTCTTAAGGGAAATTTTAAAAATGCACACATGTATCCTCTTCATAACTTCTAGAACATTGAATGTTTCGATTACTTTATCACAGTACAATGTACAATGTACACAAATGTTCTTGCCCAGGGTTTCAAACCAAGACAAGTGAATAATTAATAGAGTGGCCCACATTCATGTGTTTATCATATAAGCAAGATTAAATTTTGAAAGTAAAGTACCATTATTATTATTATGACAAACTTCAATTCCAAAGTATGTGAAGGTAGCATCTGAAATTCTAATAAAAATGCGTATAAAAATACCACATTTGATGTCTTACTTTGTGAACTTTGTTGTTTTATTGTTCATTTGTTTGTTTTTCTTTTTAGTACGTATACACTAATTCCAAATTTGATGCCTGCAAGACGTTCCCAAAAATTGGGGACAGAAGTATGTTTACCACCATGTTACATCACCTTTCTTTTAACAACACTTCACAATCATTTGGGGACACAAAGACAAATCATTCAGGTTTGAAAGCAAATTTTTTTGTCATTCTTCTATTATCCAAGTCTTACACTGTGCAACTGAACAGGGCCTTTGTTGTCATATTTTGCACTTAATGCATGACTTTTTGGGAGACAGGTCTGAACTGTGGGCAGGCCAGTCTAGCACCCAAACTATCTGATTACACAGCTATGTTGTTGTAACACATGCAGAATGTAATGTGTTGTTTTCATGATGAAATATTAATGGACGTCTTTAAAAAAGATGAAGCAGCATTTAAATGCGTGTGCATATCTTTCAGCATTAATGGTTACGTTGTGCAACTTACCCATGCCATGGGCACTAATGCACTCCCATACCTTGACAGATTGTCCATTATTTCCCAAGGTTGACACATCAGACCAGAATACGCATTTCCACTGTGCCTCAGTCCAGATTAGCTCAAGCCCAGAGAAATCTTAACTTGCATTTGTGGATGCAGCAAGAAAGTGTTCATTGACAACTGTTTGTCAAGGTCATCCTTATTCCATATACTGATATCCATCACAGAAACATGCTGGTTTTCAATGCAGTGCTGTTTGAGGGATCACAGGTCACAGGCATTCTGTTGTGGCTTTCTGCCTTACCCTTTATACAGAGATTTCTTATGATTTCCTAAGTCTTTTAACGACATTATGCACCATAGAGGATGAAATACCAAAAAAAACTTGTTCTTGAACTGTTGGATTATTCCCTGATGCATTTTTTGGCAAAGTGGCAAGCCACAACCCATACTTACTCTACTAGGCCTTTCCTGGATGCTCATTTTGTCTGCAACCACAATTGCATTACCTGTTTAATATGTTTTTTGAATTACATAACATTCATCCAACTTCTTTGAAAAATGTTGCATGCATCAATTTCAGAATGAGCAAATATTTACAAAGAAACAACAAAGTTGATAAGATTAAACATCACACATTTGTCTTTGTACTGTTTTTGTTTAAATACAGGTTATCATGGAAATCATTGCTTTCTGTTTATATTTACATTTAACGTTCTGTCTCAATTTTTTTGGGGAATTGAGGTTTGTAAAAAAAAAAAAGCTTCTTCATAACTTTGAAAACGTAATTTTTGTGTCAGTCTCTCCCTACTCGCCACAGCTGTTCTTTTTGGGGTAACAAACCAGGCTAAATGAAAAATGAACAGTGGTCCATATTCATGTGGTGATCAGCAAATTTTCATTTTGAAAGTAAATTAAATTAATTGTCCACAATTTGCATAATTATCACTATTTCCATTGCTATTATCATGACCATTCTAACAGTTCTACTCGTACTTTATGTTGACCTGATTAGATGCACTCTTTTTAACCCATACCTTTCCTTAGCTCTCCCCTACTGTTCGCATGCTCATAAAACACCTGCATTGCACTAAAAGAACAACATCTTGTCCATGCACACACACATAAACATGGATTGTGCATGCACCTACACTCACAGAGCATCTTTCTGGGATAATTCCAATGAACATCATACATCTATCAGACCCTTATCAGCAAAGGAGCATCTAGAAGGCGATTGTGTATGCATGACAATACTTTATGTGGTGGAGGCTACTAGTTGGAGTAACCCTCCTCTCTGTCTGTCCATCTCTCAGTCTCTCTCTCTCTCTCTCTCTCTCTCTATTTTTCCCAGCATGCACTATCATGCTTCATTCATTCTTTATTGTTTCTCTCTGGTCCACCATAGCAGCTGGTGTAGCAATCAAATGTAGCAATGACAGACATGTATTTACTGGTGATAATGAAACTGCATCAATGGGACACATACACAAACACACACACACACACGCATCTCAACTTGCAGTTATTCCAGAACGTTTCTTCTTGTGTTCTCTAACTCCCTATTCCTCACTTTCTGTTTTACTATACTGCCTTTTCTTACCTCCACGCTGGTGCCATGGTAGATGCTGCTGTCTGTTAGTGAAGGCATCTCCGAGGTGCTGCTCTGCATAGTCCTGCACTGCACTGCCTGCCTTTGTTTCACACTGTTCTGTTTTCTCCTTACCTTTCACTTCTGGGGGATGGGAGACAGAGAGAAGGGGGGTGGTGCAAGAGGAAGGGTATGCAGAAAGACAGAGAGTTAGAGAGATTGTGTATGCATGTATGTGCATGTGTGCGTTTGTGGGAGACAGGATATGTTTCCTCCCCCACATGCCAGCTTACTTATTTTAGGATTTGTCATTTATATGACTGTGTATGTGCCTATGTACATATGGCTTATGAGTGTGTCTGTATGCTCATCTTGCTGCATGGTGTGTTTGAAGGCTGTGGAGAGATATAACAGTGAGAGGGAGAACAATGGCAAATAAACAATAGGACTGAATAGGCACAGTATGAAGGTCTAAAGAGAAGAGACAGAGGGGGGGATAAACGGCATGGAGGGTAACCACATTGAACACTCCATGTTTTCTTGAAATAATATTACAACTTGATTAAAAGGAAATTCAATTCTTACACATGGTTCTCCCAAAGTTTTGAACATTGTCCAACCCTTCCTGAAGGATAACAAAATTGCTAGGTTTACTTGTCCGGTTAAAAAGCTGACCAAATACATTTAGACTTCTGGGCCTGGGGATACAGTCCATCTTATAAGTTTACGTATCCCTGGCTGAACTAGTAAGATATTTCCCATTTTTTAGAAATTATAAATAAAAAATTTAAACACACTTTTTTAGTATTAGTGTCAGAATAACTTATTTATCATCACAAAATGCACTAGTATAATATTAATCACCATAATATGGGAAATGGGGAAAAATACCCTATACTCTAAAGAAAAAGCATATGTATGCTTTTGTTTGGCATGATATACGATGATAATGCACAAACCTACACGTTTGGAACAGTAGCAATTTTGTTTTTGTTGTCCAAAAAGGGAAAATATTTGCCTACTTTTCAAAAATTATCAAAGAAAAACAAAAAATGTATATGCAATATATAGACATAAAGTATTGGGACACCTCAGCCACACCCATTGCTAACAGGTGGATAAAATTAAGCACATAGCCTTGCAGTCTTGATAGGCAAACACTGGCAATGGAAGGGGTCATACTGATAAGCTCAGTGACTTTGAACATGGGACTGTCATAGGATGGCACCTTTGCCACAAGTTAGTTTGTGAAAGATGTGCACCTGTCAACTGGAAGTGCTATTATTGTAAAATGGAAGCACCAAGGAGCAAAAACAACACGAAGTGGTAGATTACACAAACTCACAGAGTAGTGCCACCAAGTGCTGAAGCATACAGTGCCTATCCTCACCTAATCACTCACTACTGAGTTCCAAAGTTCCTCTCGAAGCAACATCAGCCAAACAAGTGTGCATTAAGAGCTTCATGAAATAGGTTTCCCTGGCTGAGCAGCTACACACAAGCCTAAGATCAAAATGCACAATGCCAAACAGGGGGGTTGGGGGGGGGTGGTGTAAAGCATGCCACCACTGGACACTGGAGCAGTGTGTGCTAGCATGTAACATTAATCACTCTACACTATCTTCGGTAACACTTTACAATACTGTTTCATAGTTAATAAGTAACTAATCAGAAACTAAGCAGAAATGTATGAGCAGTGCTGCATTAACACTTAAGTAATTACTTGTAACTACCAAGGACTAATAGTTAACAACTCAGTAGGTAAAAGTAAACTAATGATTAGGGTAGTTCATTATCAACTAAACAATAACTACTCATAGAGAGTCTCATAGAGAATTACTTAGTAACTATGGTTTCTTAGAATAACTACTCATAAATTACCAATCAGTTCAGCATTAATTGCTCTGAGTCTGACAAGGTTCCTGCTGAATTATTAACTGATGTAGTATATTCCAACACTTCTAACAGTAGTGAAATACACTACACAGTGTGCGGTCTCTACAATACAATGGATTATATCCTCCATTTATATTCATAGAAACAGGTATCCTCAGAGAAGGCTGGGGGCATCACACCACACTGTACTGACTGGTGTCCCTCATGTGTTTGTTTTGATCAGAAACCTTCATGAAAGCTAATGCACATCTTCATATTTGGCAGTGTGAACCAATTTGTACATCAGCCTACAAATGGGACAACTGCTAAGATACTACAGTATTCAGTAGCTTGTCTGCTTACCTCTCATCTTTAGAAAAGAAAACACCATTCTTTTTTGCAGGATCACATGTGCCTATGTTTCTTCTGAACAGTGGTTCTCCTTTAAAGTCTTCTTGAGGGCAGGGTCAGTTGAAGAGGGGGCTCATGGAAATATCAGAATGTGTATGTGTGCTCCCTTCAAACTCACTTGGCTCTACATATTACCAAGTGATTATATAATTACTGTCTGTTAGATAATGAATGAAGTGTTGCTGTTCTCCATTAGGAGTTAATGATGATCAGGAACAATATAAAATGAAACAGTGATAACTCTTTATTAATGAACTACAAGTTAATGGTAATCAGGAACAGTATAGAGTTAAATACATGGTAACTCATTACTAATGAACTAGGAGTTAATGATGATCAGGAACAGTATTATAAAGTGAAACACATGGTAACTCACTATTAATGAACTAGGAGTTTATGGTAATCAGGAACAGTATTATAAAGTGAAACACTTGGTAACTCATTAATGAACTAGGAGTTAATGATGATCTGGAACAGTATTATAAAGTGAAACACATGGTAACTCACTATTAATGAACTAGGAGTTAATGATGATCAGGAACAGTATCATGTACTGTAGTACAAAAAAAAAATATTAATAAAGAAATTTTGAAAAAAGTGAGAGTAAATAAGTTATTTATTGAGTCCTTTTTTTTATTTCTGAACAGTCCAAATGTGAAAACATCCCTGAGTTAGCTAGCTATATCATTGAAAATAATACATTCAAACAAAATGTAATCAAAATCTGTCATTACTACTGAAGGAGAAAGTCTAAGAGCTGAGACTGATCACAGTATGTTCTGCTAGTACACTAATTACACATCTTTCTGTTTTATATCTGAGGAACAAAGTTTTACTGCTTACTTTTAGTTTAGCTCACATTAGCTACATTAATTTGCTAGCTAGCATATACTCATAACAGATTAACAGCAGCAGGTTTAGGTTTAATAAAGCACTAACATGTACTTATAATTCTGAAACATGGTAAAACAGACATTGAAGACCATACCTACTTAGCTCAGATTAGTTAGCAAGTCAGCTAAGTGGGTCTTTATATTAGTGCTGCAATCTGAATAAAACCTTGAATCTGAATCAAAAGTCTCACATTTACGGTCCGGGGGTCTGATGTGTATGTGTCCTGCTTTCAAATTCATTTGGTGCTACATATTACCAAGTGATTATGTAATTACTGTCTATTAGATAATGAATAAGGTGTTGCTGTTCTTCATTAGGAACTGATAATGATCAGGAACAATATAAAATGAAACAATGGTAACTCATTACTAATGAACTAGGAGTTAATGATGATCAGGAACAGTATCATAAAGTGAAACACATGGCAACTCCCTATTAATGAACTAGGAGTTAATGATGATCAAGAACAGAATAGTAAAGTGTAACACATGGTAACTCACTATTAATGAAGATATTTCAGATATTTCGATGAGCCCTCTCTTCAACTGACCCTGCCCTCAAGAGAACTTTAAAGGAGAACTACTGTCCAGAGGAAACACTGACACACATACTCCTGCAGAAAAGAATGGGGTTTTCTTTTCTAAAGATGAGAGGTAAGCAGACAAGCTACTGAATACTGTAGTATTTTAGCAGTTGTCCCATTTGTAGGCTGATGTACAAATTGGTTCACACTGCCAAATATGAAGATGTGCATTAGCCTTTTAATGTTTCTGATCAAAATACACACAAGGGACAACAGTCAGTACAGTGTGGTGTGATGCCTCCAGGCTTCTCTGATACCTGTTTCTGTGAATGTAAATGGAGGATACCACACACTGTGTAGTGTATTTCACTACTGTTAGAAGTGTTGGAATACACTACGTCAGTTAGTAGTTCAGGAGGAACTTTGTCAGACTCAGCCGTTGAACAATTAATGTTGAATCTTTCCTTAAGCATTTATTTTAAAATCTTGTACAACGTCATATAAACGCATACATTTGTAAATGTAATCTATTTTCCATGTTAACAGGAATGAATCCCAGGAATGCAGTGATCCAGAGATTAACATTGCTAATGAACACCAGAAATCAATAGTCACACCAAGATTTTAAATGTATACCCAAAACTTCTTCTAACCCAATCAGACAGCACCCAGGTCTTCAGTAAGGTCACCTAGACTTGTTGTAGTTTAGGGCACAGTATGGCAACATGTATCTATGTAGCTGAACACTGCAGGCAGCCACATGTTGATATGTAGCCACACAAAGTTTGAACAACGTTATAACCATTGAAACCAGGTTACACTGTGGTTGGGATAAGTTAAATAATGGGACACTTTTTTCCTTTTTTTCACCAAGCTCACCCTTGGATAAAATCACCTGGCTAGTGCTCCCCAGATAATTTAAATTTGAGATCCCTTGTCTAAAGTAATACTTCACAGGATTCACATATAATAATAATAATAATAATAATAAAGTTTAAACACGCGGGGTCAAATAACAGTTTTTAACATTTTATTGTATTGAGGTTAACATTGAGGTTAATACAAAAGACAATTAAAAAAAGGGCGATAATGAATAAACAGACTAGAAACATATGTGATTGAGCAGACTATAAAAACATAACACAAACAAAGAAAATAATAAAAGAAACAAAAGAAAAAGAATGAGTAAATAAATACATAATAAATAAAATAAAATAATGTTTTACATCAATAGACAGGCCAGTCTAAAGTACTACCTTTACATATTTCAGTACAACTGTGTCTACATATGAAAGAGCGATCAATAATAAGCCCATCAAGAAAGGAGGACAAATTTTCTACACATTTAAAAAAGGATTCCAGATTTTATGAAATCTCTGTAAGGAACCATTTTTTTTCCAGTTTCACAACACAGAGGACTTTTTAAATCCATGATGTGTGAGATGGATGTATAGGAGATTTACATTTAATTAGTATTAATCGCTTAACAGGGAGAGTGACAAAAGATACAAAATCCGCATCCAGAGATGAAAGGGGTAGTGATGGGGGAATCACTCAATGGGTTTTCCTATTATAATCTGTAAATGATTTGAATATTTCTGTCCAATATGAATACAAAGAGGGGCAGGACCAAAATGTATGTATGTGAGTGGCATCTATCATATGTAGGATCTATTTTGTTATAGATCTTGTCTGACGTTAGTATAATGAAATTAATGTATTATTTTACATTGTATGAGACCATGCTTTGCACAAATAGAAGATTTATGTGCCTTCTCAAGTGCACCATCCCAAAGTACTTCTGAAATGTCCTCTCCTAGCAGTGCTTGCCAAAGAAATAGTCTGAAGAGAAACTAATGGTAAAGAATGGACCTGTTCATAAAGACACAAAATTAAACCCTTCATAGGAATCACTTGTGTTTAAAACATGTTGAAAGGAGTATCAGTGGGTAATTTAGGAAAGTGTGGAAATATATTTTTACCAAAACTGCGAATTTGTAAATATCTAAAGGAATGGTTCTTAGGGAGAGAGAATTAAGCATCTAGCTGTTGAAAGGATGTAAACCTATTTCTTAACGTATGCAAACGTATGTCTTAATACCCAAATTGTACCAAACAGTAAAAGCACCATCTGCCAGTGAAGGAGGAAATACAAGATTTGAAATAACAGAAACTGTGTAGAGGTTTGTTCTCTGTAGTGGATGTATACTTATTTTCACTTAGACAATCAACAAAACAGATGGACCAGGGGTGCCAAAAATTTTAAAAGACTGTAAGTCAGCAATATGCATGTACAAAAAAGCGAGTTAAATATTCCTGCGGCTGAATATTCATACAGTACTAACTGCATAAAATTCCAGGCTTATTACATCCTAATGCTTTTTGTTCAGTAACTACATGGACAACAATGCAAAATCGTTAAAGTTAAATCTCCCCCCGACCAACCTGCAAGATTACTACTGAGAGTTCTGGAAATACATCATTTACAAATTAAACATGGAATGTTGTTACAGCACAGTGAGTGAACAACAGGAAGAAAACTGGGCACTGGGCTTATTCCATCACACCTGGGTTGAACAAACCACCTTTCACTTTAATAACTTCCTTTTCAGTATATGTTGTGTCATTTGTGAAATGATGTCTGCCTAAAACTTTGTTTGGCTGGACACCCAGTGAATTGTAGTGTTACAGTAGTGACCCCAGGTGGAGAATAGTAATACACACACACACACACACACACACACACATACACACACACATTTTCTGAACTGCTTATCTTTCTGTGTCACAGGGGGTGTTGGAGCCTATCCCAGCGGTCATTGGGCGGAAGGCAAGAAACATCCTGGACAGGTTGCCTGTCCATCGCAGGGCAGACACACAGACATTCACACACACACATATACCTAGGGGCAATTTAGCATCTCCAATTAGCCTGAAAAGGCCCTTTTTGCTGTGAGGGGGCACTGCTACCCACTGTGCCACCGTGCTGCTCGAATAATAATATAATAATGGTTAAACTGACTGTAAAGAAACATGTAAACAGCTAATTTTAGTATTAGGCGTAGACCTACCACCGTAGTTTACACATTACCAGTGTGCAAAAATGTGCTGGTCACATCATCTTATCTAAAGCAGTTTTCAGAGACTTTTAATGGATAATGGATAATGTGGTTTGATTTATTGTAGTCATGTGAATGGATCTTTTAACAGGTCCAGGTGCCAAGTAGGCCTTGAGGGCTTTATTAGCAGATCAATGATGCAAAACTTTGGAGTTACAGACAATTATTAACCTTTAAGGAACGAAAGATTTAGACTGGAACATTGCCGAACTAAATGTCTCTCAGGTGGAGTGAGGAGTCTTGGAACCTGCCTAGGACTGAAGTTTGGCATGTAGGCCCTTTTACTAAATCAATCAGTCTGTGCTGTCTGGACAAATCAGTGGTCTTAGAAATTAGACTGTTTTGCAATGATCTAAATTTAATTCCTTGCTTTGCCCTCTCATGTTTGGGAACAGGACAGGAAAATATTGTATGGAACTCATTCTGGCTATTCATTGGAACATAGTTAGTCATGTTCACACTCGTGCAATAAAATCCTTCACCGAGTGGCTGCCAGACATGATCCAGAATGGCAGGAGGTGGCATTACCCTGAACCTAAACTCTACAGCTATTCTGAGTAAAGCAAAGCTTTCCATGTTCTGAAGCATCAGGGCTTTAACAGAATGCACTCAAGGTGAAGCATTTAACACATTTACAGTAGTGGAAAAATCTTAGGCACTATTAGATTAGAAAATTAGATTTAAAGAAGCTCTTTATCTGGGCAGTAGTGTTTTGCTCAGAAAAACATTGATATTAGAATAAATGAAAATAAAATAATACAAAAAGTATTGATTCAACAACATAAGTTTTCCTTTAACCATTTCCATACCTCTCATTAAGGAAGCCCAGTATTATTTGCAGTCATCATCATCAGCAGTACCTGGTTTAGCAAATCAATCCTTAATTAAATTAGATCAGGTGTGCTGGTGATGGAATCTAACAAATCACTTTGATGGCTAGGGGCTTTGAGGAGAAGTTTAGGACCAAACTAGCTTAAAAGATATCAACTGCTTTTTTTAAAACAAAAAAACTTCTTCCTGCTTTAATACTTGCATTTATTCAAATGGTGCTGTACTGGTAAAACACAGTTATTGTTTAAAATGGATTTAAACAATTTGTTTAGGTGCCTAATACTTTTGCACAGTATTGTAACAAACTGCCATCTCTCCCATTTGAAGCATAGAGAAAACTGTGACTGATTTTTTTTTGTCCAATTATGACAGCTCAACAGTTTTGGTTAAGAAATGGCCTGGTTTTGCTCTATGAAACAATATAAATGAACTCACCATTCACATCTTGTTTTGGTATCTGGGGCTCTTAACAACTGCCTAAAGATACAACATGTTATTAATAATGAAAAATGAAAGAAACTTTGCAAAAGGGAGTTTGGCATTGTACATCAATTAAAATTGATGAGGAATATAATCATTAGCTTGGAATCACCAGGGAAATATTCACATGGTTTACTTATCTTGGAGGAAGTTTAGTCCACAGTACTTACAGAAGGGTGACTGGTGAAAATATTTTTCCCTCTCAAAATACATTTTGCTTTCCCCCCACACAGACATTTCATACTGCACAGTAAATGACAAAGAGGAAATCTTGATTAAGTAAAAATTTTCATTGTGCAATAAAAAAAAATGCTTACAAACTGCTTTGAGGATTGACCAAGCTTTAACAGATTTCTGGCATTCAAAATATTCTTTCATAAGATCATCCCTAATAACTCATACATCTTTTGGAAGCATTGCTATTATAGCCAAACAAAAACTAACCCATTGAATCTTCTTTTGTTCAGTTTATAATTATAAGGGATTTGCTTGCTCCTCGAAGTAGCTGTTGTATTGTCATTGGAGCTGAATGGAAATACAATTCTGCACCCTGTAAGTGTTATACAGAAATGCTGTATGCACAAATGGTCATACTGTCATTCAGGAACATTGAGTGGAACAGAGAAGACCTGTGGTTAACACAATTAATCTTTGTCTCATGACGTCTTGAACAAAGCAGGAGCACATATGATCAGTTGCTTGAACACTTAGCAATTGATTAAACACGTAAGGAAGTCAGGCGTACATCTGCTCATTTGGAATTAAAACCTGCAGCCACACTGGCCCTCTGTGGATAAGACTGGACACCACAGGTGTAGTAGGTGAAGGCAAGTTCCTTTCTCACTGTATGACTGAACAGTTTTCTGGGACACGCACATAAGAAGTTCTATTCAAATGCAGATGGAAACATTTCCAAAGATGTACTGTGTATTCAACACTGAACTAAACTATTGACTCTTAACAACATGTTTTGGTATAATAAGGCCAATATATACCCACTTGATTTTTGTGTACAGGTAAACATTAAACGCACTTGGTCCAGCCTTAAGGAAGGGGCCATACAAAAACCCATGTCATGCTTAAAGAGGGAGAAGAAGACGAAGAAACAGCAACAGTGATGGTATCACCATTATATAAATATTTAATTTGTTTAATTTAAGACCTTCCCTTTTTTATAATCCTTAAGTACAAGACAGAGAGTGTGTGTGTGTGAGAGAGAGAATTCTTGCATACCACAAAAGAACTGCTGTAGCAGGTAAGTTAACTAAACATTCCATTCTTCTTTGCTTTCTTTTATAGAACTGTATCACAGAATGACTCCGCTCTCTACATTCATTTATCTGTTCCTTACTGTCATATCACTGCCATGAATAGACATTACTATGCTTGCCTCAGGTTAGATTCATTACTTTGTGAATGCCTTGTTTATTCTGCTACTCATGCAGTTTTGGTTGCTACCATGAGAATACTGATTTAATGACTCTAGGTCTGGGCTTCCTCACACAGAACTGAACACCTTCCAATTTTTGACACGAATGATGGCTCGGTTCAGACCCTCATTTGTATTCATATTACAATGCAAAAAACAAAAACACTAGTGTGAAAAAGGACAATAGGATAATGAAGAGACAAGCAGAAAGTAACAATTTTATTTTTCCAATTACCTGGATATCTAATTTACTTATTTAACTGCTATTGGTGAAATATCTTGAATGCACAATTTCAAGCCAATTTATTTACTCATAAACTTCTAGAAGGTACACACAAGCATTTTTTCCTTGAAAAAAGAAAATCTTGTGTACAAAATAAACTTTAGAACTTTGTGTTCTATTAGAACAAAACTTATTTATGCAGGACTTGTTAAAGGAGCCAGTGAGTGCACAATTTAAATGTACTAAGCCTAGCCCCTTGAAATATGGGAAGGAAAGTACTTTTCAAAAGTCTTTTGCAAGTACAGTTATAGTGAAGCACATTTTGACAAATCTGATGACGGTATCTGCATGTTCTGTTTTGTTTGTTACAAAATGACAGTCTTGAAAGAGAACACAGTAAAAATTACCCTTTTAGAACATAATGTAGTACTAGTCTGCTTATGCATAACTACTTCAAAAGCAGATCCAGGTATGAGCACATACTGTTAAATACTGGACACTCTGGAGTCTGCTATATGGGCTTACTTCACTGTCATGCTACAATGTTCTGGTGGCCATATATTTTATTTAAAGACTGCCTACATAGGGACTTTATAATACATCCACAAGCACTGAATGACTTAATTTAAAATATTTAGTTAAAACACCTGATGTCATTATTTACAAGATGACCTGTTTTGTGAAGCAAATGACAGTTTATTGAAATAAGCGTCCTTAGAGTATGGTGATGGACATATGTTTCATTTATAACGTTGTTATGAAGGATCTTTTACAATTATACAAGCAGAGGCTTATTTACATACTGTTGCTGTTTTATGAGGTATTGGAGCACAAGACAACTTGGTGCAGGGTAAAATTTAACACTGATTTTTGCGTGGTTAAACAGGTCCAAGCTTTCAGTCAAATTCTTGTATTCCCATAGCATTGTTATCTGTGTATTTTCACAGGAATCACAGGTATTTCTCAAGATTTGCCATTAACATGGTTTTTGTAGCATGAAAGTAGCTATTTTTTCCATTCAAATTGTGTGTGTTACATAATTTGTACCTATAATATTTTAATCACCCTCTTGATGGCTGTAATGTAGTGCCATTTTGAAGCATATAATTCAATAACTCAAAGTGAATGCCAGCCAGGTTAAAGTACAGTCTCCACATAGCAGGATTAGTTTTAAAAGTGTTACAACCAAGCCTTCCAAAGTGAACAATGAAAAAAACAATTTTCCCCTCATTAAAACTCTTAATTCAAAAAAAAATTAATTGATGTACAATGCCACACTTGTTGTTCAAAGATTCAAGAGAAGTATACCGCTGACGTTATGTAAATAAAATATTTTTTTATTTTACTGTTTGTTCTATTTTGTGGTCAAAAATAAATTTGCAACACTTGTATAGATAATTTTAGCAAACAAACTCCTCAATTTGTTACAATTAACCCCTCTTCACAGTAAAAACACATTTGCACTCACACCACTTTTGGCTGAATTAGTCACAAACAGTGGGAGCAAACAAAGTTTATGTTTTATCAGTAGCAGGTATGTGTATATTCCTTCCTCAAATATTTTAAAATTATTTAACAAGCAACAGAATCTGGTAGGCTGTAACCTGCTCTTGGAAAGTGTTAAAACATACACCATATCAAACTGGATGAATCACACCTTGTAATAATTACAACATGATAAGAGTAGATAAGGATAGTCAGAGACTACAGTACAAAGTATACAAGATCTAAAGAGCTTCACTATCACAGGGAGCCAGTGTGTAGAATAAATATTTTGCAGTTTAAAAACTGACTTGAGGCACTGAAATGAGGTGCAAAAACTAACACTGCTTATTCCTCTAAAAAACTTAAGTATACTGGCTAAAAATAGGCTTTTCCCCTGCCCTGCAGAAAGATCTTAAGTCTTTACGTAACCGGTACTGAGGACAAACCATGAAAGGTAAGATGAAGGTCACTTTCAATCACTTAGCTGGATTTTATGTACCCATGAGGAACAAAAACTTTTCTAAAAACAAAAAGTTTAATAAAATGTCTTGTATGAAATGGATGAGACTGTCAAAGGAGCTAATGCATGTGAGTAAGCTTGCGTCAATGTCATATTATTACCAGCTAATCCTCAAGTTTTCTGTTCTGTTGCAAAGTTAAGCTGCAGGTTTATGACCATTCAGAAGTTTTTTCTACCTGCCGCCTGGAATTTGTTGAAATAATATTGAATGCTTTTGTGAATGAGAATTTGAACCAAACATATTTGCTCTAGCCACTTGTTTGCCACTGGCACAAGGTATGACTTTGAACATGTTCTTTATTGCTCTATTCTTTATTCTTTCTCCATACAGTGATTCTGGTATTTTAAAGATGACACGCTCCTTGCAGCAGTTTCTCAGAGACTACCTGGCCAAGCGACGCACTTGCAAAAACCGCCTTGTTACCAAAGACGGACACTGCAACATTGAATATGGCAATGTGAGATACAGCAGCCGCTTTGCCTATGCGCTGGATTTGTGGACCACTTTTGTGGAAATCCGCTGGCGTTTCATCATTTTATTTTTTGTGGCCTCCTTCACTCTCAGCTGGTTTATCTTTGGTCTCATCTGGTATTGGATTGCCCTTGATAATGGGGACTTGTGGTGGCAAAATCCCCCCTCAGACCACAAGCCATGTATATATAATGTCTTTGGCCTCACAACAGCCTTCCTCTATTCACTGGAAACACAGATGACCATTGGTTATGGTCTGCGAGTCCTCAGTCCATTCTGCCCTGGTGCTGTTGCCCTCATTATCATTCAGACCATCATTGGTTTACTTATCAGCTGTTTCTGGTGTGGATTAGTTATGGCCAAAATTGCCTTGCCTAAGAAAAGAGCTAAGACCATTACCTTCAGCAAAATGGCTGTCATCTGCCCTAAAAATGGTGCCCTCTGTCTCCAGATACGAGTCGCCAACTTGCGTAAAACTTTGATGATTGGCAGTCAGATCTATGGAAAGCTGCTTAGGACAACAATCACACCTGAAGGTGAGACAATCATCCTGGACCAAGTCAATGTTGATTTCATGGTTGACGCTGGGAAAGACAATCTCTTCTTCATCTGTCCTTTGACCCTGTACCATGTAATTGACAAAACAAGCCCATTCTTTAAGTTGGCTGTGGACACACTGCTTCAGCAAGAGTTTGAGCTGGTGGTGTTTCTGGACGGCACAGATGAGTCCACCAGCTCCTCCTGCCAAGTTAGGACTTCCTATATCCCCCAGGAGATCAAGTGGGGCCACAGATTTCTCCCAATCATTTCTCGTAATAAAGAAGGCAAATATCGTGTGGATTTCTCCAATTTTGCCAGAGTAGAGCCCGTACCAACTGCACACTGTGCCCACTGCTTCTATAATGGCCAAAGTCATCACTACCCCAAAAATGGCATAGATAACCAGGGCTTTGAAGTGATTGAAATCAATGAACAAGTCACTGCTACTGAAATGTGAAATCTACATTTGAGCGTGCCATAAGGGATACCTGCTCTTTTATGTGGCTCACTAAAAACCAGATATATACCATTAGGTAAATGTGAGAGTCCCAAGCACTTTGTTCTAGCACGCAAAATACTTTTTTTGTCATATTAGGGACATTAAACTAGCAAGATGATTATGTTTCTAGAATTAGAAATATGATCAAAGACAATAACAAAATGATAAATCTTTAATTGAAAGGTACATAAAGTAACCCAATACTGTCTTATCTCTAAAATGTGTAACTGTTATGTTGGTGTATTGTTGATTAATTGATTTAATATCACTGATTACTTTAGAAAGAAGCAAACTAGAAAGTGAAACTCACTGACTGAGTTGAAGGCTTTTAATGAGAACGAAGCTTCTTCTACTCTAGCCCTGTAGTTACACAGCACTGCACATATTTGTCAATTTCTCTTTGCTTTAATGCACATTAGCTAATTATCAATCTCTGCTTGAGCCAAACCAGATGTGGTCCACTGGTGCTGATTTTGAGGGCCATAAATTAAAGGATGTTCAGTAATCTAGTGGAATAATAATAAAAATAGAATGGATAAATAACTTTGATTTGAAGCAGTGCTACAGTATCCAATATAAGTATTATGTTTAAGAAAAAATCTGTACAAAAATGTAAACTTAAGTAACAAATGAGTATGTTCTTTGACTCATTTGACTGCATTTTCTGTTTCTGTTTTAGTAAAATTGGCTAGTGTTTTATATGTTATGTATATAATATGTATATAATAAAATCTTTCTAATACTTCATGAAGTATCTATCCTGTTTTTTGAGAGGTATTATATTCTTCTATTTCTTGTTGTTGAGGGAGATAATATGCATAAAATGTCTTGTTGTGGCACCCAACAAGTGTCCTGATTTTTCTACATTTCCTACATTGTAAGGAAAAACACATGAGACAGTGATTTAGTTTCACGGTATGTCAGTTCCATCTACCAAATGCTCCTTACAGCAATCAAAGGTAATGTTGCTGGCAACATGCAGAATTAAAGTGTTTTATTTCTTTCAGCTTTACTAAAAATCAGATATCCTGATGTAACAAGTAGCCAAGCTTCTAAGCAACAACAGTGCATTTGCCATCTTACCAGTGTCCTTTGACCCATACATCCTTTGACGTATGACACCATATAACTATTGTTATTAGCCCTGTTACTACCCGATTTGAACTGGAAACCCGATTTGGACTACACGTGTGTGAAAGTGTATGTGAACCAACCCAATTTGGACCATGCATGCGCAGGATTGTTGTAAAGCAATATCAGAAATGACATGACCTTGCTGCGCATCTTTAGTCCAAATCGGGTTTCCAGTTCAAATCGGGCAGTGACAAGCCCAATTCACCAAAATTGTTTTACTTTCTGTAAACAAAAGTAGTGTTCTTTGTGGTTTTTAACAATGCAATGACCACGTCAAGCAGCAGCTCAGAGAAAACTCATGCTGAGGAATTTATTGATTAGCCTCAATATATATATATATATATATATATATATATATATATATATATATATATATACACACCCACATTTCCTACTGTATGTACACTTTGGCCTTGTTTTCACTGCAGGGCTGAACTGTTCTGCGCATGTAGAGTAACCATTTCTGTGGTGTTTCCCATGGACACAGTTTGACACAGAACAGTTAAAAACCAGGTTCACGTCCCAAGGACCCTCGGCCAGAGTTAGCAAATTAGCATGTTTTCATTATCATAAAAACCAATACTGTTAACTGTAAAACGTGTCACTGTTTTAAGTCAGTTATGTGCTAGCTTTGTTGTGTTTGTTTACGAATATATTTAAGTTTATAAAAAGTCAGGCATCATACATGTCTACCTATGCCTTTTGAGGTTCCGCCCAGAATTGTTGACTGTGATACATATCATTCATCCAATAACACTGCAGCTGTGTCCCACTTCAGAGGCTGCATCCTTGGAAGGACGCAGTCTACGAAGGCATGTCAATGAGACGGTCTGCTCTACGGTGGATTTCCTGTTGGCATTATAGCACCTCTGTTCCCGCGCTAACTGTTGCACCACAAAACGCTGCTCTTGTCAAGTTCTTTTAAAGTTCTTAAAGATGGAGCCAGAAACTTTGATTTTAGTTTTTTTTTTATTTTTCCATTTATTAGAGCTGGAAATGCTTCTTTCTGTCTGCTCCCTAAAACAAAACAAAATGTAACACTGCAATGTTCTTGAACCCTCACACAATAAACCTCAGGATATGTTGGTTGGTGAAGGATCTGCCCGTTGGATCTTTCACTGCCATGGAAAAAAGGGACACATTTCTTGATCACAAATGAAGAAGACTTCGAAATGGGACAGCCTATTCGCACCGCTGTCATGCTATCGGCCTTCAGATGCAGCCCCTGAATTGGACACAGCTTGTGAATACCGTGACCGGAAACCAGGGGAAGTAAGATCAGGACGGGGATGTGAGATTGGGCTTCACATCGTAAGTGTTAGCTTAGCAAGCATGCTGCCAGCTCTGCTCCCTACAGAACATGTTCGATTCTGACTTAAAAAATCTTTACTGACAAAAATTTACATTATAATGACTCTGAGGAAGCGAGCAGCTGATGTAGGGGGACAGAAAGCCAATATTAGACCTGTTTTCTGGTGTCTGGAGCTGGAGCCTCCTAGTTAAGCTAATGCTAGCCTGCTCAAAGTCATCTGATTGATAGTGCATAGTGGAGAAAGCCGAAATCAAACCGGTTCTGTAATGATCTAAACTGTAGCCTGCTAGGCTAAGCTAACGTGAGGGCATGGTGCCCTCCCGCTGCAGTACAGGCTTGGTTCCAGAGAACTGATGATTAAAAAACACCCGTTTAGAGGATAATGACTCATATGTGAGAGTACAAATTCGAATGACTGATGTTGAAGTGACAGAAATGTAAAAATATAATTGTTCTGTGGTGCTAGTTATCCGGCTACAGGTGAGATCCACTGCAGTACAGGCTGTTTCAGTAACAGATGCTCAAATAACACCCATTTAGAGGCTAAAGAAGATGAGAGCATGCCAAGAGACTGGAGTTGGAGTGACAGACAGAATCTTAAATTCAAATATCTAAAACAATTAATATTAGGTCAACTTTCAGCTTCTGGAAATTCTGCATCTGTTGTATAAACTGGAGTTTGAGCATCCACCTTTTGAGAATATTAATTTATATATGGTAAGTGGAATAAAACATTTAATATACCACAAGAAATCACTGTGTCACTGTCCAGAGGACATGCTTTTTTATGCTTTTGAAATCTCCTTCTTTCACACTCCCATGATTTTCCCTACTTTAAAGCTTAACCAAGTAACGTTATCTTCTGTAATTGCAGTTACCTGCAAATCCTTCATCTGCCACCAGCATCTTTTATGTACGGAAGCAACTTTTATTTATCTTTCTGTCTCAATGGGGGAACTGGTTTGTTTTGACTCATTTTCTGTCAGTGTGAATCACATAAGTATGTCTCTGTTTGATTGGACATTTTATACTTTAACAATATGATGACACTAGTATATCTGTTTCCCTCGCTCATGATTGACTATTAACTGACTGTAAGAACCACTGTGTTCTATATGTTTTCTCCTGTGTGTGTGGGGGTGCATTTATATATCTGCTTCCATATACTAACAAGATAAACATGAACTAACAAAGGTAAAGTTCCATTACGATTTTAGGTTAAATGTATTTCATTAAACTATTATTTATTAATATTAATACCTTCTGTTAAGGAAGCCTGTGTGGCTGCAGACAGTGTGTGTGTGTGGGGGGGGGGTGTTTGGGGAGCTGGAGCCTATCCCAGCAGTCATTGGGCAGAAGGCAGGAATCATCCTGGACAGTTCATCAGTCCATCACAGGGCAGACACACAGACATGTACATGTCATTTTAGATGCAGCCATGAAGAATTCCCAATCACAAGCTGCAGGTGACAAAAAATTGACCAGAGACCTCTACATCTGTTAAGAGTCGACTTCTTTTAACATTGTAAGGTATGGATCAGAGGTTCTGCTTCTTTCTCTCCCACACATACTCTACATATACACTCACTGACCACTTTTTATACACCTAATTTTAAGCCTGTTTGCATATTACGTCACATCACTGTGTTGCTGTGGAGTGAACTGCAGGGCAAGAAGTGATTTTCTACATAGGAAGCACTGTCATAAGTTCTCAAAATGCCCTTAGTTTAAGATTCATCTGGACTAAAGAAGAAAAGTGACCAACGGTGTAATACTAGTGAAGTCAAAGTTTTTTTTGTATAGCCCTTTTACAGAAATACAGAGGTCTGAACCCCAGCAGCACTCCTAACATACCTGAGCCAGGTGTGCTGCTGGGAGCTCAAATAGAGCTAAGCCGTGGACATTTTATGTGGACATACATGGACAGAGGAAACAGATCACTCGATGTGCATATGTCCATGCCATAACATCTGAACAGTAACATTACTGGTATCACACTGCTAATGCTGCTACCGTCTGTGATGAATGAGAGAACTGTCAGATTCACAGCCCATGCCTTCTTACTCTTTTTTTCTCAGTGTTAGTTGTCTTTGTCAGAGTTATGAGAAAGATGCATCCAAAATCCATTTTAAAACAACAAATTTGAAATTACTTTTTGATCTGCATATACAATCAGGTTGAATTTAAAGGGGACCTCTTATGCTCATTTTCAGTGTTCATAATTTTATTTTTGGGGTCTACTAAAAAATATATTTATATACATGTTCCAAAAACATTCATTTTCTCATACTGTACATCTCTATTCACCCTCTGTCTGAAACACTCTGTTAGGCCTCCTGTATCTTTAAATATTGATACAGTGATGGTAATATTGCCGTATAGATATTTTGAACAATGTGGCCCGATTTGGTTTAATCAGTCCACAGGACAATATCTTCACATTTAACATGTTTTGAGGTGTCTACAATACAGTCTAAGGTGCAAAAAATTGCACCTATACCATGTTTTTATTTTGTGCATTGAAAAGACAGGTTCTGAGAGAAGATCAAGCTCTGAATCAAAACTCACACACACACATTATCTAAGCTGCTTATCCTTCTGGGTTGTGGGGTGAATCAAAACAAACATTCTGTAATATAAAAAAGTGCACTAATGACTAACACTTCAATTTACTTTTCAGTTTACTTTTAAGAGAGAATTGTGAGTTGTCTGAAAAAAGTAAAGATGCCAATATTATTGGCCTCAACTGTATGATTCAAAATGATTCAAAGCATATCTTGATCACACTGTACTGTGATAAACTTCAGTAGTTGTTTTTGCTGTTTTGCTGTAGCTGTTTTTTTTAATGCAGTCAGGACATCATCTGAATTGCTGCTGCTGTGATCAAGATATTCCTTATTTTGCACAATTTAAGGTCTAGACATTATAGATTATAAAAAGCAATGTACCTTTCCTAAGCTCTGTGGTGCCTGGGGGTCTTGGGCTGGACTTTTATGACAGGACAGATTTTCTGCTCCAAACTGCTGCTGGTTAGTTTCTCTAAACTCTGTCACAGCTCTCAGACACAAAGGTTGTCTTTAGTGTTTCCTTCTCTTTCTCCTCCATGACTCCTCCACTGCTCATCCATTCACCAATGTTAGGTTGAGCAAAAAACAAACATTTGTTTCTCAAATATTACTAACATTAATAACCAAAGCATACACTGAGTCTAAAAACAAGGACAAACCATAATTTGTAATTAGGCAGACAAACCATTTAAATTTAAATAGGTAGATTAGATAGATTGATCTTTCTGGGCAACAAGTGAATTTTTTTTTTTGATGTCCACAACAAAGGTCACCCTGAGCTACTGAAAGAAAAAATAAAAATACAAAATAAGCATTGAATATAGTTTCAAACAATAACCTCTCTGAGCCAATTTGTGTAATGGACAAAAAATACACATTGAAAGCTTCCCAGGAGTAACAGTAGCCTTAAACTAAAATGGACCTTTAGTTAGGAGATTTGTAAGGATGCACCAGTATGGGAATTGTGGTTATCTGCTATTTTGTATGTACATATTACATCTACCTAGATTATCATTATAGACAAATGTAACATTTATTTCCGTGAAGTTACAAATTAATAATTAATAAAGTGTGGATATTTTAGTACTGTGACCCTGCCTCACCTAAACATTCTGCTGTTCTGCATTACAATAAATACATCATGACATAGATTTGTATGAAATACCTGCCAAATCTAAACATCTGTCCACTGTTCATATGTTTGTTTTTTGTTTGTTTGTTTGTTTTCACCTGTTTCTCAGCTTCAGGTAATTTCTGGAAAGAACATCTCCCAGTAAAACAAAACAGACACATATGGTTTAAGAAACTGTTTAAGAATTGATTTTATCTTGTGCTCTTTTGTTACTGTAAACACATTTCACAAAAGTACAGCAAATAAAATCTTAGTGAATATTCTTTTGGTAATAACACACAAAAACCATAAGACTACAGCAGGTCTTTCCTGAGGACATTCTTGTTATATTCTGGTTATATTTTACGTTAGAGAGTGCTGTGGTAATCATGTGTTGCATTTTTTGGTTTGATAGTACCACAAGAATACCACACTCATACCTTAGGATTTTTTTTTTTTAATGGACTACTCTTTGGTCTCAACTAAACTGTCAAGGCACAAAATCTCTATGCCTTAAGACAAAGTAATGTGTTAAGTCATACCTCATCTTCAAGACACACAAAATAACTACTTCCTTGTCTTAAGACGTTAGCCTTCATGTCCCAAGACAAAGACCCCACTCATACGTCTTCTTGAGAGATCTTGACATAATAAAATGTGTCAAAACATCCTGTCTAATACTAATGTCAAGACATCTTAAGACACAGTGACAGTTGGGTATGTAGGCTACATCTGAGCAATTGCTATGTTTTTGACTGAGCTACATGTGTTTAATAGAGATTGAAACATGTAAAAACTATTAAGAAGTGAAGGAAGTGAGTATATTTTGCTGGATGGGCAGGGGAATGTTAAATATCATGGCATACAGTATTTGGCAAAGATGTGTGCCGATTTTTGTTTTGTTATCTGGAAGTTTATTAAGTGTTGAAAAATAAAAAAGAAAACATTGTGATATCAACGCTAATTTACTTTTCAAAATTGAAATAAAATTCACCATTGAATCACATATTTATTCAGCCTTAAATAAATGTTGAAATGCCAGCTGGAATGCCTATCATATGCCCCATTTAAGGTGAACTAGTGGTAAATTCCTCTGTTTCATAACATGGCCCATGCAGGGTAAGAGTATGGTATGGCCCTGATCTGGCACACATGTAGTCTTTTTAGGGTAAAGCTGAGGTTAATTCCTCTGGCCCTGATTTGGCCTAGACCTGGCCCACAACATGCAAGACATATAGCCCATGTAAGGTGAGCGTATGGTAAATGTTTTTAGCCTGGGTTTGGTTCACAAGACACCTGACACCTGGCCCATATAAGGTGGACCTGTGGCTGAGCTGAGGCAGCCTGAGTCAACGCTGTCATTCAAGGCCAAATGTGGGCCATAAGAGAACTGTAGATGTGGGCCACATTTAGGCCAAAAAAAAATCATTGCTATCTGGGAACACGTGGCATAACATTTTTTGTTACTTTTCTATTTAAAAGAAGATTATACAGGCATGCACCAGTCGATTATCACATACTTTTCCACAGTATTTAATCTTTTGTTGGTCAAACTGACTCTGTTTGGCGCAGCTCTGTAACTGTTGCAACTCAATCTTGCTGTTACTCGTCCCACAAAATCTCTTTTTTCCCATTAGACACATCGTAGCTGGTTAAAAATGGACATGCGTGGAAAACGTTGAATATTAACGACCGGCGATTTGCTATACTACGATCTGTGATCACAAAACAGCAGTTTGATCAGGTACTCCGGCATTTTCTCAGTTTACTCCTATTCATTCACTTGATCTGATCACCCTTTTCGTACCCGTTACGCCTTTTAGACCAAGGGTTACCGTCTCCTCTTTGGGGCAGTGTCGCTGGTAGAGCTGAACAGCGTGACCAGAGAGTATAGAAGTCCAAAAGACGAAACACTGGTGCTTTTTTGACAACCGCCGCAAGATGGTGCTGCGGTAGCGCTGCCGGCATTTTTGACCGAAAACGCCAATGGGAAAAGCACAGAACCTACAGACCTTCATGTTCCTATACAAATTTATTTCTATAAATAAGATGAATATGGCCCAGAAGAAAGAGAAGTGGAATCAAAGAAAACAATAGGTCTCAATCAACAACAGTTCTTCTCGTTGTTACTCTAATAGGTCTCTAACAGTAGTCATTGGTTATCATTGGTTAATCTACATACTTGTGTCCAGTGACAGGCTGGTTCATTTTTCGTCTTCTCTATATTCAATATTTTAAGTAATACAATTAATGAATGTATTAGTTGTAACATCTTATTCTCTTTTCATTTTGTTCTTGTGTTTTTGTTTTGCTGTCTGGTGTCAACCAGTGGGGGGTGGCTCTCCCTGTTGAAAAAAAAAAACTGTTGAAAAAAGTGCTATATAAATAAATCTGACTCTTTTTTTACTTTGAATTTGACTCTCTGACTGACTGAAAAGGAGAAAGTTTGATGCTGCAACAATGCATCTGGGTGGAGGAGAGTGAGAGTTTTTTCATGATTTTTATATATTTTTTTTATTTCCAACATTTCTATTATAACTGTTTTTGTGATGCACTCACAAAATATTTCCCTCTTTTTGAAACCTCTCTTGTCATTCCTGAAACAAAGCACAGACCAATCTGGGAAAGAAAGCATAAACCTTTCATGTTAGCTGGTAATTTTAATATTACACAGTTCAGGGCATTCTTGTCTCTACATAGTTTTATATATTTTGCAGCTTGACATTATGAGCTGTACGAAGTTCATATCAAGACATTAAACGTCTCTCAGCAAAAATACTCCACAGCCCTGTACATGCTGTCTTTCATATTAATTCAAGTCAAAGTGGCAAGGAAAAACTCCCTAAGAGCAAGAGGAAGAAATCTTGAGAGGAACCAAGACTCAAAAGGTGAACCCACCATCTTCTGGTCGACACCGGATAGCAAAACAGTGCATGCAGCAATGTCATCAGGAGGGTCAGTGGCATGCAGGTAAGGTTTACATAGCACTGAAGAGCAGGAAACTCAATCGTCATCAAACTTGTCCAGAGTGTGATGAGCAATGGGCACCTGAACAAGGCAGATGTAGCAACAGAATCAGACCACACAGGATGGGCAGTTGTTTAGCACAGCAAAGAAACACACAACAGTTAGCTCTGTTAAGAGTGACTGATTACAGTTTACAGAGTAACAGAGTACAGCAGAGACTCTGGCAGGTCTAGCTGTTACAGCCTAACTAAAAGGGAGAGCCAGAAGGTAATAAAGACATGAGAGCTCCCTGAAATGTCAGTGCCCCTCCACTCCACCGTCAACCAACTTGAGTGAACATGTGAGCAGTGGGACGACAGCACCAACACTCTTAGTTTACCACAATGGTCTATGTCCATGAAACCCCAGATCAGACCCTTTATCTAAAGGAAAAAACTAATTACTATAGGTTTGACTAAACAAGTAGGTTTTTAGCCTACATTTAAAGACTGGGTCCCAAACACTGACTGGAAGGTTATTCCAAAGCTGGGGGGCTTGGTATGAAAAGGCTCTACCCCCTGATGTAACTTTATTAATGCTATTTTATTCAGGGTACTATTAGTAAGCTAGCACTTTGTGAACCATCACGCCTACACGCATAATAAGAGATAAGCTCACTCAGGTACTGAGGGATGAGGCCGTTGTTTTATGTGTCAGTAAATTTGAATTTGAAAAGTGAATTTTGTACTATTTTGTACTATGTTTGCTGATAACAATTCACAGTCAGTAAGTCCTAAAACCTAGACCTTGTGGAACACCATGCTTTACTTTTGTATAAGGAGGATTTGCCATTAACATTCACAAACTGGTAGCAATCAGTTAAGATCTGAACCAGGAAAGAACTATTCCTGTTACTCCTACAAGGCTTTATAGCCTATCTAGTAAGATAGAGTGGCAAAGCAGAACAAGCAAAAATATGTTTCCTTGTCAGAGATTGTCAGAGAATAATAAGAGATTGTTTACAATTTTCACTAGTGCTGTCTCTGTACTATGATGAGGCCTAAATCCAGACTGCAATTTTTCATGTACGTGAGTCCTACGCAAATAGGAACTTTGTTGTTGTGCCTCAGCCTTTTCCAAAATCTTCTATATAAAGGGAAGATTTGGGATATATCTATAACTAATAGCTCACAGGGATCAAGGGATAGGTTTCTTAATCAAAGGTTTAATTACTGCTAGTTTAAGAGTTTTTGGTATATAGCCAAGGCGAGAGCAGTTTATTATTGACAGAAGAGGCTTGGTTATTTCTGGCCAAATTTATTTGAGTGAACTTGTAGGAATTGGATCTAATATGCAAGTAGACGTTTTTAAGGAGGAAATAATTTTAAGCAGCTCTGTTTGTTGAAGTAAAGTAAACGATTTCAGCCTCTCTGCAGGAGTTGACCTGTGCTCAAGATCTGGATTGGCTTTGTAGAGCAGTAGGTTTGTAGAGGTTAATTGTGCATTTTGAATTTTTGCCTGATTGTTTAAATTTTATCATTGAAGATTATTCTTAATATTTTCAATCAGAGAGGAGAGACAGGTGGAGCGTGCTGCAGTAAGTGGCCTAGTCTACAGGGCTATCCTTCCAGGCGAATACTTCTATTTTAGTCAGGCACCATTTTCGCTCTAATTGTCCGACAGTCTGTTTTAAAGCTCGTTTGATCATTGTACCATGGGGCAAGCTTTTTCTGCCTTATGCTTTAGTTTTTAAATCTAGAGTATAATGAAAAGTATCCTCTAAGCACTCGGTCATAATAACTAATTCGGTAGGTTCAGATGGACATCTTATAGAAGTTGATAGATCTAGTAGGTCTTTGATAAAGCTACTAGCTGTGGAGGATGTTATAGCTTAACATGATAGTGTGGTGCTGATCATGCAGTGGTGCTTGAAAGTTTGTGAACCCTTTAGAATTTTCTAGATTTCAGCATGAATTTGACCTAAAACTTCATCAGATTTTCACACAAGTCATAATAGTAGATAAAGAGAACCAAATTAAACAAATGAGACAAAAGACTCGATCATTTATTATTAATCCAATATTACATATCTTGGAGTGGCAAAAGTATATGAATTTTTAGGATTAGCAGATAATTTGAAGGTCAAATTAGAATCAGGTGTTTTCAATCAATGGGATGGCAATCAGGTGTGAGTGACCACTCTGTTTTATGTAAAGAACAGGGATCTATCACAGTTTGATCTTTACAACATGTTTGTGGAAGCGTATTTTGATGCCTATCAGACAGGAAAAGGTCACAAAACCATCTCTAAAGAGTTTGGACTCCACCAAGTCAGGCAGATTGTGTACAAGTGGAGGAAATTCAAGACCATTGTTACACTCAACAGGAGTGGTCCACCAACAAAGATTACACCAAGAGGAAGGCGTGTAATAGTCCACGAGGTCACAAAGGAACCTAGGGTAACTTCTAAGCAACTAAAGTTCTGTCTCGCAGTGGCTAATGTTAATGTTCATGAGTCCACCATCAGGAGAACACTGAACAACAATAGTGTGCATGGCAGGGTTGCAAGGAGAAAGCCGCTGCCCTCCAAAAAGAACATTGCTGCCCGTCTGCAGTTTGCTAAAGATCAAATGGACAAGCCAGACAGCTATTGGAGTGGTTGAAATGGTTTTATGCACGGATGAGACCAAAATAAATCTTTTTGGTTTAAATGAGCGTTATATTTGGAGAAAGGAAAACACTGCATTCCAGTATAAAAGCCTTATCATGGTTTGGGCCTGTTTTGTTGCATCTGGGCCAGGACGGCTTGCCATTATTGTTGGAACAATGAACTCAGTCATGCAGCAAGAAAACAACCCTAGGCATACAAGTTGTTCTACCAAAGAATGGTTAAAGAAGAATAAAGTTGATGTTTTGGAATAGCCAAATCAAAGTCCTGACCTATAGAAATGTTGTGGAAGAACCTAAAGCAAGCAGTTCGTGGGAGGCAACTCACCAACATAACAGAGTTGAAGCTGTTTCATATGGAGGAATAGGTTAAAATTCCACCAAGTTGATGTGCAGGACTAATCAAGAGTTACCGGAAACATTTAGTTGCAGTTATTGCTACACAAAGGGGTCATACCAGATACTGAAAGCAAAGGTTCACATACTTTTGCCACTATGGTTGCTATACCTTCATCCAGGCTGCTTAAATAAGGGCTATGTACATAACTGTTATATGGCTAGGTAGCAGCTTCAGGTTCCCCTAAATGTCAGGCACCCTGGCTCCTGGTATACAGCTAACTGCCACTGGTGCCCCCAAAGGAGAAGCTATTTTCACGTGTCTTAAAACAGAATTACCTTTAGGGCTCTTTCAACAGGTGTCTTAGAGAGTGTCTCACTGAATGGGGCAAACCTGTTGGACACATGAATAGGAGAGGAGCTGTGCTCACAAGGGGAAGCGTCAGTATTAAGCATTAGCTAAAGCAACTTTAAAAAACAACTTAGCAACTTTGACAAACTAACTCACAGAACCAACAAGCTGGCCCCTATATGTCAGATACAAAGTCATTTATTCAACCATAATCTGTACGACTCTGGCAAACATTTAGTGCACTATTGTAGAAGACAGTTTCATCATCTATGGACTGCACTAGGTTATATAGGGAGCTATTTGAGTTTCAAGTAGGCATATGGGTTCAGGGCGTATGCTTTGTACCCACCACACTACTAAGCCCTAGGGGCAGCTGCACTGTCATTGGACTTGTTTGAGATGAACTGCGACCTCACCTTGGCGGTAAGCAAGAGTAGCCGGTTACAGCTGGGAGAGGAGCTCTCACAGCGTTCACATATAAAAATTTTTTTTTTAGAAATTTAAATTCAAATCTTACATTTGACAATAATTACCACAAACCCTACATATTTTTTATATGCTACATGTTCTATTCAACACACTTTGTGTTCACGTTGTCCACTGAGCTTCTAGCCAATGAGAATTAAGCTCCGTAGTCATCAAGTTAAGGTATCCCTGGGCAGCAATGACTTGACTTGATACATGCTGGTTAAAAATTTTGTCCAACCTTTGCCGGTGTTGTGCCGAATTAGGCACCCCTGCCGCGAGATGCACCCCCTCACGGGAGTACGCGCTTAAAGTCTTTTGCTCGAAAGCGGAGGTCATCCCCTTTTACTTTACATATATATCGATTTGAAGAACTTGCAAAACATCACCTTCGTTTTGATCAACAACACAATAAATCGCTGTTTTACAGAATGGAAATACCCCAGATGTTCTTCTAAAGTACAGTCACTCATAAATAGCAAAAGTATAATGTAGCCTACATACACCGCTGCTTACTTATTCTACGACATAGCAGTCTGCATTGACTTTGTATGCAGCAAAACTTGTTGCTTTTTGCTATTTGTCAACAAAATATACTTATGAATTTCACTTACTTATCGTGTCATGTTTCTCACCAGTCTGGATCAGGTTCTTTAGATTTTACACTCTAAAGGCAGTACTTGTAAAAAATCTCAGGAGATGCAACCCATTATAAATCGGGATACACTTTTATTGCTGCCATGTAACTTGCATGGATACATACTGTTTGCAAATACATACTGCTAAAATCATTTCATGGTAGATTCAAAAGAAAGAAAACGACAGGGAAATGCTTTGTATAGCAGAACACTGGCCAGAAAATGACAGTTTTTGTTAAATTGGTGTTGCATCCCTGAAAATGTATTGCAGAAAACACATGTTGGCCCTAAGTGTATATTACTAATATATTTCATATTTCAATTCATAAAACACGTTACAAGAGGATGCTTTTCAAGTGAGTCCACCTGTCAGGAAAAGAACCCTCTGTTAGATCTGGCTGGGGGGTTGTTGTATCTATGATGCTTGTATAGGTTTCACATGTTCGTCACAATTATGTGTGATTAAAAACATATTATAGTTGTGTCAACAGTAAGAAAGTTATAGGGGTGCCTTTTAAGGCAGTCCACCTGCCAGGAAATGAACGCTCTCTTAAATCTGGCTACATGGTTATTGCATCCATGAAACTAATAGAGGTGTCACATATTGGTCTAAAATATGTGTGATTAAAAACATGTCATAATGGCTCCCGAGTGGCCAACCGTCTAAGCCCTATCATCAGGAGATCGCGAGTTCGATCCCTGGTGATGCTACAGCCATCCGTAGCCGGGAGTCCGAGAGAGCACAATTGACCTCGCTCTCTCTGAGTGGGTAGGATGGCCCCTTCTCCCCCCATCACTTAACGCGATGCTAGTCAGCGCAGGCGTCTGTTAGCTGACGTAACAGATCTGGCGGTTGGCGCTTTCCTCAGAGCGCGTTCGGCTGTCCAGTGACGTTGCGTGAGCGGCAGCTCGAACAGAAGCGGTGGTTGGCTTCACAGGTCGCGGAGGAAGCCTGTGTTAGCCTTCAGCCTCCTAGCGTTGATAGTATCGTGTGATTGGGGGAGTCCTAACTAGCGGGTGGAATTGGAGACGACTAAATTGGGGAGAAAATCGGGTAAAAAAAAAAAAAAACATATCATAGTTGTGTGAAAAGAAAAAAAGTTAAGTGGGGTGCCTTTTAATCCACCTGCCGGAAAATGCACCCCCTCTTTAATCTCGCTACATTATAATTACATCCACGAAACTTATACAGGTATTACATATTGGTCCCAAATATGTATTACTAAAAATGTATCATAGTTGTGTCAACAGAAAGAAAGTTAGAGGGGGGTGCCTTTTAAGGAAATGCACCCCCTCTAAAATCTGGCTACATCATTATTACAGCCATGATACTTATACAGGTATCACATATTGGTCTAAAATATGTGTGATTAAAAACATATTATAGTTGTGTCAAAAGAAAGAAAGTTATAGGGGGTGCCTTTTAAGGCAGTCCACCTGCCAGGAAATGCACCCCCTCTAAAATCTGGCTACATCATTATTACAGCCATGATACTTATACAGGTATGTATGATTAAAAACATATCATAGTTGTGTCAACAGAAAGAACGTTATAGGAGGTTGCCTTTTAATCCACCTGCCGGAAAATGCACCCCCCTCTTTAATCTGGCTACATGGTTATTGCATCCATGAAACTAATACAGGTGTCACATATTGGTCTAAAATATGTGTGATTAAAAACATATCATAGTTGTGTGAACAGAACAAAAGTTAAGTGGGGTGCCTTTTAATCCATTAAAAGGGGTGCCTTTTAATCCACCTGCTGGAAAATGCACCCCCCTCCTTAATCTCACTACATTATAATTACATCCATGAAACTTAAACAGGTATCACATATTGGTCTAAAATATGTGTGATTAAAAACATATCATAGTTATGTCAACAGAAAGAAAGTTATAGGAGGTTGCCTTTTAATCCACCTGCCGGAAAATGCACCCCCTCTAAAATCTGGCTACATGGTTATTGCATCAATGAAACTAATACAGGTGTCACATATTGGTCTAAAATATGTGTGATTAAAAACATATCATAGTTGTGTGAAAAGAACAAAAGTTAAGTGGGGTGCCTTTTAATCCACCTGCTGGAAAATGCACCCCCTCTTTAATCTCGCTACATTATAATTACATCCATGAAACTTATACAGGTATCACATATTGGTCTAAAATATGTGTGATTAAAAACATATCATAGTTGTGTCAACAGAAAGAAAGTTATAGGGGGTTGCATTTTAATCCACCTGCCGGAAAATGCACCCTCTCCTAAATCTGGCTACATGGTTATTGCATCCATGAAACTAATAGAGGTCACATATTGGTCTAAAATATGTGTGATTAAAAACATATCATAGTTGTGTCAACAGAAAGTAAGTTATAAGAGGGTGCCTTTTAAGGCAGTCCATCTGCCAGGAAATGCACCCCCTCTAAAATCTGGCTACATTATAATTACGTCCATGATACTTATACAGGTGTCACATATTGGTCTAAAATATGTGTGATTAAAAACATATTATAGTTGTGTCAACAGAAAGAAAGTTATAGTGGGGTGCCTTTTAAGGCAGTCCACCTGCCAGGAAATGCACCCCCTCTAAAATCTGGCTACATCATTATTACAGCCATGATACTTATACAGGTATCACATATTGCTCTAAAATATGTGTGATTGAAAACATATTATAGTTGCATCAACAGAAAGAAAGTTAAGTGAATACAGAAAGTAAGTTATAGGAGGGTGCCTTTTAAGGCAGTCCACCCACCAGGAAATGAACCCCCTCTAAAATCTGGCTACATGGTTATTGCATCCATGAAACTTATACAGGTGTCACATATTGGTCCCAAATATGTATTACTAAAAACATATCATAGTTGTGTCAACAGAAAGAAAGTTATAGGGGGGTGCCTTTTAAGGCAGTCCACCTGCCAGGAAATGCACCCCTCTAAAATCTGGCTACATGGTTATTGCATCCATGAAACCTATAGAGTTGTCACATATTGGTCTAAAATATACATACATACATATATACATACATCTTCTAAACCGCTTATCCTTCTGGGTCGCGGTGGGGTGCTGGAGCCTATCCCAGCTGTCATTGGGCGGAAGGCAGGATACACCCTGGACAAGTCGCCAGTCCATCGCAGGGCAGGGTCTAAAATATGTATTACTAAAAACATATCATAGTTGTGTCAACAGAAAGAAAGTTATAGGGGGTGCCTTTTAAGGCAGTCCACCTGCCAGGAAATGCACCCCCTCTAAAATCTGGCTACATCATTATTACAGCCATGATACTTATACAGGTATGTGTGATTAAAAACATATCATAGTTGTGTCAACAGAAAGAACGTTATAAGGGGGTTGCCTTTTAATCCACCTGCCGGAAAATGCACCCTCTCTTAAATCTGGCTACATGGTTATTGCATCCATGAAACTAATACAGGTGTCACATATTGGTCTAAAATATGTGTGATTAAAAGCATATCATAGTTGTGTGAAAAGAACAAAAGTTAAAGGGGGTGCCTTTTAATCCACCTGCCAGAAAATGCACCCCCTCTTTAAATCTGGCTACATTATAATTACATGCACGAAACTTATACAGGTATCACATATTGGTCTAAAATATGTGTTTTACTAAAAATGTATCATAGTTGTGTCAACAGAAAGAAAGTTATAGGGGGGTGCCTTTTAAGGCAGTCCACCTGCCAGGAAATGCACCCCCTCTAAAATCTGGCCATATTATAATTACGTCCATGATACTTATACAAGTATGTATGATTAAAAACATATCATAGTTGTGTCAACAGAAAGAAGGCCTTCAAGGCCTTGGGCCTGATGCTCTTGCTGATAAGATTACAAGACACCATTTCTTTGTTGACTGAATCTCACCATTACAAAAAAAATAGTTTTGTTTTGTAATGATGGATCAGTAATTACATGTGTAGATTGTCTCATTTACATATAATATGAAAAAGCTCTAACTGCCTCGATGAAGATGGGGAAGACACCTGCGAGGGCTCTCACCCCACCACTGTCTGTCTTTCTGTCTCTGTCTATCTGCCTTTCTCTTTCTCTGAAGTCTTTTAGCCTGCTGATTTTCTTTAAGTTTTGCCTTAGTTAAGCCTTTGTGCATGTGGTTTAAGTGAACATAATAATCTGTTGAGATTATTTTTCTCTATTTTTATATTTTCTTTATTGTATGTTTCCTTGGTATGTTTGTTATGTTTGTTAACATTTTTCTTGTTTCATTTGGCCATTAAATGATCTATATTTGTCGGAAATGACCACTCACTTGACAAAGTATTTGTACATTTAATGGCCAAATATAAGAAAGGGTGCATCTCGTGAAAGGTGATGTGCCACAAACAGCATCCCCCTGTAACTTTAACTTTGTTTGTAATTTACCACTGCATAGTTGACATAAATTTACAAATGTATGAAAAACACCCAATCATAATTTATGTGATGCTATATGCCCCAAAAACTAAACCACATATTGAATTTCAAAAGTAGAACAGATTATGAAATTTAACAAGAAAAATGTTTTTCAGGATAACAAACATACAAACATACAATAAAGAAAATATAAAAATAGAGAAAAATAATCTCAACAGATTATTATGTTCACTTAAACCACATGCTGTATAAGTATAATGTAGCCAGATTTTAGAGGGGGTGCATTTCCTGGCGGGTGGACTGCCTTAAAAAGGCACCCCCTATAACTTTCTTTCTGTTGACACAACTATGATATGTTTTTAATCACACATATTTTGGACCAGTATGTGATACCTGTGTAAGTATCATGAATGTAATAATAATGTAGCCAGATTTTAGAGGGGGTGCATTTCCTGGCAGGTGGACTGCCTTAAAAGGCACCGCCCTATAACTTTCTTTCTGTTGGCACAACTATGATACATTTTTAGTAATACATATTTGGGACCAATATGTGACACCTGTATAAATTTCGTAGATGTAATTATAATGTAGCGAGATTAAAGAGGGGGTGCATTTTCCGGCAGGTGGATTAAAAGGCACCCCACTTAACTTTTTTTCTTTTCACACAACTATGATATGTTTTTAATCACACATATTTTAGACCAATATGTGACACCTGTATTAGTTTCATTGATGCAATAACCATGTAGCCAGATTTAAGAGAGGGTGCATTTCCTGGCCGGTGGACTGCCTTAAAAGGCAACCCCCTATAACTTTCTTTCTGTTGACACAACTATAATATGTTTTTAATCACACATAATTGTGACCAACATGTGAAACCTATACAAGCATCATAGATACAACAACCCCCCAGCCAGATCTAACAGAGGGTTCTTTTCCTGACAGGTGGACTCACTTGAAAAGCATCCTCTTGTAACGTTTTTTATGAATTGAAATATGAAATATATTAGTAATATACACTTAGGGCCAACATGTGTTTTCTGCAATACATTTTCAGGGATGCAACACCAATTTAACAAAAACTGTCATTTTCTGGCCAGTGTTCTGCTATACAAAGCATTTCCCTGTCGTTTTCTTTCTTTTGAATCTACCATGAAATGATTTTAGCAGTATGTATTTGCAAACAGTATGTATCCATGCAAGTTACATGGCGGCAATAAAAGTGTATCCCGATTTATAATGGGTTACATCTCCTGAGATTTTTTAAGTCACTGCCTTTAGAGTGTAAAATCTAAAGAACCTGATCCAGACTGGTGAGAAACATGACACGATAAGTAAGTGAAATTCATAAGTATATTTTGTTGACAAATAGCAACAAGCAACAAGTTTTGCTGCATACAAAGTCAATGCAGACTGCTATGTCGTAGAATAAGTAAGCAGCGGTGTATGTAGGCTACATTATACTCTTGCTATTTACGAGTGACTGTACTTTAGAAGAACATCTGGGGTATTTCCATTCTGTAAAACAGCGATTTATTGTGTTGTTGATCAAAACGAAGGTGATGTTTTGCAAGTTCTTCAAATTGATATATATGTAAAGTAAAAGGGGATGACCTCCGCTTTCGAACAAAAGACTTTGAGCGTGCACTCCCGTGAGGGGGTGCATCTCGCAGCAGGGGTGCCGAATTCGGCACAACACCGGCGCTGCAGGAATGTCGCTATGTCAAAATCTTTGGAGGAAGGAGCAAGGCGACTGCAGTTAAGGTCGAGTGGTGCAGTATTGAAGGCCATGAGAAATTACCTGCATGTGAAAAATATCACATGTTGACACATGAAAAATTGCAGTGTTTACAGATAAATATCATTTCTAGTTAGGAGTTTTGGCACGCTTGGCCTTTTACAGTATATAATGGAGATAGCTCTGCCCGTGTACTGCAATATTTTGACAGGGCAGTATGTCATCCAGGTATCTTTGGTGTGCTGGAGAAATTCATGCTGGTCACATTCTGCATACTACTTACTACTTTTGGGCACAATCAGTAAGTGAGCAGTATGTAGTAGGCTATTTTAAACACAACCATCATCCTCTCTGAATCCACTTTATTTTTCATGTGATCGCTGTGTTTCACGATAATGGCTGAAATTTTTGGCTGGGGAACGGAAGTGTGGGAACACAAGTATTTGAGCATCCCACCAATAAATGTTACTGATATTTTTATTTATTGCAACATTTCTGTCATGTAAGGATGCATTTGACATATTGTCTTTTTATGCTTCAGTCCATAAGTCTCTCAAAGCTTCATGGGGCATAGGAATTAGTTGAGTAGAATGCACCCTTTTCACTAAGGCTATGCATCCAGAAACTTTTGGTACAGCTCGTGTCCCCCCTCCCTTCCTACTGCTCCTCTCCTACCCCAGAGGAACGCAGATGAATCAAGGAGAGAAAAAGAGCAGGAGGAATGCAGAGCACAAGCGAAAACTGGAGAAGTCGAACAGCTGATTCGTTTCTGCATTAAATTTTATGTGGACTATTAATGAAATGAGCCAATCACAACGTTTGCTTGAAAACACACGCTTAATACAGCTACACAGACAGCCAATTCACATGTGTGATTTAATACTATGTTCTTTATGTTACACCAAGTACACAGCACACAACACAGAATTTGGATTACTCCATGTTTGTCTGCTCTCTGGGTGTGTCTGCAGTGATGTAACTCTAAAATCACCATAACACTGGTGAATCCCTCGCTGTAAGCCGCCTCGGCATGTATTTAAACGGCTCCTCTTGATTTATTTATTTATTTATTTATTTATTTTTCCTCAGCTCCTCTTGCCTCCTCTAGTATTCGGAGAGGCGGTAAAATGGCATCACGAAAACAGTTTCTTGGTCACGGAGGAGAAGAGGAGGATAGGGAAGAAAAAGCAGTAACTTTCTTTTTCGTTATAAGTGTACAAATACAGTTTAAACAAAAAAGAAAGGAAAGGGGCCAGAAGATAAAATACATGCGTTTACAAAAATATTAATAAGGCGCATATACTCATTGTTTGAACAGCTTTTTTGGAGAAGCTAATAGAAGTAAAGAATATTTAAGATTCTGTTTCAAATTTAATCTGGCTTGGAATTAATAAATTTATATTTATGAATATGAAATTTTGCCAAAATGATAATCAAATTAACA
Organism: Colossoma macropomum; assembly: GCF_904425465.1. Taxonomy (NCBI): domain Eukaryota; kingdom Metazoa; phylum Chordata; class Actinopteri; order Characiformes; family Serrasalmidae; genus Colossoma; species Colossoma macropomum. The sequence goes on along the minus strand of NW_023495633.1, from coordinate 298,660 downwards.
ATATAAGATACATTTTACTGTTTTTTAATTTTGTTATTTTTATAACAGCTGAAGCCAGGCAATATAATAACGAAGATGAAATTTAGGGTCAATATAATGAAATCAATAAATCCACATATATCTTTCCAGACCTTTTTGTGTGGGTACAGTGCCAGAGCAAGTGTAGAAGAGGTTCACAAAAACATCACAGAATAAACAGTTGACAATGATATCCTTTTTAAATGAACAAGAAAATGGTTCACTGGTTAACATTTATGTATAATTTATGTGTAATTTGACTTCCTTTATTTTATTTGTTAACAGATATCTTGAAGGTAAAGTCCAAATATTTTTCCAATCAAGATTTTTTACAAGACAATTCCAGTATGTAACTGCATAAGGCACACCCTATATGAATATCAGTATTGTTATTTATTTATTTTTTTTTGGAAGTAGATGAGAAGCATATCTGACCAATTACAATATTTTTTGGATATAAAACTGGCTGGTGTGTGGGCCTCTCTTTAACTGCTTCATTAAACAGGATTGTAATTCCAAAAGTCATAGCATTCATTACCACTGCATGTTCAAGGGGAGTTCACGCTTGGATAAAAAGTCTGTATAGCTAAGCAATAATGTGCTTTATTAAATCAATCTCCAACCAACATAATACTATGTTCAAACCAATTTGTAAAGAACAGGGATTGATGTTTTAATATAAAATGTATTTAGCATTGAAATAAAGTTTGTATGTGGTGGAAAATTTGTATATGAGGGACCAAGCCAGTAAAACCTGCAGATGAAAGTTAGATAATATTAAGGAGATTTTTTCAATCTTGTAATCGCTAAGTAAAATGAAGGCTACCAAGCTTGTAAAAAAATAAACAAAAAATAAAGAGGTATGGTATTTCAAATACAGGTAGAGTTATTTAAGAACTAATCCAAATGACTTTTAAAGTATTGTTAAGGGTGGTAGTCCTCCACACACATGTGAATTCATAATAACAGATTTTTCAATGTAGTGAATTTTGTTTTTCCAGACAAAGTTAAAAAGCATGTCATCAATTATTTTGGAGATCTGACTGGTTGGTAACATGTGATGCAACATAAGGTAGTCAGGGTATCTGGACGCAGCCAAAGAGTCACGCTTACTTTTCAGTTTAAGCATTAGCAGGGTACAACTAACTTTGGCTCCATATAAATGCTGCATAAGTGATATCAAAATATTATTTTAACAAAACACAACGGACATATTTTAGTTTTCGTGCATTGTCACAACAAATAGTGATAATAAGACGTGGATGGGAACACTGACAGAGCTAAAACACTGACAAACAGAGCTAAAGCTCCTTAAACAGAGCTAAAATGCTGTATGTGTGGTGTAGCCCTGTTTACTGCTGCTGCAACTGCCTCACATCAAGCTGTCTCTGTGTTTTTGTACAACATGCCAGTGATTGTTGTAATATTAAGTTTTGTATGTTGTAGAATTTTATTTGTAGTATGAATTTGGTAGACTTTGTTTACATAAAGCTAGAAGCCACTGCCAGTTGTAGCTATACTCCCAAACATGGGAGCTAGCTTTCATTAGCTGGTGGCACCAACTAATGACTAACAACATGGAGCAGTCTCTGTGACATATCTACAGCATGCCAGCGATTTCTGTAACATAAAAGCAAACCAAAATTTTTATATGTAAAGTCTATTTGATAGACCTTGTTTAAGCTCTTTTAGCTAATAGGCTAGCAGGTTACAGGTGCTAATTAGCTATAACTAGCCAGTAGCAGTTTAATGCTGCCTTCAACCCAGTTAGCAGAATTTTGTGGGCCACATCCTTGGTTTAGTTCTGGCCCAGTTCTGGCTGGGTCCCCGGCCCAGATCTGGCCCATATATTGTAAAACGAGAGGAACTAATGGATGTGGCCCAGATGAGGCCCACACACTGTAAAATGAGTACAACTAATGGATGTGGCCCAGCTCTGGCCCATGTACTGTAAAGTGAGTAGAACCAAGGGATCCGGACCAGCTCTGGCCCATGTATTGTAATGTGTGTAAGTTTAACGGCTGTGGTCCAGATCTGGCCCACACAATGTAAAGTGTGCATATTTAAAAGGTGTGGACCAGATCTGGCTCATATATGGCACACAGTTATGGCCCACCTTGGTCCTTGGCCCAGATGTGGCCCTGCAGGATGCCACACTCATTTATTGCAGAACATGCAAAATATTAGTAATATTTCTTCCTAATAATCAGGTGTTGTCAAAAGCCATTTCAGAATGAAAACTCCATGTTGATTTTGGTTAAATAAATAAAAACAGAAAGCTTCACCTTTGTGACAGGTCATTATCTGTAGTCTTTGTGTGTACATCTTCAAGAACATATACTGCTGCCATTACGCAGACCATCTGCCTTGTGTCAAAGAGTATAATGTTTTCCACATTCATAAATAAATTTCTCACAATATTTCTGCATTAATTTTAAACCATGGTGGATTAAAAATTCTTGAGCCAAGACGCCACTAAAATAGAGGCTAAATCTGACATCTTCCTCGGAGCACTGTTCAAGTCGGTTTAGAATGTAATTTCTCAGACATTTTATTTTAAATCAGAGATGACAGAAATGTCTGAAAAATTATACTTAAGCAGTCTGTGGAATAAAACTGTTATGTATGTCCCTGAAGTATAGGTGTCAACCCATTCAGTATGTCTTTACAAAATACATACAATCCTGAGATCAAGCCAACTGTGTATGTGACACTGTTCTACAATTTAACTTGATCAACAGCTACGTTTTCTGATTCTGTATGCAATAATTACTAGAGGATTTTTTTAGTAAACAAATGCAAAACTGGATAATCTGCTGTATCGCTAATGATTTTATTCTATATTATGTTAAACATGGGCCCTTTCTGTGATTTGCATTGGATCCCATTTGGTAGTAACGTAAGAAGTTATACAGAGACTTTTAACTGGTCCCATCATGAGAACAAAACAAAAAGCAAAAACATTTAGCATGTATTCAGATTGTTTATTGTGTATCACAATTATAAACATTTTAAAAGTAGAAAAAATGAATGAGCTCTGAATGAGCTCTGTCACTTTGGAAGTTGTTCCACTGTATGCAGTCACAGAACCTCAATAACAGCTCACCTGGAACAGAGGGTTTTACCTTAGAAAATGAATAATGAGGCAAGAACTCCACAACTGCAAGATCTGTAATCAGCAAGAAAGGTTTTGTTCTAACAAACATTAAGAAACCCATAATCAAAAATAAGCTACTTATAGGTCGAACTAATTTAAAGCACTCCTGAACCAGGAAATATCACCTCAGGTGAACAACCACAGCGCACGTTTTGAACTGTTTTCTTCTAGTTCTACTGACTTGCACAGAAGGGCGATGTGTGCGCACATAAGAGGACTTGACACTGCTGTCAAGACAATGCGCTAGCTCCGAGCTAACGCGCTAACCGCAAACTATGGCATAACACTTGAAAAGCACCTGCTATTTCTTTAAATGTTCAGAGTAGTTCAGCTAACGTTAGCTTGCCGTTAACTCTTTAGATCAGAGCTAGCGCGTTAGCTCCAAGCTAACCTGCTAACTGCGAGCTAACGTTAGCTAACTACTCTGAATGTTTAAAAGGAATAAGTTAACATTATTCACAACGAATTAGCAACGAAGGGTAACATAACTGAACCTTGAACTGATTTCATTTCATTAATCTAGCTAGCATGTGCTTTTCAAGTATTATGCCAAAACAGCATTGTTATATAGTTACAACTTTTACTTTTCCATATTGGAACAATAATTTGAAATAGTTAATCTCACTGAACTAAACCTACACATCACAAATCATGTTAACATACGTACATGTGATTTTTAAAGTATATTACTTACCTTCTTAATGTTCTCTCCCATTTGTCTTCTCTTCAAACCTGGCTGTTGGCCTGTCCATTTGAAAATGATGAACTTGTGCAGGAAAATTCGTTAAATGAGGGTTTTATCTCTTACAGTGAGTGTCGGCTGTTTTCTGTAACTTCAGTAATGGGCCACTTATGACATGCCAGACTTGGGCTGAAAGTACTGAGACGTAAATCAACGAGCATTGGTCTGCCACAGCATTAAGGTGCGGCCCTCTTCCTTCATCCACATTGTTGGGCCACAACATTTATGCCAGAGTTGGCCCTTTAACGTAGATATGAGTCAAAACCATACACATTTATCCAGCATCTGGCCCAATTCAGGCCCACATGCCTAATATCTATCCTGAAGTCAACCAACACTCACGTATGTAAGCCAGAATCAGCCCAGAATCGTCTGCTATCCCGGTGGGCCACTTGTGACATGCCAGACTTGGGCCCAAAGTGCTTAGGCGTAAATCAACCGAGCACGAATCTGCTGCAACTTAATTGTGCTGTGGCCCTTTTCCTTCAACCACATTGTTGGGCCACAACATTCATGTCAGAATTGGCCCTTAAACGTAAATATGAGTCAAAACCTTACACAGCTTCTAGCGTCTGGCCCAATTGTGGCCCACATGCCTAATATCTATCCGGAAGTCAACCAACACTCACGGATGTAAGCCAGAATTGGCCCAGAACTGTCTGCTATCTGGGAAGTCCTGTCTAAAATATCGGATTTATGAGACAAATGCACATGAATGCCACCACAATGTCGTATTTACTAGTGGGAAACTCTGATTTTTCAGTGAGCCCCGAATTTATGAGTTGGGGGTGCGTCAACAAAAAGTAATGATAGTTGGTAAACTGGCTGTATTTCAGGTATTAATCACCCACACCCTTACCACTGCAAGCTAATCCACGCATGGAAACACAGATATAAGTGCAGGTGATACATCTAACTGCTTAAAAATATTACTCTTCTCAAGCATCCTTTGCTCTTCACTCTCTAATGAAAGAAAAACAAAAGTACACCAAAAACATTATTTTCTTGTATCTATTTTCAACCAAAACCAGCTGAACACAAATCAAGTTGTACTTATGACCTCCAAAGTCATAAGTAGGAAAGGGTGGTATCTTAGCATCGTGATTATGTGGTGACATTTTGATTTCCATTTTCTGACATAGTTGTTTGTAATGTAGAAAGAGCCATATCACATAAAATGCCAGCTAAGGTTAACTGTTCATACCAAACTGATGTAGGAAAAATTACATAGTTGACAGTTTATTGCCTGTATCATTAGCTTTTGGGTACAAATTTCTATGATAATGTGATGCAGAAGGCTACTTTATGTCAGTTGGATAACAGTTTGGGATAGTACTCTCAGCAATGGCTTCTACCCAGCGTAGCTTGCTAAATATGAACAAAGTCTATCAAATTCATATTATATATAAAAGTTTTTCTTTCTTTAAAAAACATAAATATTACAAAAATCGCTGGCATGTTGTACAAAGACACAGAGACTGCCTAATGTGAGGCTACCCCGCATGTGCAGCATCTTAGCTCTGTTAAAATTTAAATCAGTGCTTCGATCCACTTGTTATTCTCTCAGTTTGTTGTGACAGTGTAGAATAGTGTAGACTATTGTAGCTCAGTGTTTGAGCATTATGGTACACTACAATAATATTTTGACAGCACTTTAGCAGTAGTTATATTAAGTGCAAGTTTTACCCTGCTAACACATAAAGCAGAAGTAGGTGCAACGCTTTGTGGAAAGGGTCCATTTATCGAGCTATGATAAGCCTCAACTTTAGCCTGATACAGAGCAAGTTTGTCTAAAAGCATTGTTGTGGTAACTGAGTAGATCTTAAGATTAGCTCCTTTTGTGGACCTAAATTGACAAAAATTAGCCAGTCTTATTGAATTAGCTCGCTTCAAGGAATACTGCCTTTCCCCAGTGTTTGTATGTGCCGTTTCTGTTTGTGTAAATAAAACAGCATTTTTTCTTGGCAGAATTAATAGGCACTGTAATTATCTGTCATTTTGTAGTTTGTGCCATGCTTTTATGCCCATATAAGGAACTTGTATAGGGCAGATGAAAAGAAGTTACAACAAAAGAAACAGATTTCCCTCTTAAGTTACGATGCAGTTATCTCTTCTTCATCTGATACTGAATCACAATGGATCTTTCCATTCTGTTCATAGCTTGATTTGAAAAGCTTTACAAACTTACCTGTACTCAGGCTGATTCAGTACAGACAGTGTAATATTACTGCTCACTCCCTGATAAGCTGATTTAGGCTATCAAATTTTTATTTTGATTCTGGGAACTTTTTCTGAGGACATTTTCTCAGGACATTCTCCAGCTTCTTTTTTGAATTTTCCTGTTTCACCTTAAATGGTGCAGCTGTTACTTTCTGGTGCCGGAGGTGTTATAATAACTGCTGCACCACTGAGGTGGAACAGGAAAATTTGAACAAGCAGCTGGTAAAAAAAAAGCTGCTTCAGCTTCATGGAGAGTTGAAAGGCATGATATGAGCAGGTTGTTCTGTTCGTCCTTGACAGCTGAGTAACATTAACTTATTTTTCCTGCTTCACAAAACCAACAAGTCAGTATTGTGTTGTCCCATTTGCTAATGTCTGTTGCATCATTTAAAGCGGGATGGGAAAATTTGAACAAGAAGCTGACAAAAAAGAAACTAAATTCAGCCTCGTAGTTTTAACACAGGTAGTATTTTTTGACAAGGAGTTTTGGGTTATCAAAATATCCTACCTAGAGGGTATTTTTTGGCATACCTATAAATATGCGCTATAGTAGGACATTTCAATAAGATAGCACAGCTCATCAGAACACCACCTTAGCCCTCCTTACTTTCGTGTAGCTTAGTGACATCAAATTGATGTGCAGTAGCTTTATCTTGCATGTAGCAATATTAGTATTAAGACTCTTTAACAACTTCATAATTCAAGGATCCAGTGATATGTTCCTAATATGGGCACAACACGGACTCCAGAACGACGACAAGCACAACTACAGTGGCTATGGCCCACGTCTTGTTCTACGCCGACGCCGCAGTACGTATTCATCTGATGCTTACAAGGTATTGGTAGGATTTTTCTTCAGTAAAGAGAATAATGTATCAAATGCATCAGAATCAACATGTTTATTATGTAGATGTAAAATATATACTTGTTCCTAAACATTAATATTAAACTAGCTGTTCAAGAAAATCTATTATTAATTTGAATACATGTCTGATCAGAATACAAGTGTAAAGACTAAGTTCATGATCTTGCTTGCAGGGAATCCATTCAACTATGACAAAACATTTTTACTGTGCTATTGTTCAAGCTAATAAAATGTCATGCATTATTTACTGTCCAGAAATCTAATTCAAATACACGTATAATATCTAGATGTAACAAATATATAAATGTAAAAATATTAAAGTATAATGTATAATTTTATTATACATCAAGTTATTTTGTTCACGTTGTAGTGTATGAATGATAATGTATTAGAAATTTGTCAGGAAGACTCAGGACACTAGATCTTCAGATTCTGAGTTTTATTCACATGCATGCAGAGAATCATGCATGGGCACAGCTTGGTCATGGATGGATGGATGGATGGATGGATGGATGGATAGACAGATAGATAGATAGATAGATAGATAGATAGATAGATAGAAAGAAAGAACTTTATTGATCCCGGAGGGAAATTGCAGTGTTTCAGTAGCAAGACATATAATTGCACATAAACTTACATATACTATGCAGAAAAATAGAAAATAGAAAATAGAAATAGAAATCAGTCTGTCACATGTCCAATGAACACATAGTCTGACATGGGTTAAGTAGAGATACTGGGGGTCAGGGGAAGTAGATTAAGTGGGAAGGATCAAAACGTGAAGGGGATCTGGGGTCAAGGGAGGATGAATATGTTTTTAGCTCAGGAGGAACAATACAGATAAAACATCACACAAATGTAAGATAACACAACTGACACGACGAAAGGACAACATATGTTGGAGCATAAAAGAAAGCATGTGCGAAATGACATACTTTCTTTCACATGGTGGTAGTTAATTTGCTGATGTGTGCAAGAGGCTATTCTGTTGCACAGGACATGAAAACAGAGATGTTGAAAATAGATGCTGGTTTTACTTTTATCATACAAAATGGAATGAAATTATAACAGTGATAAGCAATAATAATGTTTCTTGAGACCCAACTAAGAGTTTCATGGATTGTAGAACACAATAGTGCAGAACCAGAAAAAGTAGAGAGCACAGTAGTTTTTAAAGAAAAATGTAGGATTGGCATCAGAAAAGAAAAACTGTTATCTGCTATCTGTATTGATCCCTTGTGTTTTTACCTTAGGAAATATCATCTTTTGGTTGTGGCTTATATCTACATTTCAATGATAAACCTAATATTATATTATTACTGAAATAAAACATGTAAAATAATAATACATTAATTTATCAAATATACAAAGGGTTCCAAAAGTTAGACTCCATAGAAAATTAATTACATTTAACAACGAAAAACCATTAAAACTTTAGGACAAGTAAAATGAAGAACAAATATTCAAGATTCTGGGCTATTTTTAAATTACTATTTAGGCAAATTTGTGACATTAACCATGTCAGGGCCTTTACACAAAAAGGTCGCATTTTATCATATTCTCTTATTTTTATCTCATCCCTTAAAGCACATGTTTAGATGTTTAGGCTGTGAGATGGATTTGATGTACTTATCAGAGGCTTTTTCACAAACCTGTAAAGTTCATGCCAGCTCGAGTTCACACTATTATTAAAGTAAAAGGGGGACATGTCAAATACTAAGAAATTAAAAGGAGAACATGCCAAATACTAAGAAATTCTGCCCAAAGTAATACCAGTTCAAATTATTTAATGTGTTTTCCCAAATTGCCAAATGCAAGCAAAAAAGTTATTTTGGGATGTAGTATAAACTTTTTCACATTAACATACATTAGTAGTAGTGAAGTGTTTACTTTGTTTTTATTTTGAAAAGATTCTGATTATTTTAGAAACGTATCTTGTGGTTGTAATGTTGTAGGTTGGTGTGGTTAGTCAAAAATTATACCACTTATATAGCCCTACATAAGGGGTGTCCAGTTCTAGTCTTGAAGGGCTTTGGTGATTTTCAATTCATGATTCTTCAGCAATTAAACAGGAATCACAAGCATTATAAAATATTCAGTAGACTGCTCATATTTACAAAATTAAGAAGTGATTTAAGAACTTTTTAAGTCAATATTTACAGGGTGTCCCAAAAAAATTTGACATCATTTGAGATGTGAATATCTGAGTAACTATATGTCCTAGGCAAACGAAATTAAATAGGCTTCATGTTGAACAATACAAGATTTATTTTTCAAAATTCGAACAAGAAATTCAGAGGGATGTAGATTTTATAACCGATTTCACAAAGCTTCACAAATATCATATCTTCCGATACTGGTGGTCGTCCAGATCCCCCCCTGCACAGACAGCCTTCTTCTTTTAATTTTTTGTGCCATGTCCAAATCTGCTTTCCAGTTGGTGCATTTTTATTGAATTTTTTCAAAAATGCACCCTGCACACTCTTGTTTGACTGTGTTTGAGCATATTCTAACACACAAAATGCCTTTTCATTTCTAGTGAACGCCATTCTTCAACCTGGGAAAAAAAAACATTAAAAATTAAACTTGGTTAGTTTTGTTGAGATAATTTGAGGGAGAACTGGCTATGTTATTAGACTACAAAATGATGTCATTTTTTTGGGACAACCTGTATTCCTTTTTCACCTACTTCTTGTTCAAACATATAACACTGTAGGGCCAAAAGTTTTTTACCATGGCTTTTTGAGGAGTTACCCTACCCCTACTCCAAATGGACAGCTCAAGATCTAATAGTACTCATCCTGGTTGGGTGAAGACTGAAAAATCTTTCCAAATGGCTTTTAAAGTATGGAGGACGTAACTAAATACATAATAAATACTATTGAAAGGTCTGAGGGGGTAAACAAGCTCATTATGTTCCATCAAAACATTTTGAAAACATTCTGAAGTACAGACTTACTAGCCTTAAAACTTTGGTTAGCAACATTTGGTTGGTGGATAACATGTTTTAAAAGACATTTTAAAATGGAAACTTCTTGACCTTCTTGACATCTCCCTATCATGTTAGTTGTTATCAAATAATTAGAAAAAAACATATTTTGAAAATCTTTTGAACTGAATCTCCAAGCTTACCATACAGTACCCACAATAAATAAGTAACTGGTGCCACTGCCTTCTGTCATCTTCTCCTGGTCATGTCCAGACATAATAATGCTCATCAAATTCTAATAAAAACTTTCTTAGCATACACACAACTTACATTTTCTTGTCTTTCCTTTTTTATGAGGTGCTTTCAGTATTAGCAACTGTCAATTAACTTGATGTAAGTCAAGTCTTTACTCAGACATCAACATAACCTTAGACATTAATATAACATGAGGAAAGGATTATTAAATTTATTTATTACATTGTAAATATTATTAAAATATTAAATATTATTTAAAAATATATAAATATTATTAAATTGTAAAACAGTATATGAACAGAAGGTAAATTATGTGAACCACTGCAATGCCAGCATAACATTCTTGAGGATTTCCAAAGGCCCTGCAATAAACTCTCAGGTTTTTGTTTTATGTTATGTTTAAGCACAATAATTGTAAATGTCTTCAAATAAATGAAATGAATATACTCTGTTGAATGCACATCCCAGGCTATGCACTCATACTCTATTTTTATTTGGAGAGGTACTGTACTTCCAGCATATTTTATTTTATTTTTTTTTATTTTTGATTTTTTAATCCAACCTAATTCACATTTTTTTTATTCTAGTGCTAACAAAACCTCCATGTCTTCGGGTTTTAAACAACACTCGAAATAAAATCTTGACCCAATATGATGCCACACTGCTTCAAACCCAGACGGAACTCCGGATGGAATGGCTGAAAATGAGGCTGGCTTAGTCTTGGAAACTTTAAGTCATGAATCATCGACTGCTGTGGTTACTCTTGCAAAGGGTAGTTCTTTGTTGTGTTGTTTCTAGCATACGTTCTGCGGGTGTCTTTTAGATACGCTAACAACCGATTTGAGGTAAGTTAAGCCTTTTAAGTGAAGTATGGAAACTTTACTGCTAGCTAGCTAGTTAGCTGGCTAACTAGCTCATAAACCATTCAAGCTGACTGTAGCGTTAAGTTACTTAACCTAGCTAACGCAGCAAGACTTTCCTCTAGTGTCGTCCTGTCTAGACATGTACTCATAGACAAGTATGTTGGCTGATATTCACTAAACTCGTGTTTATCGGACACGGACTACGATGCACGCAGTTTTTACATTGTTGATGTAATCTGTTGCCGTTATTAGCCACTACTGAATAACTGGCTAGCGTTAGCAAGGTCAGTGCAGTTAGCTATTCGAATGTTGCAGCTTACATAAGCGCAAATTTATATTCGAGACAAGAGTCCCTTCCAGTCTAACACGTAAATTTAAGCACGATTGGGTTTGGCTGTCAGTATCGGTGTGATTTTGCTAATCCAGTTTTGTCAGATTTTTTAACAGTGCCTTCTACACCCTTCGATGGTTTTAGACTTTTAAATATTATAAGCTGTTGCAACGGCCACTACTTTCTGCTTCATTACAAGATGTCGAAAAAAGAGATAAAAAGGTTGCACGTCTTGGTTGTTGTTATTACATTTTATTGAAGAGGCATTAGCTGTATGGAAAGTTCGCTAGCGAGCTTTAATTTGGCCCAACAGCAGTTAACTTAAGTGTACGAAAAAGTAGAGTATTTTGGGTCGGAAGCATGCTGTTAAAGGGTAAAGAATCATCATTTTTTGGCGGAACAGAAAGAAAACGTAGGTGTCCGAATAATTGAATGATACTTCCTTTCCTATCTAGGTACTTTCCTTGATTTTGTCTGATCTGGTAGTCATGTGTAGAGAGCCGGTTGCTGTGCCGTTCCGTTTGTTCCGTCACACTAACACCGGAAGTACAGGACAGCACAGCAGAACGACGGCTTATAGATAGACACATCTTTTAACCTTAGTTAAGTCTTCCTTTGTCTTTAAACAGGGAAGTCTATTGAGGTAAAGGCCTTATTTACAATATAGCCAATTAAAAAAATAATGTCAAAAAAGTAAGCATTGAATTGCACAAATAAGAAATATATGTAAATATGTAATAAACAACCAAATTGGTTAAATAATAAAAGCTTAAAAATAAATAAAATAATTAAAATATAAGCCAGTGCATCAGCTTTGGCATGATACATAGAAGTGAAATAAGAAAAAATTGAACATTTAAATTGCCCTAAGGATAAAAGTGAGGTGAGCTTTAGATTGGTCTGCATGTTATTCCAGGTTACAGGTGCACAGTAAGTAAAACTGGATTTTCTGAACTCAGTAAAAACAGCTCACATGTGCATCAAATAATTTGAGCACGTTTTGTAAGGGCCTGCGTTAAAAGACAACAACGAAGTAATGTAAGGAGGTAAAAAAAAACAGTAAGGGCCTTATAAATAAATAAAATCTAGTGTCTTTTATGCCTTACAGAGAAGAAGGTCACCCAACCTTAGCATAATGCTCACAGTGATGAGTATTGAAATTATTCCTGGTAATAAATCTTAGAGCAGAGTCATAAATAGATTCCAAGGGCCTAAGAGTCGAAGCTGAAGCATGCATGTATAAAATGTCACCATAATCCAAGACAGAAAGGAAAGTTGCCTCGGTAAGCACCCTTCTACACTGCAGAGGGAAACATGTTTTATTCCCATAAAAAAACATTTTTTTTCTTAATTTGCTCACAAGATTAGCTATAAGATAGTTAAAGGGTATTCTCTCATCAATCCATATTCCAAGATATAATAAGATATACAGAGTACACTGTGACCTTTCCATTTTTGTACCACTTTTGAAAGAAATGTTGAGCTTATCATACTCAGTATTTCTGGTTCTGGAAAATAACATGAATTTAGTCTTATCTGCATTAAGAACTAATTTATGGTTATTGAGTACAGCTCAACAGTAAATCTTTAAAGCAGTGCTGAAGGGATTTAACAGCAGAATGTACAGTATCTGCAGAAGAGTAAAAACTGTATCATAACATCAGCATTAAGATGTACATTACACCCAGTTATGGAAGAAGCAATATAGTCAATATAAATTGTAAACAGAACAGGCCCCAAAAATAAGCCTTTTGGGACACCATTAGTAATCTGCACAAATTCAGGTTTAACATCTCCCAGAATCACACACTGCTGTCTGTCCATGAGGCATTTCGATCAAATCCAGTAGTAAAAAGTTTTTTTAAGTGAATGAGGGATCCACTGTATCGAATGCATTTGAAAGATTATTCTGCTGTGTGTCTCGGCACTTGGGCCGCTGTTCTGCCGCGTGTCTTGGCACTCAGGCTGCTGTTCTACTGTGTATACCGCTGCATAAGCTACAGTTCTGCTGTGTGTACCTGTACATAAGCTGCTGTTCTGCCGTGTGTGCTGGCACATGGGCTGCTGTTTGTTGGGAATAGATCTTGTTGCTTTTCAGGTTTAAATGAGGTTTATCTGAAACCTGCTATGGATATGGTTTTAAAGAGGTTTAGGGCATTTTTATGTAATTGACACAGGTCTTCTTCTTATATATTGTCATTATAATGTTTCATACCTGGACATGTATACCTTCCACAATAATGTTGTTTGAATTTTATGGCACATTTTAATTAAATGTTCTATTGCTAAATTAAATACACACTGAGGTACCATGCTTAACTAGAGGAAGCATTAATTGTTGCAGTATTCGTTAGTCATCTAATCTCAGCAAACACTTTATTTTTCATTTCTTCACTCTCCACACAAGAAAGAAAGATAGAAAGAAATGAAGTAAAACAATGCACTAGCTAGGCTGGACAGTAAAATAATCTCCAATGTCTGTTAAGCAGAATGCATTGCCTGCAATGTCTTCACTATGGGGTCAGTGTGCAGCTCCTTCTGGGTGTGGGACATGGCCCATCCCAGTTAATTTCCAAATTGTGGAGAACTGCAGAAGCGAAAATGATGTTGCTTGGCCTCTGGTTTGCAGTCCGATGCTGAGGTCAGCAAAGTAGCTCTATAAGACGCAGAAAGCCTGTTCAGTACATTATTCTGAGGAAAAAAATCCTCCCACAAGAAATAATTATTTTTACCAAAACCACGTGTGCCATGTCCCTTTGCCAATAAAACAGCACTTAGCAATGTTCCCTCTAGGATTTTTTTTGGCAGGCCAGTCAACTGCCCCTGTGAAATGGAAGGACCTAGAAGCAACAACAGCATAGCCACAAAGCTGTAATCCAACCAAACTCACAGAGTGGGGCCGCCAAGTTCTGAAGTGCACAGTGCCTATCCTCTGTTGAATCACTCACTAAAGACTTCCAAAATGCCTCTGGAAGCAACATCAACAAAAGAACTACACGTTAGGAGCTTCACGAAATGGGTTTCCATAGCTGAGCAGCTACACACAAGCCTAAGATCAAAACTCACAATGCCAAGCGAAGGCGAAATGGTGTAAAGCATGCTGCCAGTGGACTCTGGAGCAGTGGAAACATATTCTATGGAGTGACAAAACACGCTTCTCTGTCTGGCAGTCTGATGGACGAGTCTGGGTTTGGTAAATGCCAGGAGAACGTTACCTGCCTGACTGCATTGTGCCAACTGTAAAGTTTTGTGGAGAACGGATAATGCTATGTGGTTGTTTTTTACAGTTTGGGGAAGGCCTTATTCTGTTCCAGCATGAATGTGCCCCAGTGCACAAAGTAGGGTCCAGAAAGGCATGATTGGGTGAGTTTGGTGTGAAAGAATGAACAGAACAGATGAAGAGAGTGTTTACTGCTGCATACACTTTAGTAAAGTGAATAAATTGTACTGACTCCATATATTTTGTTGATCTTAAAATAATTAAGTATTTTGGACTTATGATTAGTATAATTATGTATAAAAAGGTTTTAATTAAAGTACAGCAGCTGGATGAGAGATGGCAATATTGAATAAGATAAAAATAAAATAAAGGTATAGAAACGGTGTCAAATAAAATGCTTATGTGTGACAATGTTCATGGGTATTTTTCTTGAGTCTGGTTGTTTTACCTCTCATTTGGCTAAAACACCTGCTTGAAGGGAGGAGCTGAAACAAGTTATGGAGACATGCAGTACAAATAGAGTGGGTAAATTAATACCAGTGGTCTTTTCTGCAGACCTGATAGTGTGCTCTACTTTGTTTATGTCATGTTTGGTAACAGAGCTGCACCAGGCTGTGAGGGAGGTGGTGATGACAGACTTTGTAAAGGCTGTGTAGAACTGAATCAGCAGGTTGAACAACTTTAGCTGCTTCAGAAAGTATATCCACAGTTGGGGTTTCTTTATGATGGCATCAATGTTGATGTCCCACTTGTGGTCTCTGGTAAATGTTGTTCCTTGGAGCTTGAAGGACTCAACAGCCATCACAGTCTTGTGATGGCAAGGCAGGGGGCTTCTTCTGAAGTTCATCATCATCCCAACTGTTTTGAGATCCACCATGTTCAGCTCCAAGTTGTTGTGACTACTCAGAAGGACCAGCTGTTCAACCATCTGTAAGTAGACTCATAACTTTGTTGGATGAGACAAATCACTGTAGTGTCATCTGCAAACTTCAGGATTTTGACAGAGGTGTCTGTGTAGGTGCAGCCAATGGTGAACCGTGAGTAGGGCATTGGAGAATGCACACATACTAGGGGCACCTGTACTGATTGTTTGAGTATGTGATGAGAACATTTTAATGCCTGTGAGGAAGCTAGTGACACTGGCAGGTGGAGGCATGTATGCTGAGTTGGGAGAGTTTATTGTGAAACAGTTCCAGAAGAATTGTATCAAATGTTGCGCTGAAGTCTAAAAGCATGATTCTTGCAAATTTCCTTGGTTGAGGTGCAGTTCCATGTTTAACGTATCGTTTCACAGACCTGCTGGCCCAATATGCAAACTGCAGGGGGTCCAACAGAGTGTCTGTGATGTCCTTTAAGTGTGCTCTCAAAGGATTTTATGAGTGCAGAGGTCAGTGTGGTGGGTCTGCAGTGATTCAGCCCTGTGATGATTACGTTTTAATATGGAGCGTATGAAGCAGGAAGGTACTTCACATAGCTTCAGTGATCTGTATTAGGTTAGCTGTATTGAAGTCCCCTAAAACAGTAAATATACTACTACATACTGATTGTGCCCAAAAGTAGTAAATAGTAGCATGTGACTAACATTCCTTCAGCATGCAGAATATGACTAAAATTTATCCAGTACGCACAAACATCCTCAGATGAATATTCCAGTATACAGCTTTATACTGCATACTGTAAAGCAACATGGTCATTACAGGAGGATGCAACCATGGAAGTAACCACTTGGGTATTCTTGAACATTTTTAATACCTTCAGTGTGCCTTAGATTGATACATAAATGATGCCAAAACGAAAGAAGAAAATCCCAAAAAATATTTTTGTTTTACCTTCTATGCTCACCCCAATTTGTCTAAGAACTAAATAGCTATGTTAGCTGTTAAAGTAACCATCAAACCACACAGCTTGCTCACATGATATTAAAGTGCTTGAGTGATAACATTAATTTTATGTTGAGTTGTTTGGATGTCTGGATTTAGACTTTTATTGAATGTTAGCACTCCAGCGCTTGCTGATTTAAAATAGTATGAACTTGTGAATGAGTGAGAAGAGAGAGAGTTAATAACACTGACTGAGGTTTAGTGACAATATAGTTGGATAAAAAAGAAAGTAACACCAGATAACTGAGTAAACTAACATCTTTGTCTCTCTCTCTCTCAATTTGGAGAACTGGAAGAAATTAATTATTTTCTCTCTTTTGTTCTCTTTCTTTCACACTCATATCGTAATTATTTCACACTTAACTGTAAAGTAGGCATATGCAGTGCAGTTATTAACAAGTGACAAGTGATTTTGATTTTGAACAATCACACTGTGCATTTAATATCAAGCCCTGGGCTCAGCCCCTGATGTTGGTAGAATCTTGTCATGCCCTTGCCCTGTAGTACAGCCAACTGTACATGATTGTATATACTGATGTACTATGCGGTATACAGTACACAGTATGCTATTTTGAACAGAGCCATGCTTTGTAGTGATGGGAAGTTCAATTAATTTTCCTGAACTGGAGCAAAGTACAAAACTATGCATAGAAACACAGTTTATGCAGCAAAAGAAACAGTTCAAAATCATGGCTAGCAGTGTATTCTAATTTATTTTAGTTGTTATTATTGAAATATATTCTGTTAAAAACATAATGAGGGGTGTGTGTTATACTAACTAAAATCCTATTTAAATGTATTATTTTACAAAGCTAATATCCTGTCAGTATAAAAACACTGCTACATGAGAACAGTTGTCAAAAGTGTGGATTAACTCTCTATTGTCATTACTGAAAAGCTAATTGCTTGTGTCGCCAAAATGTAGCCACTGTGGTTTAAAAGCATTAAAGCTGCCCAGAGTAAAAGTGCATGCAGAGATGTAGGCTAGTTCTGAGTCTTGATAAAATGCAGATGACAGCAACTCAGCCCTGCTTTTTGTGTTTGTTTTTTGTTGGAAGAGGCACAAGAAGGAAATCTGACACAGCTTACATCAACAACCTTTCTGAAGCATTTTTCATTGAAACAATCATTTGGATGGAAACACCAAACAGCAATATGTATGCTGCATGTGAGGGAGCACTCTTACACATTTAATTGGCATCATAAAGCTGCTTTCAAACTGAACACTGTATGCACTGCGCCTACTCCAAGAGAGGAGAGGAAAACTTTTTCCATGTTTAGCTTTAGTTGATCCACATAAGGTTAAAGACCATAAATGTATGCCTAGGCCATTGGCAATAGAATACATTATCAGTAGCTACCAAACCGTGTGACTAATTGGACATATGGCTAGCTAATGTTAGCTTGCAACTTTATTTTAGAGCCTACCTCTTGTTGGCTAGCTTAAATGGCATACAAACCTAGAAGGCAGACATGGCCAACACATGCTTCAAGTTTTTTATGATGTGTAGCGATTCTTTGTGCTCACAGAGTGAAGTTAGGAGTTGTTCCGTGTTGGAGGAAACTGCTGAGGAGGTCTACTGCTCTCCTGTTGGCAATGCTGAGATGTGCATGTGGAGCATCAAATATTGAAAACATCTGAACTTTAGATAACCCTGTGTGTAGTTCTGGCTTAAATTACTTGTTTAGCCCAGTGCGCAGTCACCAAAAGTGCAAGCGGAATCAATTCAAGGATCTGGTCAGCAGCAGCAGCATTCCCAAGGTAGCCCAAACGTCTAAGCACAGGGGTAACAAGGACTCCTAGTGGTGGAGCCTTGTTTGGCCATGGGCAAAAACACTGGAGCAGCAGTGTCCCTGACCACTGGCAGGACATTGAACTCCATGCACACTGTACCACAATCAGGCATCCCTAGAGTGGTTTAGAATTTGTCTGTCTGACAAGGGTTAGGCAGGGACTTGTATGTGACTGGGGTTATTAGTTCTACGCTGGATCACAGGATCACTTATTAAGTTATTCTCTTTACCATAACACAAAGAGTCTGGAGCTTCGTGGTAATATCAGAGCCAAGAGCGGATGGTACTATGGGCAGCAGAGCAGGAGCGGCAGGGACTGCCAGTAGCAGAGTTGTAGCCAGGGGAGTAGCCAGGCTTCAGCTGGCCTTTCCACCTGGGAGTAGATCAGACTAGGCGGGCAGCCTTCTCAGGTCTCAGCAACAAAGCAAACAACTTGGCACAACCAGAACACAGCTGAACACTATGCAGTTGGTTTAAACAAAAATCGGAAAAGATAAGCAATTATTGTATATCAGTGAAACCAATAAAGCATTTCCAGCTGAATGTCAAATAGACCTTTTTACTGTGAGGATCCTGTATATATCGATGTTGCTTGGAATCATATTCAGAAGCAAAAAATGACACTTCCTTTAAAAAAAAATTCAAAAGTGGTATAATTTTGTGATTTTTTTTACTTTCAAAGTTGCCTTAAAATGCATCAGATGCTCCACATTTACTCCGCTGGCCAGCCTACAAGAGTCGATGTCTCTTACTGAGTAACTGACTGACTGATTCCATTGTTAAAATGTGCATGTGCAAGCTTTGCCTGAGATGAGAAGCAGGTGTTCACCAGTAAATATCAGCCTATCATACCAACACTACTAATATAAGGCTGACAAATAATGGAGGAAAGCAGGAACTCATTCATCGAAACACATTATGGGTCTCATGAAAACGTAGTGACAGGTGAATTAACAAAGCAGTGCGTAACTGTATTTGAGCTTGAGCTGCATCTGACTTCATTTGGAATTTTTCTTTATCTTGCAGTATAAGCAGCCTTATTTAGCTATTTTGACTGTTCCAGGTGAAAATAGTCACCATGCACTAGTAGCTGACCAATAAGTGCACCAGAATGTAACCTGAAATAGGGACTGAACCCTTGCTGAGTGGGTTTAGCTCATATTTTTACACTCTGAAGAGAAAATACATTTTTCTTGACTTGGAGATCTCCAGGACCAGGATTGAGTACCCCTGTAGTAGACGTTTGTGTGAGTAGAGGTCATATTAGACCCTGTCAGCACTTATTTGGATATTTTTAATAACTTTTTTTTCTCTGTGTTTTGGCTGCCTGACCATATTAAAACTAAAATTGGAAATTGCTCCCCAAAACAGAAGTTTTTGAAAATGCTGACGTCTTGCCCTTAACTTGCTCATGCGTGTTGCTGTTTTGATTCATTGAGCATGCAGAACTCTGTCTGAAATACAGTTGACAACTGGATGTTTGTGTGCTTAGTGTTTTGGTGGTGATAACATGTTTATAAGTGAAAATTTTGCTCTAGGTATTCATTAAACCATTGTGCAGAGGCATCAGACCCTTATGAAGTTATGTCACTTGATAATCATTAACCAATATCAGATTTTGAGGAAAAAAACATTAGAAATTCTTAATTCAGATGGAGTTATAATCTCAAATTCTCTGCTTGACCTGGGGCTTGTTCAATCTCAAAACATTGGGCACGGTTTCCGGGTTGAACGTAACCCGGGTTGAAACAGTGTACAACTGGCTTGTATTAAAAAAGCAGTGCACACAATGAATTCTGATAGTAATTTAAAAATGCGGCAGCTGCATCTTGTTGTACGCAACAGATGAAGATGTTAGACGTATTTTGAATTATTAAACACGTATTTAAACCCATTTCATCAGGCTCAGAAAATTCTTTGAAAAGAACTTCAGGAATGGCCCTCTCAGCTGCCATAGTTGCGTCTGCACCCGAGTATTCAGTGCACCTCCGTTTCCGTTTAAATCAACATATTGCTATGTTTTGGGGGCTCAGCGCAGCCCAGGAATGAGTGTTCCAGAGAGAGTGGTGTAGCCATGTTGACATAAACAACCACATGGAAACAAACAGTAAACTTTCTTTCGCTTTTGAAGCTTTTATCTTCAGAAATCGGACATTAAATCTGTGTGAAATATCAAAATATTCGATGGCCTGCAAATCAAAGCCTACTGTGCTTGTAACATGCCGCTGTCACTTTGATAGAATCTCTGTTTCAAGCTATATTTTGTGCAGCACATACTACACATACTCATAGTTTTCTGGAGGCGTTTGATATCACGTTTTTTGATGTGTTATCCCCTTCTACTGTGCTGGAATGCTCATAGTAGCCCATTTGGATTCGCATGTGGATGGCGAGATTTTCGGAAATGCTAAAATTATTTTGAAAATGGAGGAGATAAAAATTTTTAAAATATTCAGATACATGTGGGTGCGGGATGTTTGGCTCTGACTGGATGATTGCGAAGCTTAGTGCCTTAAAAGCCACTTCTGTCATAATGAGTTCCGTGTAATAGTACTGTTTAAACGAGGTAACTTGATTTACTTGAACAATTACTGAACATTGTCGTTACTGTTGTTGTTGTTGTTATATACAGTCTAAATACATTGTGTCCTCTATTTTACACTGTGTCCTCTATTTTACGCTGTATCGCATACACTTGCATGAGAAATTCCATGCAACTGATGGCATCCAGTAAAACTAGACTTGCGTAGTCTAGTTATTACAAGATTGCACTGGATGTACCCTGCATTTGCATGCTTATGTAGAGTGTGTTTTTGGGTCTTTGATGTCAGTTTGCTAGTTTCTCCCTTTTAATGACATTATTAACTTGAGTGCCCGTAGTGCCCCCGATGAGGTTTTTTCACAATCTATTAGGTGCTTCGCAACTTTAAAAGAGAAAAAAGGAAAAATGAAAAAACATTTGGAATCTTTATAGTAAACTTGCTTTGGAAATCACCTATGGATAACAATGAAATACCATAATGTGATGTGTTTCATTTTTTTTCTTAGTTTCATCCATACTTATGTTATTCATTGAAGACTTTCATTCTAGCAGTCTGTATTTGGCAATGCTTATTTTAATATGATGTCTAACAACAATGTTAAGATCACTTGTAAGCTAACTAATTTAGCTTTTAATAACTTCGCTGTTGAAAGAGAACTTGATATATTAACTTGATACTGATGCACTCAGATGTACCATCCTTTGCTTTAATATCACTCATTAGTTTTGGTTTAGCTTAAAGCTGCTTGTTGTAGCAACATTTGAGCTGTGTGTGTCTTCCACATAGTCTAATCCAAAACTTTTTCAACTTCAGGAATAAAATAAAGCCTGTACTACTCTCTGTGTTTAATTAAAAGTCCTTCAGTAACACTTGTCACATCTCTTAGCCTAATACTTCTGATTAATTTTCTTACCAGTGCTGTTCTCACTGCAAATTTGTTCTGAGTTTTTTCTTTGCTTGGAGAAAGTAGTGCTCAGAAACAAATGTGGTTCGTAGTGTGTCAGAGAGTAGTGTCAGTCGTTATTTTGGAAATAGTCAACTGGCTTAAAATAGTTAAGGAGTGCTTAAAAACAGGAGGGTCTGAGATGTCAAATGTACTGCTAGAAGTAAATTCCACAACTGACAAGATCCATCTTCTTCGTTTAAGCATGACGTGGATGTGCGTAATGCAGTCTTTTTAAACAGGATGCGCTGTTTTGAGAAAGCGATAATATTTAGGACCATCAAAAAAGAGAAAACAAAGACAACATTATGAGTTAAAATTTTGAAATGCATTTGTTTCTTTTTATTAAGCAGTGCTTAATTGGCTTAATTGGACGAGCCTCCGCTGCCTTGTTGGATCCATGCAAATTGAAGTTGAAGGTACAGTGCAGTCTTAAGATGATATCCCCAATTTTTGTATGTTCAGTGTGAGTAAATTTTTAATTAAGAACCTTTGAAGCTTGACTGAATTCCTGCCCTGTCATACGGTTTTTCCTATATGGTTGAAGCTTAAACTGTTTTGACAGAACTGCTTGAGGTGAAGAGGTCCCCTCCTCCGCTCTCTCTTGAAAGGCCCTGTGTAATTAACATGCCTGTGTCATGACCCTCAGACAGTTCTGAAATGGGGGAGGAGCAGGGCTTCAGCATGTAGCACGAAGACAGAAAAAGCAAGCAGGAGGTTGTGTAAAAAAGGTGTAGTAAGGTGTTAAAATAAAAGGAAATGTTCATAATTGTGTGTTTTCTTACTTGCAATAATGACATTTTGGAGTATCATCCCTAATTAGAGTATTTGTTATATAGGATAGCAGCTCCTGGTGTTTGGCAGAGTAGGACTTTTAAGGGGAGAAATGTTCTACTTATATTCCGGGATTTTTTAATTTGTGTGATATATATCAGGTGCTGTTTAAAATTACACTAAGCGGAATTTCCATTCATAAAAATAAGTGATTGGCTTCACATTATTATGTCACTCTTACTTGATGTTGCATGATTTTTTTGAGGAGGTAATTTGAGGACTGCTATAGTTTATATACATAGATATGTGATGATGTTTGAATTCCATTTGTAAGCATGTCTGTGTGATAAGTGTATGATCAAAACTGCTTTCTGATTGGTCTGTTCCCATCCCCCTTGCCCCCACCCCTAAACAGTAGTCTGTCAGTTTTTTGTAGGGTTCTGACGTCACCCAGTGTTTGTATAGCTATTGTCTCACCGGCTAGCAGCCTCAGCATGACCAATTTCAGTGTTCGCTCTCTGCTTTAACCACAGCAGATTCATCTGTTTCGTCTAACAAGAGAAGAGTGGTAGGAGTAGAGAAGGAGCGAGAAGCAAGAGAGGCGGAGAGAAAAAAAAATTATGCAGCAGCGAAGAGAAATGCTAATACTCATCTAGCCTTGGATCTGAACAAACCAGGATTGATGGTGGATGTTGAGTGTTTTTTTTTTCGTGTTTGGACATCCTGATGCTGTTGGAGTTGTGGCATGTCAGTTTAAAGCTTTAATGTTGCTGAGAACGAGAAGAAGTGCTATTTGGCTGCAGGAGTGCAGCGTCTGGCTTGCATTGTGCTGGCCGGCTACATTGTGTGCATTGATGACCCCTGCTGAGTAGCAGCCTGCTCATCATCCCCTCCCCTTTTTCTGTCTCCCCCTCCCTTTCTGTCTCTCTTTCTCTATCACAGCACCCAGCCCAGCCATGTTTGGCTCAGAATCCTCGCGTAAGTACCCATCCTCCAGCCTCCTTGCACCAGTTGGTTGTGTCTCTCTGTTCTTGTACATGCATTTAGGTCTGGTTTGTGCATTTAAGCCCTGTTTCTTCATTCTTTCTGTTTTGTGTTATTGTTATTATGTCTCCTTTTGATATGTTTCAAGGCCAGGTTCTAGAGTCAACCATTTTGTCTACATGTCCAGTATTTTTTTGTGTAGAATACATTTCTTGCATTCCGTTTTTCATTTTGTCTTTTTGTTGTTTTATTATACTCTCTTTCTGTGGGGCTATATCTTCTCCTAAAGTGTCTTTTTTTAATTTTCTGTGCTACGGTTTTGCAGTATGCCATTAGCTAGACGTGATTATATTATACAGAGCATACCTTGGTATGTGTACTGCATTAAAATTACTATCTGTATCTAGCACAGGTGGAGAGGTGGAAACACCTTGCAAGCTGTTGTTTAACCTCACAATTTCCATTCTTATTAATTTGTGTACTATATTTTTTCTCAACTATTAGGAACAAAAAAATATTTTTTTTTAGGATTCCAGAACAAATGTAAACCAGTGATGTCCAGATGTTTTTAATGGGGCCAGATGGACAAAATAAAATTACGTGACAGACCACAGAGTACCTGTAATAACAAATGAATAAATATACAAATACTAGTTAAATGCACTCTGAAAACCATTATATTGTCTTTTAATTTAGGATACTATGCTGATAGATAATTGGACAGTATCCTAATAGAATTATAAGCATGTGCTGTATGTCAGAGTGCTCTTCAAAAAGTTGTATTATTAATAAGCCAATAAAATAGTTGGATTAATAATACAATATAATATGGTAGTGCCTTGTTATGTTACTCAGTGGCAACGAGCTTGCAAAGAGCTTGTCCTTAAAAAAAGATACATTAATAAAAAATCTGAAGCCTTTTATTTACTCTTTTATTATTATAGCTTTTATCGTTGTCATGTTTGTGATTACCTGTGTGAGTGGCCATCTGTGTAGGGCATATAATATATTTTTGAACCTGACTACTGTTATGTCAAACATATTGAAAATACCAACATTATATTGATCTTTCTGAAGTGGCTCACTGCCAGAAAAAGGGTATTGTACAGGTATATTTTTGTTCATCAAGGTAAAAGCAATGCAAACATACCCTCAAAGGTACAACAGTGGTCTTAAGGTCCAACAATGTATACCTTAACTTAACCTTAAAGTTTTTTTTTTTTCCCAGAGGAAAGGTATGTATTTGTACATTTTCTTATCCTATAGTTTAATTATTATTATACAGTTGTTTAGTGAAAAGCATCCTAGGTAAGAGATGAAGTAAAGAAACATTGATTCATGCAACAACCTCATGCTATTTTGTGTTTAGTGCTAAAATGGGCAAAATTGTCACCTGGAGTTCTTCAAATAACATTAAGAATATTTTTCACAGATGTAGAATCTTGCTATCAATCACGGCCTATCAGAGTCGAATCAGATCAAGCTTGAGTTTTGTATAGGCTGTCATAGTAATGGGCGGTATGGGCGAAAATTTATGTCATGGTATAATTACTGACAATTTATGTTATAGTATAGTATATTTATTTATTTATTTTTCTAATAATGGCATTTTGGATGCTTAAGAAACCCTTTTTTTCAGATTAACAATGGCGAATTATTCTGGAT
The DNA here is from genome assembly GCF_904425465.1 of Colossoma macropomum. Lineage (NCBI taxonomy): Eukaryota > Metazoa > Chordata > Actinopteri > Characiformes > Serrasalmidae > Colossoma > Colossoma macropomum. The sequence continues at coordinate 273,477 of NW_023495633.1, read as the reverse complement.
GTCCCTTCAGTTTTAGTAAGAACCATATTTAACTGAAATAAACCTAAAATATTTTTATTGGGCGAAATAGTAACAGCAGAGCTCACAGTGGCCTCTCTGAGACTGGCAAAAACAGTGCTGAATGATGTTTTATGTCTGAAAGTTATTTGTCTCATATGTGGTGTCTCTTAGACCTGAGCTTTAATCGATGACTGTCAAACACTGGAATTGGAATTTAGTAAATATTATTAAAAATGACGTTCACACTATCAATTGTAGCTGAGAAGCTACGGGGCCTCTCTGCTTGTAGCCCGAGACCGTGGCATTGCCTGAAGCAGCTGGCTGAGCGAGGAGCGTTGTAGGCCGTGCACGCAGAAAGCTGGCTACTCTCCATGCTAGGCTAATGGCTAACCCCAAGAGACTGGGGTTTCCTTCCACTCTCTTTTCCCCCTATTAACTCATTACAATTTGATGTCTGTTCCTTTGACAATAAACTGGACCCGAATTTTCTGACTAGCATCATTGTTTTGTCTTCTGCATATCTCCTACAATTATAATTTTTGTGATAAAGTGGTTTTGGCCATAATCCGTGTGAATAAAATATAAGAAAGCTTTTTTCTATTTTGACAGTTACACTCTGGTGTTCAGTTAAGTGCTCAAACTCAGTCGCAATTTGATTATATTAGTTCATAAGGTACTGAACCAAATTCTGTGACTTTAACATAAATAGAGCTTGCCAAATTCTAAATTGTCTATAGAGCATATTTTTAAATATATGTTAAATGTGGGATTTAAGTATATGAGTTAAATTTTGAGGGCATTAGAGGCAATATGTCATGTGATGGAGAGGTATCTTTGTAGGAAGACAAAAGTGTTTTCCCCGTTTTGTTGTTTTCCCCGTTTTGTATTATAATGTTTTGTACTAATGCTGTTTGCTGTCCGGTGTCGACCAGAGGAGGGTGGGTTCTCCTTTTGAGTCTTGGTTCCTCTCAAGGTTTCTTTCTCTTGCTCTTAGGGAGTTTTTCCTTGCCACTGTTGCCATTGGCTTGATCCTGGGGGCTTGGACCCGGATTTTTCTGTAAAGCTGCTTTGTGACAACACATTGTAAAAAGCGCTATATAAATAAACCTTGACATTGACTTTGACTAAAAAAGACATTTGTTTTTGTTTAGTTGCATGTTCTTGAGCATTTATGCCATTGGGGAAGGGTTGAAAAGGATAAAAAGAGCAGCATTACATCAGATGATCCAATGCAACTTTTGTCAATTAATACAATTTTAAAAAGTTAAACCAGTGAACACTTTTTTATTAATCGATCAACCCATTTGTTATTAATTGTTTTTTATTTATTTACTTTAAAGCAAAATCGGCCCCTCAAAAAAACTCAACAATGTGTAAACTCAACAATGTGTGAAAAGTTGCGTTAAACCTCTAAGACAAATAAATGTTAAAGGACATAAATATGTGATGAATACAATAACAGCGAGACATAAAAAGACATAGAGTAACATTTTAAAAAAGATAAATAAATGAGAAAAGACAGGACAAAATGCAGTCATTAAATTTTAGTAATCAAATAGGTGTGTTGTAAGATGCATTAATTACTTTTCTTTTTCATTGTCATCAATTTATTTTGCACATTTTTTTCTCATTTTTTCACAGAGTAATGGGTGGCAATTTTTGAGGGTGTTAATGTAGATGGACATTTACATCATGATTGTCAGATGGTACAATAAGCACTTGGTACACTAGGCAGACACTTGTGATATAGTCATCCTGCCAGTTTTCTGACAGGCATTCCATAGTTGTTTTAACTTGGTAATGAAAGCGATTGATGTGAATTGTGTGGAGGACAACACTGTACCGGGGCGTTTTCCCCTGCAAACAAGAACCTTAATGATTTTTTTTTCTTCATCAAAAAGACAAACATAATTCACTGTAACACTTTATTCCACTGTAGCTGTTTTAAAGATGCTCACCTTGTATTTAACTAACATTCAACTATGTATCTGTTACGGCCAGATTGTAATTTAATTTATTAATTTGAGCATCTGTAGACATTTGTAGGGGACAATTTAGGGGACAAAATTAAAATAAAGTGTGACTGAATTGAATTTTTGTGCCTTTGCCTGCAGTGGTGATATTCCCTAAAATGTTTAATGACAGTACAGTTACACAAAAATTTAATTGAATTAGGTTTAATTTAGTTATTACTATTAGTTGCATAGATTGTATTGCATAGTCATGGTGCTTAGCATTTGTAACCTGTATCATATGTTCTGTTTGTCCACAGTAAGCATGTTCCTGAATACTTTAACCCCAAAATTTTATGTGGCTTTGACTGGCACCTCTTCCTTGATTTCAGGACTTATATTGGTAAGTTATCTCAGATGTTATATTTGCATGTAAATGTAGCACTCATGGTGTAAATCCTTAAGTTGCCAGAATTTCTACAGTTCCTATAATTATTGATATGTACTAGTTGCTTCAGTTCCGTTAGTACGTTCTGGTAATTTTTTATTCCAGACTCCATTATGGTGGTATTTTTTTGTATTTGCTATGGCTCCTCTACCTTGCCTTTCAAAAGATAGAGATCTCTGTAAAACCCAAATTAATCTCTGTAAAAAAAAAAACAGTACAGTTGCAGTTCTGTGTTGTAAAACTGCATTTTACTGTAGTAGAGCTACAGTTCAGTTCAGCACAGCCGCAGTTCAGTGGAGTACAAGTATACATATTCTAATAGAAAACCTTGTAATTTCAAAAAATCCAAGAATCTTCCACAGGATACAAGAAAAATGTTAAAATTATAGTAATGTTTCTCATTTCTCATTTCATCATTTGATGTATGATTTCATGATAGAAATGTACTTTTAATTAAATACAGTTTTATGCAAATGTTTTTCTAAGTGAAAATACATACACATCCTCTACAGACACATTACATACCTTTGGTAGTTGTAGCCAAAGAATTAAAATTTTGTTTCGTCATACTACACAGCACTTGTTTCCAAACGCTTGTGGTTTATGCAAATATTCTTTTGCAAACTTTAGACCAGTAGTGAGCAGTATAGCTAAAAATGTATATCACGGTTTCAGTATACATCATAAGTATCTTCAAACCAATTTAGACGCTAAAGTAAACTTATCTTTGTTGGTTAACGGTGGCTTATTATTCTGGGATGTTCCTTCACTTTTTAATAAGAAACATTTTTATCAACTAAAGTTGATCTTACACACACAAGGCTTAGACACAAGATTAACCCCAAAAAACTGTCTATTAGTTTATGACTGAGGGACTGCGTTTTCATTTTAATTTGAAACATGACTGAAACCTTTGTGACTTAGCCACTTAGCTAGATGGAATAACATTAGCATGGTTAGCACTGTTTTTGTCTTTTGTGCTTATGGTTGTACAGTGGTTTTGACCAAACATATACATGAGGAAGTATTTCAGCTTAGCTTTCCTTTTGAAGACCCTTCCATGTAGATGATGTCTGACAAAACTGCACAGTGGGCCAGTGCATCACTATTCCTGTATCAGCCAAATTTTCCTGTATTGCCTTGGTAAAGATGGTGCTGTATACACCTGGTCTGTAAACAGTTGTTTGTTTCCAGATTTTTTTCTTGGTCTTCCAGATGTTGTCCTTGACTTCAGCAGTTCCCCTTAACTTACATTTTCTTAATGACATTTTGAACAGTTGAAATTACAAGAAGAAAATGTTTAGATATCTTTTATAGTTTTCTCTTGCTTTCTAAGAGTCAATTATCTTTAGTTTCAGATCCTCAGTCAGCTGTTTAGATGAGCCCATAGCTGTTAAATGAAATCACAACACCCTGAGAATTTTGAAGGGTCACATAATATATTGCAGTATTTAATTGGCTACACCTGACTTTATTACAGCCTAATATATAAAAAAAAACACTAGTACATGGACTGAAAGGGTGCACAGCTTTTGTACTACCTCATTTTTTTTCATTATATTACATTTAACAAATAAAATGTATGAATGTGTTATATTTAACCTTTTTTCTATGCAGATCCTATATTAACTTCTTTTCACTTAGGAAATCAACAAAACATACCATTTGACTTTTCCATACGACTGTGCTAATAATTGATTATGCAAAGTGTGCTGTTTTAATAGACTTTAACACACCTTTTGATATGGTTGATCTTTTAAACATGTTAAATGTGGTGTTGGCATTCAGGAGACCATCACTTGTGAAGTAGCTATTGCGATATTAAAAATTTGTCATATACCAATTATTGTGATGTGACATCCAGTGGCATGCACAAGTTTGGGCACCCCTGGTCGAAATTTCTGTTACTGTGAATAGTCAAGTGAGTAGAAAATGAACTGATCTCCGAAAGGCATTAAGTCAAAGAAGAAACATTCTTCTCAACGTTTTAATCAAGATTATTATATTGTTTTTGGTTTGTACCATTTTAGATTGACAAAAAGTAAAGGAGCACCATGCAAATTTTGGATACCCCAAGAGCTTTGAGCTCTCAAATAACTTTTTCCAAGGCCTTATTTAGCTTGTTAGGGCTATGGCTTGTTCACATTGTTAGAAAAGATCAGATGATGCAAATTTTGCATTTTACAATCCCAAACACCACATAACGGGCTTGATTTCGGCTTTCTGTTACTCACTCGACTTCTGCATTGTCAGACATTCGTTTTTATCATCTTAACTGTGTTACCAGTTATTCAGAGTTAAGCCTGTACTGTGGTGACTGCACTGGATCTGTAGCCTGCTTGCTAAACTAACGTTAAGTTAGCCGAGCAAGCTGGAGATTCAAACGCCAAAAACAGGTTTCCTTTCGTCTTTTGTCTCTTCAACACTAAACGCTTGACTTCACTTCCTTTAGAATTGAGTCATTATCATTTTGTGTCAGTGCTTTAGTTAGCCAGAATCTCAGACATTCTTTATCATGCTAGCTAAGCTAATAGCTAATTCTAACCAGTGCCACTCTCCTAGTTCGCAGCACTGTTTAGCATTTTACAATTAATAGATAAATTCTTTGACATTTATAAAAATTGTGCACTGTGGTCACCTATTTGGTGATCATGTAAATGAACTACATTTCTTTTTTTTCAATTTTGAAATAACACAGAACGAGACAGCCAAAGCTGTCATTCTTTTTTTACATCACTTAAAGGAGCAATTTATTTGATTTTGATTTTTAGTTTAAAACATTCCAAAATTAACTAAATGAACAACAGAATGTGAAGAAATAAGTTTGGACGTTACGTAAAAGATGTCTACATAACGTGTTGCAGAGATATTTACTGAAGTTAACATGCCATCCAGATGGCCCATGCCTGTCCTGTGTCTTGCTTAAAATATTAATGAGTCATCTGTAACATTATGCCTTTTGGAAATCAGGTCATCTTTTACTTGCTTAACAGTTTACAGTAACAGACATTTTGACCGGGGTGCCCAAAATTTTGCATGCCACTGTATTGCAGTATATTGCACTGTATTACTTTTCACTGCAAATAATTCCTCTTAAAGAAATTGTTTTATCTGGGTTGTTCTTTGTTCATCTCACTTCAGTCTTTACATTGATGTAAAATCAACAATTAAAAAAACGCTTCATCCTTACATTTACATTTATTTGTGAAGTAGACAAAGCAACATTAAATTTACAGCACCAGGCAAATGTAATATTTGTATTCTTTTTTTTTTTCATTTGATTTTGAACATTTAAATAGTTAAGTAAAAACTTACAGATGTGTACAGAAACTTCAGTGTACTACTCTGTCTGTTGCTAGGTGACTTTATTTCCCACTGCTACAACCTTCATGAAGTTTTACCAGTCAGTGTAGCTGCCCTTAAAGCAACTGAAGTTTAAAATCCCCTTTGTAGCCAAAATGGTTTCTGCTAAATATGTAAATATAAAAAAAAATTAAATGTTGAGTGTACTTCACAACTCTGCTTTGATTTTGGATGGTTACTTTTTCTAAGATAAAGATTTCAAGATTAATTATGTGGCAGTGGGGTCGTGGCTTGGACTGTCACCATTATACTTCTGTAGTTTTGCTGGTGTTTTACAATTTACAGCTTGCTCTATGTGCATTTTTTTCATTCTTTCCTCCTACAGATATTTGAATGGTGGTACTTCAGGAAGTATGGTACTTCCTTCATTGAGCAAGTATCTGTTAGTCACCTGCGTCCTCTACTGGGGGGAGTAGATAACAGCTCTCCGAATAACTCGAACACAAGTAATGGAGATGCAGACTCCAGTCGACAGAGTGTTTCAGGTAAATAAGTAGATAATTTATTGTCTAGCGGTGTATTGTTTTTACCTATGTACTTTTCTTTCTCTTGAATGATAATAAGGGCAAACCACGACTAGGCCTTTGGTAGGTTCAAAATTATGCTAACTATGGGAGGCAAATCCAGCCAAAAAAGATACTAAAATTAAAACAATAAAATGTAAATGCAAACCTCTGCCTTTTTTTTCCCAAACATCTGTGCAAATATCCTGCCAAAATTGAAAATGAAATTAAATACCTACATTTGCAGTTAACTTTTTCACATAAGCACAAGTCATTTGTGACAAAAATAAAAATAAATTTAAAACAACTATTTGTCATTTCATTTTAGTTATTGTTCTGGTATTTCATGGCCATATCTAAAATGGAAAACCTAATAGAGAAAAGAAAGAGAGAAGAAAGAAAGAAGCTTCATTTTGGTTTTGCTTTTTCTTCATGAAATGCAAAATGCATGTCAAAACTAAAAACAAAATGCATTGTTTACGTTCTTATTTCTTTTTCATAGCAATAGGCTTCATATTTGATTAAATGAAAATGGAAAAGTATCAGAATAAAAAGGCAAATGCAAATAAGCACAGGTGCCATCTGCTGGTGATTTACTTTTCATTTCCTACTTTGCTTTTTTGTTTTCAAGTTCAGCAACATGCAAATATGTGTTATTTAACACTAGACGGGGCTACGGTGTACATTTTAGGACATCCTCAGACCTCAGCTTCAGGAAAACCATCATCATGTCTCAGATCTGGTGTAAATGAACATCAGACTAAACGCTGTCATTCCAAACAGCCTCAGAAAAAAGGTATCAGACCAAACACCATCACACAAAACTGCCTCAATCATAAGAAGTAGCAGTTTGTGTGGAGAGAGGTGAGCCATATCTGATTTTATTTACTCTCAAAACACTTTGCAAATGTTATACTGGCATTTACATCTAGAATACACAATAGCTTTCTAAGCTATACGAACCAGTATGTGCTCGACCAAGCTTCTGTTTGGTCTGATGTTTATGGTTTTCCCGAGACTGAGGATGTCCTAAAATGTACCCAGTAGCCCCTCCCAGAGCCTGGCCCCACCTAGTGTTAGTTAACATATATTTGCATGTTGCTGAACTTGAAAACAAAAAAGCAAAGTGGGAAATGAAAAGTAAATCACCAGCAGATGGTGCCTGTTTTCGTTTGTGTTTGCCTTTTCATTCTGACACGTAAAGCGCATCCACGCTGAAATCTGTCACTTTGCTGTTGATTTATCCTTTTCCATTTTAGATATGGCCATGAAATACCAGAATAATGACTAAAATTAAATGACAAATAGCTGTTTTGAATTTTTTTATTTTTGTCACAAATGACTCATGCGTATGTGAAAAATTAAATTGCACATGTAGGTATTTCATTTCATTTTCAATTTTGGTAGGATATTTGCGCAGATATTTGGAAAAAGAAATGGCAAAGAGGGGTTTGCTTTTACATTTTGTTGTTTTAATTCTTTTAAATTCTTTTAAATCTTTTTGGCTGGATTTGCCTCCCATAGCTAACAGCCCAAATTTGTACAAGTGTTAAGGTACAGTTTTCTTATTTTGCAGCATATATCACCCTTAAACACAGTAACATCTGAAGCGTTTTTTAGTCATCTGTCTGACAGAAAATACTCCATTTTAATTAATGTTGGAATCACACTGGCTGTGCCCACATGGCTGTGCACACATGTCTTGCATCTCTCAAAACACAAGCCTTTTGTTTCCACTTGCGCATCAGCGAAGCATTAATTGCTCAAAGATTTTATGCAGTAATCTTAACTATATACAAATAAAGTAAAAATTTACTAAACTGTGATGATCTTGTTTGTGTGGTAGTGGCAGAACGGCTTACGTGGTGTTCTAACAATATGGATGCTTTTTGCTGATGCAGCGTAAAAATTTGCGATTGTGATCTTGTGTTACCTGCTATAAAACTGTCTAATTAGAAGATTACAAAGAAAAAAAGCTCATATTCCCACCTAAAGTGGATGCGTAACAGATCTGAGTTGTAGGCTGTGATGCATGTGATGTAGAATTTGGATAATTATCATTTACATATTTGAAATATTTCATCAAAGTTGTTGTGCTCCCATGGTAAATCAACTTTTTGTGGTACATTTTGCACTGAGCCTTTTTCTTATCATCTGATAATTTAAACTGCCTACACATGATTTCTTTCTGAGGCATCTGTACACTTGTAGCATACTAGCGTCAATGGCTATGTGGAAAGCAGTGCAGTTTCTTACGCTCTGAAGTGAGGAGATGTGGATGCCTGAAAATAATTTATGATGCATTCTAAATTAAGCCAGTTGTAATTTGTTAATTATTAACATTTGCAGATGTTAATAATAACTGTTCTACCTACAGGTCTCTGCTGATGAAATTATTATTGATGTTTATTTTAGGCTACAATTGTTACATCTTAAAAAATACATTTTCAAATACTAAATAGAGAATCAAATACCAATGAAACAAAAGAGTACAAGTATTCAAATTAATTGTGCCAGTTCTAATATATTGTTACATACCTGAGAGCTTTACCTATTGAAGCTTTATGAAATCATATACAGTATACACTGACTGTCCATTTTATTAAGTACACATGTATCTGTATCTGCACTCAGTGTCCATTTTATCAGCTCCACTTACCATATACACTATATGGACAAAAATATTGAGACACCCCTCTCAATTATTGAGTTCAGGTGGTTCAGCTACACATATTGCTAACAGGTGGATAAAATTAAGCACATAGCCTTGCAATCTCGATGGACAAACTGGCAGTAGAATGAGTCATACTAAAGAGCTCAGTGACATGGCACTGTCAAAGCATGCCACCTCTGCCACAAGTCAGTTTGTGAAATATCTGTTGTGCTAGATCTGCCCCTGTCAACTTTAAGTGCTATTATTGTGAAATGGAAGAGCAACAACAGCTTAGCCACGAGACCACACTGAGTGCTGAAGTGCACAGTGCTTGTCATCTGTTAAATCACTCACTAAAAAGTTCCAAACTGCTTTTGGAAGCACCATCAGCAAAAGAACTGCTTGTTAGGAGCTTCATGAAATGGGTTTCCATGGCCAAAGATCAAAATGCACAATGCCAAGTGTCGGGGGGAGTGGTGTAAAGCACGCTGCCACTGGACACTGGATTAGTGGAAATGTTCTTTGTGGAGTGACAAATCATGCTTCTCTGGCAGTCTGATGGACTATTCTGGGTTTGGTGAATACCAGGAGAACATTACCTGCCTGACTGCATTGTGCCAACTGTAAAGTTTGGTGGAGGAGGGATAATGCTATGTGGTTGTTTTTCAGGGGTTGGTCTAGGCCCCTTAGTTCTAGTGACGAGAAATCTTAATGCTTTAGCATAGCAGGACATTTTGAACAATTTTATGCTTCCAACTTTGGAGGAACAGTTTGGGGAAGACCCTTTTCTGTTCCAGCATGACTGTGCCCCAGTGCGAAAAGTAAGGTCCATAAAGGCATGGTTGGGTGAGTTTGGTGTGAAAGCACTTGACTGCCCTGCACAGAACCCTGACTTCAACCCCATCTAACACCTTTGGGATAAACTATAACAGAGATTGTGAACCAGGCCCTCTTGTCCATCAGTGTCTGACCTCACAAATGCTCTTCTGGATGAATGGGCTAAAAATTTAAACACATGCACAAATATTGTAGAAAGCTTCCCAGAAGAGTGGAAGCTGTTATAGCTGCAAAAGGGGACCAACTCCATATCGGTGCCTATGCGATTTAGGATAGGATGTTATAAAAGCTCCTGTAGGTGTAATGTGCAGGCATTTCAATACTTTTGTCCATATAGTGTAGGTGCACATTGTAGTTTTAGAGTCACAAACTGTAGTCCGTTTGTTTCTCTGCATACCCCAAAAGGCCCACCACAGAGCAGGTTTTATTTTAGGTGGTGGATCATTCTTAGTACTGCAGTGACACTGACATGGTGGTGGTGGTGTGATGAGTGGATCAGATTAGCTTCTGTCAAATTTAGTTTTTAGCCTTCACCTGCCTTGATGTCATTGTGACAAGCAATACAAGACAAAACAGCAGGCAAAAACAAGCATTTATTGTGTTCATTTAGAAAAACATTAAATTTAATAGCCATTATGTCTTGCTGTATGTTACGTTATTTTTATCTTTCTGGGACAAGGTCAGTCTGTAGTTTTGGCTCTTACTGCTTTTTTCCCCACACGTGCTGGAAAAAAGAGCTGCTTTTCTGTATGAATTTTTCTCCTTTATAACAATAATCCCTTGTCCTCAGCCTGTGCTTGTGAGCTTCTGTAACTTTCATCTTTATAGTCCCTCAGTACAGAAACAAATCTGAACTAGCAGCAGCATCTCACAGAGTGTAAAGTGCTACTAAACAGCAAACAACTAGCATTTTAAACTGTGTTCTTTCTTGTATTCTTGTGTTCTGTCTTGTAAAGAGATAGTGGACCAGATTTACCATGACTTTAAGAGCAAATAGCATTATGGTAACATTATGGAAACATTTGCTTATTCATAAACAAGGATTGCTGGCATGTTTTACCACTTGCATGATGTGAGGCATGGTCACACTTTTTCTTCATTTACATACACTGGTAGCAATTTATAACATGACACAATTCAGCACAGAATAATGACTGAACCACTCAAGCTTGTAACTGCTGTTACACGAGGAGGAAGGGAATTTGCTTGAGCAGGATTTTAGATTGGCAGATTTAACTGACACTATACTGAAAACAAATACAATCACTTCCTTCGTTTGTCTTTCTTGGTTTCAAAAGTTAAAAGTCTCTACATAAAACAATTTACCATTATTTACCGGTACTACTTCCTTAAAAAATTGTAGCTCTGTTTTCTGAGAATTGTGGTTTTCATTATTTCTTGTTTTTGTTTCTTGCATCATATCCACTTTGGCAGCCAAATGGAACTTTGCTTGGCATCAGTCTTTTAGTATGTTTGACCCCTTTACCCCCAGTTTTGACTGGTTCTTGCCATGCACATTTTTGTGTTTTCCTGTAAAAAAAAAAAACACACCCATTTCAACTCAAGAAGGGCTTGTTAATTAGCAGATTAGTTGGATCAGGTGTGTTGGGAGCAGGCCAAACACTAAAATGTGCAGGGCAGGGCTCCTCCAGGACCAGGGTGGGGAACCACTGCTTTAGAAGACAACTTTTGCTGACTTCTGCATGGAACAGTCTTTGTCTTGGGAGCAGGTGAATTCTGCCATAAAATTCTGCCTACTCACAGCTGCCTCCCGAGTGGACTGCACAAATGTTGTCATGAATATTGCCATACTAAATCGCCTGCACTGTAAATAAAACTCCAGCAGCATTGCTGTGTCTGATCTACTCGTACCAGCGCAACACACAGTAACACACCACCACCATGTCAGTGTTACTGCAGTGCCGAGAATGATCCACCACCCAAATAGTACCTGCTCTGTGAGGGTCCACAGGGGTCCTGACCACTGAAAAACAGGGTAAAAAGGGGCTAACAAAGTATGCAGAGAAACAGATGGACAACAGTCTGCAATTGTAGAACTAAAAAGTGCACCTATATAGTAAGTGGAGCTGATAAAATGGACAATGAACGTAGAAACAAGGAGGTGGTCATAATGTTAGGCCTGATCAGTGTATAGGTGCTTTCAGGAGTGAATGAGAATAGTGAATGTAATAATACTTTTTCATTTAGTAGTCATTGAATCAGGCAAATCAGCTGGCATTTTTATGAATTAAAATGTAACATTTCTGAAATATTTTTTTGTGTCTATGCTTAGTGCCTTAACATCGACAGCAAAACCAGTGCTGGGGAACCCTATTATTAATGATCCCCTCTAACCATCTGAATAAAGATAAATGTCTGTCCAGTTTTGAGCTGAACTGTGGGACAGATTTGGACTAGATGCTGAGCAATTATAGAAGCTACTTTTTTGATGAGACATGACATTTTTCTTATTATTTTCTGTCTGTTTTCTCTCTCTCTTTCTAGAATGTAAAGTATGGAGAAATCCACTAAATTTATTTCGAGGGGCAGAATATAACCGGTGAGTTACTGCTTTCTTCTTACAATTATTACATGTTCTTCTTTGACAGGTATCACTATGAAAAAGAATCTTATGTTGCCCTGGCCATTTATCTTCCACTGTATTCCTAAAGTGCTTGCGTTTGTGCACACCAATTGTACAGTATGACTCATTGAAAATAACCAGTCCGTAAGGTACTTGCTCTGTAGTGTTAAAATAGCTGAGCAAGGGTGCAGTCAGGTACTTTAATGACCAGGACAGAGTTATTCTGACCTCTGTGGAGGTTCCTAATTTCCATGTATTGCCAAATAATACAAAGACAAACATACAAAGGGAACAGGGTACATTCTTATATATACTAAATTAGTAGTACAAATGCATTTGTTGTGGGCCCAAACAGTGGTGATATTTGCTTCATGAAGTAGGCAGCTAGACACACTACACCCACTGGCCTGGGCATACGGTTCTAAGACAAATGTTTAATCAGTATGACTTGTGATCTTCCACAGGATGTTTTTTCTCAGCAGTTAATATAGAATAACAATTAATATTTGAGAAATATTTATTATTTTTTCTTAAAGTAATATTTGAATACTGGCACCTGGAACAGTTAACAGAGTACATGTGCACATCCCAGTTAGGTACACCTGCCTAGGACTGGGTGGGACCCCATTTTGACTAATTTTTACCCTGAATTTTTCACAGCATAGGTTCACACAAGCTGCTGGTAACATTTATTTGAAAACTTCATCGATACCATCATGTCATTCTGGCATTATGTTTCTGCCTCATAGTCATGCTGTGAACCTCTTATTCCGCCTCATGCCAGAGGTGCTTCTCTGATATTATAGTTCAGTTTTATTTGTGCTTTATTTATGTTTCCTCAAACAGCTACTGTCCCAAGGCACTGGTGCACCTAATGTAGCTTGCATTAGGTTCACCACGCTGTTAGAATTGTGATTATTAGACCGACTGAGGTTATTTTGAGCAGTGCAGTTTTATCACATGCCTATCACATGCCAGTTTTGTCATATGCCAAAATCCAGTATGGAATTATTCTTGGAAAAAAAATAAAATTAAGAAACATACTTAAAAGTCATGGAAAATATTATCATGGGTTTCTTTGTTCATTTTTATTTCATGAGGTAAACTCACAAACATTCAAATGGCCTGAGGCTACATTGAGATGGCCCAAACTGCCATTATATCCTAAGGCAGGATGCAGATTTCACAGGTTTCACTGCAGATCCTCATGGATCCAGTTGAAAAATGTTGATTTTCGGAGGTAAAGCTTTTTGTGTGATGTTTGCAGAAGTTTTGAACTTCCCGTCCATAACACCACTCATGAAGATTCACTGGGCTTCTTCGCCGTTTTGCAAAAGTTGTCATGTGTGGATTCCTCACATTTTAAATGCCAACTTTTTGCAAATATTCTCCACCAAGTGAACGCGGCCTTACTTGATTTTTCACAGGATTATTGTCCCTGCCCATGTATTTCACATGACTTTGTGTTTTCTTATTTGTGGAATCAAGTAGCATGTGCATCATGTTGTTAGCTTTAGGCTGGATAGTCTTTTAGCTAGTAATGTAGATTTGATATCAATCACAGTTATCAGTTTAACATGCGGTGGCTGGAAAATGACAACTATAAGAATTAGCTTCAACAAGAAAGTAAATAAGCATGTGGTGGTATGACATTATTGCATGAACTGAAGAAATTTGACCTTGAACCTTTGACCTTTACTCTGCATTGAAAGGCCATATGAAGAAGGAAAAAGAAAAGAAGGTCTTATGTTTGCCACCACCATGAACCTTTTAATAAGTGATGTTAATGCACATTAACATGTCATGTTAAATGTTACCTTTGTCAGCATTGCAAAAATAACTAACCCTTTTAGATCAAAGTAAAAATGTGGCTATTTCTGCTGTTATTAATTTAAAATCATCATCATTGTATTATACTTTCATTTAGGTTCATATTATTTTGCTGTTGAAATTCACTTGTATCAAGTCCCTTTGGTTGTTTTGATAATCATAAAGTCTTAGAATTTGAATCTATGAGCTCTGATTGAGTCATATGTCTTTTATACTTATGTTAAAGAGTACCTAATAAAGTGGCTGCTATGTTTATCAGGGTTGGGTAGTAATGGAATACAACCCCATTTCCAAAAAAGTTGGGACGCTGTGCAAAATGTACATAAAAACAAAATTCAGTGATGTGCAAATCATTTAAACCCTGTATTTCATTGAAAATAGTATGAAGACAACAAATCAAATGTTGAAACTAAGAAATTTTATTGTTATTTTGAAAAATATATGCCCATTTTGAATTTGATGCCAACAACACGTTCCAAAAAAGTTGGTACGGGGGCATGTTTCCCACTGTGCTGCATCATCTCTTCTTTTAACAACACTCTATAAGCGTTTGGGAACTTAGGAGAACAACTGCTATAGTGTTGAAAGTGAAATGTTTTCCCATTTTTGCTTAACGTAGGATTTTAGCTGCTCAACAGTTCAGGATCTCCTTTGTCTTATTTTTTATTTCATGATGTACCAAATGTTTTCAGTGGTGCCAGGTCTGAACTGCAGGCAGGCCAGTTTAGGGCCCGGACTCTTTTAATACAGAGCCATGCTGTTGTAATACATGCAGAATGTGCTTTGACATCTTTAACAGAGTGGTGAACCCCTCCTCATCTTTACTTCTGAAAGATTCAGCCTCTCTGGGATGCTCATTTTATGCCCAATCATGTCACTGACCTGTTGCCAATTAACCACCAGGTGTTTTTTAAGCATTACACAACTTTACCAGTCTTTTGTTGACCTCATCCCAGAATATAACCAGGCATTGCTGTTGGCATCAAATTCAAAATGGGCATATATTTTTCAAAAAACAATAAAATTTCTCAGTTTCAACATTTGATATGTTGTCTTTGAAGCATTTTTGTTGAAATATAAGGTTTAAATGATTTGCACATCATTGCATTTTCTTTTTGCTTACATTTTTCACAGCGTCCCCTTTTTGGAAATGGGGTTGTATACGTAATGGCGTTACATAATCAGAATACCAAAAATTTCTTTTTTTACTGTAACTAACAGATTACAGTTACAGCAAAAAGACAGATATCTGTGTAAGTGATTACTAGCAGCATTACATTCAAATCAAATACAGGCAGACTCATCACCTTCTGTCTAAATTCACCATTTTTAATGATAAATATGTCCTGTTAATTGTGTAGATTTGAAGAATATTTTTCCAAGATGAGGGGAAGCCTCTGCTACCAGGAGAGATTTCTGAAGAATCCCCCTCCCCTGCAGCAGTTCATGGTCTTTTTTTCAGCCAGTCAACAGAACGTTAAGTCAGAACTGAGATCTGCAGCGTATTCCTTAAGATGTTTGAAACAGTCTTTTAACTGCTTTTACATATCGCCAGATTCTACATGAGCAAACTAATCTGATCCGGAAGTAAACTATTTTATTCACTTTTGTTGCTTCCTTAAAATCTATGGTTTGACTAGTTATAAATGTAGATTTTGCCAACATAACTTGCCAAATTTTAATGCTGAAGTGAGCTAACATTAACAAACAGCTCTCAATCATGAAAAGAGAGCTCAGTTTTGTGAGCGGCGAAGTTAGTTTTGTTTTCACAAGAATTATTTCTTCCTTCAATAGTTTTTGAATGATGGGTGCAAAATGTTAATATGTGGAAATGATCATTAATTGTTAACATAGACAATCAGCTTCCTCTTAGTTTTCTTGTGAAAAAAATGCCTTTATAAACGCACAGGACATGTTAATGTCTTTGAACTGAAACCGTTGAGGGCTGATTTGGGACTGTCTGCAACCGCACCAACGGGAAACCCTAATGAGCCTGTACAGCCTTTTAGCAGAGAGAACACAAATGTTAGCCGGTTATTTTTAGAATGGCGTCCATATATTTCTCCACTTAGATTGGTCTCTTTTGCTTAACATGAGATCAGTGACCGTTTATGTGAGGCACAGTATTTAAGTCACCTATAATCTATCATTCTGCTTCATAAAACAGTGTAATTGCTGTGTGTTAAGTTAAATTCTTGGTGAAAAATCTTGTTGAAATTAATTTAATGATTTTTATCTTATCTTTACTTAATTAAGTAAAGATATAGAAGTATAGGATCAATAAAGTCATGTAGTGAACTTGTTTTGTTTACCAACTAACTTTAGATCTAAGCTGACAAGCTTGGCAGACGGCTAAAAGGATCTTCTGGTAATATTCAAAGTTAAAGTTAAAATATTTACTGATACTGATTTGTACGACGTACAAAACAAAACAATGTTGCTTGAATGCCTGCTACAAGCTTCACATGTCTGGTTTTATGAGTATTAAATTCAATGTGTTACACTACTGCTAGCTTTGCACCAACATAATACTGAAAAAGTAAGAGGATGCAATAACTTAATTGTCAATGCATACTTTTGTATGTAATGTGTTACATACCAATGGTCTACTATTTGCTCTCAAATAAAAAGTCTAGGAGAACATTTTATTTTCCATTGTAGTATATCAGCCTTTAAAAGCAAGAATATTGTTTAAACACCAAAAGATGCAATCACAGTAACACAAGTGAACGGTATGTTTAGAATTGTGTAGTGCACTCCTAGTTCCAGGCCTCCCATCTACCAGTTCTAGTCTCATTAGTAGGTTGTGCAATAAACTGTCTAAAATGATTATTTTCCTTTATTCATATTTTGTTTAAAATATCGTGAATTTTAAACCCAGTATCATGAATTAAATTGAATTGCAAGTTATGTCCTTATTACATCCTTAGTGACTCATTTTTCTCAGTCTGGAATCTTAATGTTGAAACACTTTGCAGATGATGACCTGTTTGCCCTTGGTCAGATCTTTTATATATTGCTCCATATTTAAGAAAGCATTCTTTTGAATTTGTTTAGACAGTAACCAGAAAGTTTGCTATTATATACATATTTGTCTTTGTTTTAAAACTAACCATAGGTATAGCTTCAGAACTAATTAAATGACATTCTTTAAAACTTACTTCTACTGCTTTTGGTAATCACATAATCCAGTCATCATTCTCTGAAATCAGCAAAGTATTCAATAATACCAAGTTAATTAATTAATCAATTAATTACTTTGTTATATATTATTTCTTGAATACTCATTATGTAATATATTAATCATATCACATAAATATATTTTTTAAAAACATGACAATGTGGTGTTATTTGTAAAAATATATAAAAAGAAGTTTATATTCTCATTCAAAAAAAAATAATTGGCAAAAATAAAGGCAAAACTGTAGAAACAATTTTTTTTTTTCTGATTATGTATCATTTTTACCTCCACCCTTAAGTCAACAAAAGCCTTGTTATCTTCATGTTTTGTAGAATGCTTTCGTTATTATACCAGAAGTCATACTTGAATTTAGATTCAAGATGGGCTGTGCTGGTAACAGAATTTGCATACTCATGCATACTGTTTAAAATGAACATTTTGTGTCAGACATAAACTGTATTCTTGTGACGACACAAAATTTGTTAAAAATAATAACGCAATTACAAGATGTGATTACAAATAAAACAGGTGTAAAAAATACTGCCAAGAATAGAGCAAGATGTTGTACATTTTCACATTTTGTGTTTGTTTCTTAGTCTAATGAAATCATAAAGGCTTGATATCTGCCTGGGACAACAGCCTTTTAATTATGGCTGCATTGAACAGTTTGCAAGTTTGGTGCATCTTGTACATTATAAAGGAGAATACATCATCTCCTGTTCCTTCATCATCTCCTGATCCTTTTAAAGAATATCTGTCTCTAACTGTTGCTGTTACTGTTATTACAGATACACGTGGGTTACTGGTAGAGAGCCTCTCACATACTATGACATGAATCTTTCAGCACAGGACCATCAGACCTTCTTTACCTGCGACTCAGACCACATCCGCCCCGCTGATGCTAGTAAGGACGCAAAATATTTACCACAAATGTCTGTAGAGCACAACACTTTGTCTGTTTTATCAGGTACACTGACTGTATAGGTGCACATTGTAGTTCTCAAAATCACAGACTGTAGTCTATCTATACCTCTGCATACCCCACAGAGTAGCCACTGAACATGTATTATTTGGGTGGTGGATCATTCTCAGCACTGCAGTGACTTTGACATAGTGGTAGCATGTTAGTGTATGTTGCGCTAGTTTAAGGGGATCAGGCACAGCAGTGCAACTGGCGGTTTTAAACACCTCAGTGTCACTGCTGGACTGACAATAGTCCACCAACCAAAGCATCCTGTGAGCAGCATCTTATGACCACTGATGAAGGGCAAGAGAAAGACTAACACAAACTGTGCAGCATCAGATGAGCTATTGTTTCTGACTTTACATTTACATGGTGGATCAACAAGGTGGTAGAGGACAGTGAGTGGATGCAGCGTTTAAGAACTCGAGCACTGCTGTGTCTGATCCACTCGTACGGGCGCAACACACCCAACCGCCACCCAAATATTACCTGCTCTGTGGTGGTCCTGTAGGGGTGCTGACCATTGAAGAACAGGGTAAAAGGAGACTAACAAATTATGCAGAGAAACAGATGGACTACAGTCTGTAATTACAACTAATTAACAACTGCAAAGTACACCACAAAGTGAGTGCATATTGTGTATATGCACAATACAAAATGTATACGTGTGTGTATGGTTTTGTGTGTGTGTCTAAAATTACATATTTTCATCTACAAAGTAGATGTAAATCATGTCCTTAGGAATGGGGGGTAAAATCATTATGCTATTTATAGTTATGCTATATACCATATATTTATAAACTATACTGCCTGTCACAGTTGCCTAAAAATGATAGAAACGAACAGTTAAACAGCAGTTAGGACACCACTGGGGTTGTCCTGAAGTTAGGACAGTATTGATGACATTTTGTCTAGCTTAGATGCTTCTCTAATACCATTTTCTTTTTTGAGTTACATTAAAATTATGAACTTAGGAATTGTTATTTTATAATAACTTTTGTCCTAAGTTTAGTCCTACCTAAAATTGTCATAGTGACTAAACAGATAAGATTTCAGAGTAAGGGTGTTTCTATAAAATGGCTTCTGGACTGTACAGGAAACTGTAATAAACTGTTGACAGTTGTATTCATAATATAAATTCATTCATCATTAAATATGTTTAGCATGTTGAACTAAGCTAGCAATTAAGACCAACGTCAAGTGACGTAACTGGTTTTAGTCAGTTGGTGATTAGAGAAAATAACTTTGTAGAATACTGCTCTAGACTACTTTGTACTCAATTTTTCAAAATACTTTTCTCTTTTTAAATAGAAGAACAGACCCACAACTGAAAATTCACCACCAATGTTTACAAAACTCACAAAAAATATATTTGCAGAAAAATGAAATTTAATTGATTTATTGACATTTGTTTTAAACAAACTAATGATTAACATGTGTAAGTTGTTAAGTCTGATTTGTGTTGCATGAAAAATGGGTTTTTTTTTAACCGTTATTTGACATTTTATTTTATTCGTTTTACTACTTTCATTACATGTTTATTTTATTGTATTACTTACCGTTACAGGTGTAGTACTACAATTGCAGACTGTCCATCTGTTTCACTGCATAATCTGTTAGTTCTTCAGTGGTCAGTGAATGAGACACAGAGAGACGTAACTCATCTGTTGCTGCACAATTTTAGTTGGTCATCCTCTAGTCTGGTATAGCTGCCCACAGGACACTGTTGGCTGGATATTTTTGGTTGGCAGACTATTTTCAGCCCAGCAGTGACACTGAGGTGTTTAAAACACACTACACATACTAACATGCCACCACCATGTCAGTGTCATTGCAGTGCTGAGAATGATCCAGCACCCAAGTAATACCTGCTCTGGATTGGCCTGTTGGGGGATTGTAAGTATGTGAGGTGTTGTCATGTACGTTTTAGCTGGTCATGCTTATTAGAGCTCACTTTATCAAGTATTTTCTGTAATTATACATAAAAATAAATTAGTACATTCAAAAATTGCATTGGTTGTCCATATTAGAAACAGAACAATCCAAGTTCGCCCTAATCATTTCAATAATTAATGTTTTTTTCTTCCCTAAAACCGTGATGGTGTACCATTTTAGCCCACCGTCTAAATTAAGATTAAGATTAAGTGACCCTTATTCATCACACAACGGGGAAATTTCACCTCCGCATTTAACCCATCCATGCAGTGAAACAGCACATACACACTAGTGAATGTACACACACTAGGGGCAGTGAGCACACGTGCCCTGAGCGGTGGGCAGTCCTATCTGCAGCGCCTGGGGAGCTGTTGGGGGTTAGGTGCCTTGCTCAGGGGCACTTCAGACACGTACTGTCGGCTCAGGGGACCGGCAACCTTCTGGTCACAGGGCTGGTTGAGATCATGAGATGATGATGATTCAAAAAATATGTAACTGGTATTATGTGTTTTTGAGTATTTATTTTTAAGTGATAGCCCAGACTGTTCAGACTGCTATTGGTCGTGTGATTTCAAACTATAGTCTCAAGCTCAGAGAAGCTGTTTTGTGAAATATTGAAATAGTTAATCACAGAGCTAAATCTATAGCAACAGTCATTAAGGTAATTAATTGACTATTTGATCTCTTTTTATGTGAATACCATTACCATTTACATGTTAAAAGAAAATTTTTATGGTAGCTTCAACATGTACAGGACAGTTCCTAGGTTCCCAGCAACCACCTAAAACCCCATAGCAACTACTTGGAGCACCTTAGAAACTATTTGGGATGACATAGCAAGCACCTAGCGATACCTTAAAAACCACATGGAACACCATAGCAGCTGCTTAGCAACACCCTAGCAACCATTTAGCAACATTTTGGCAACCACTCAAGATTCCATAGCAAGCACTTGGGATAATAGCAAACTCCTAGCAACTACCTAACACCCTAGCAGTTGTCTTTGGGAAAGGCACTTTTCTATTTTTCACTTGGTCTTGTCTTTGACTTGTAGCATTAGCCAATATATCAATATATGAATTTTCATATATAGCTAATATATGAATATTTCAATATTTATGTTAATGCTCCTGATTATCAAGTTTGTGACTGATTTTCTATCACTCCTTGACTGTTTTCTTTTTACCCAACATAATGACTTTTCCACTCATGATGGAGGTCACATTCTTGACCTGGTTTGTTCCTCCTTTGTACAGATTGTGAATCTCAACTCTCTTCCATTTCCAATGTCTGACCATAAGCTCATTCTGTTTATTGTCCCAATAACTGTAATCATCATCTGGTTAAAAGACTCATCCCTTTTCGTAATGTTTAATCTGTAGACCCTTGTTCTCTTATCCACTTTATTGCTATGGCTCTTCCGCTCCATTCTGCTCTTTCTTCTCCTGAGGATAGTGCTACAATGCTTAATTTGGCTCTCACTGAGTCCCTCAATGTATTAGCCCTTGTAAAAACCAAAACTGTTTCTTTCACCAGTTCTGCACCTTGGTAAACTGCTGAACTGCACATTCTGAAGCAGTCCGACTGTCGGCTTGAAAGGCTATATAAGTTAAGTCAAGTCAAAGTTAATTTATATAGTGCTTTTTACATGAGTAAAAGAATTTTGTAATCAATGTGAAATTTCACTCGCAACCAGTGTAGGGTTGATAAAACTGGACTGATATGGTTGAACTTTCTGGTTCTTATGAGGACTTTGGCTGCAGCGTTCTGGACTAACTGAAGCTTGTTGAGGCTTTTTTTGGAACATCCAGACAGGAGGGCATTACAGTAGTCCAGCCTTGAGGTAATAACTGCATGAACTAGCTTTTCTGCATCCTGTAGAGACAATGCATTTCTTAATTGCAGGTGATGCTTAGATGCAGGAAAGCTATTCTAGTATGTGCATCGAAGGACAGATCAGGATCTATCATGACACCAAGGTTTTTACAGATGTACCTGATGCGAATGAGAAACAATTAAGTTTAAAAGTTAAATCAGATAGTTTGTTTCTAGCCACTTTTGGACCAAGGAGAAGAACCTCTGTTTTATCTGAGTTGAGTAGAAGAAAGTTACTCGACATGCATTCTTTTATGTCTTTTATACAGTCCTAAATGTTGTTAAGTTGAAGTTTATCATTTGGTTTGGTTGATTATATATAACTGTGTGTCATCGGCGTAGCAGTGGAAGCTGATGTCGTGTTTACTAATAGTGGTACCCAGTGGTAGCATATATAATGTGAATCATATAGGTCCTAAGATTTGAGATAGGTCTATAAGTTGATAGCTCGCAGGGATCAAGGTTAGCTTTGTTAATCAGACGTCATCACTGCTAGTTTAAGAGTTTTTGGAATATGGCCAAGGCTAAGAGAGGAGTTTATTATTGACAGAATGGGCTTGGTTATTTCTGGCAAAATTTCTTGAAGTAAACCTGTAGGCATTGGATCTAACATGCAAGTAGAAGATTTTGATGACGAAATAATTTTAACTAGCTCAGTTTGTTGAATTCAGATAAATGATTCTAGCCTCTCTGCAGTATGAACAATATTCTCAAGATCTGGATTGGCTTTGTAAGGCAGCAGGTTTATAGGGTTTAACTGTGTGTTCAGAATTTTTTCTTTACTGAGAAAAAATCATTGCTGCTGTAGGCTGATGGCATCTGGGGTTCAGTAACTGTTTGGTTCTTAGTCAATTTAGAAATAGTGCTAAATAATAATCTAGGATTATTCTTATTATTTTCAATGAGAGAGGAGAGATAGGTTGAGTGCGCTGCAATAAGTGCTCTTCTATAGTCTATAAAGCTATCCCTCCAGACGGACTGGAATACTAGTTTAATCAGGTGCATCAGTAGAACGAAAAGTATACTTTAAGCACATGGTCGAATTCGGTAGGAATAGATGGACAGCTGATAAAGCTGATTTGTGAGAATTATCATTTCGCATGAGATTAGGTAATGATATGAGACTGCTGTGCTCTGGGGGA
Organism: Colossoma macropomum; assembly: GCF_904425465.1. Taxonomy (NCBI): domain Eukaryota; kingdom Metazoa; phylum Chordata; class Actinopteri; order Characiformes; family Serrasalmidae; genus Colossoma; species Colossoma macropomum. The sequence continues at coordinate 250,210 of NW_023495633.1, read as the reverse complement.
GAATGGCTAAATGATCTGTGTTCACACTAAAGGTTAGTCTAAAGTGTGACTGCAATAATAAGTGGGCCCCTTTATATTTTGAGTGAAACCTACAGAGTCTAAGATAGATATAAATGCCTTACTTAGTGGATCTTGAGGTTTATCGAAGTGGATATTAAAATCTCCAGCAATTATTACTTTATTCAAAAATGTTATTGAACTTCATAGTAAGTCAGAAAATTCCTGTAAGAACTGAGAATACGGCCCTGGCGGCCTATAGATTGTAGTTGGAGAAAAAGCATTTTAATTCTTGTCTGTTCCTCGATCACTTATGTTAAGAAAAAGAATTTCAAAAGAATAGAACTTGTAGACTACTTTCTGGCTCACGCGTAAAGATTTTGTGTAGATGGTTGCTATACCTCCACCCCAGCCGCTTAAACGAGGGCTATGACTGTAGCCTGTGGGGGTGGCTTCATTTAGACCAAAGTATTAATCAGGTCTAATCCACGTTTATGTGAGGCACAGAACATCAAAATCATGATCGGTAAGAATTTAATTTACAACGGCGGCCTTAGATGTAAGAGATCATGTGTTCTAAGCAGTCCTAGTTTTAGACCAAAGGTGCTGTCACTGCATACTGGTATAACCAGTCTAATATTAATATAATCAAATTACTAGAGCAAACTTTTCAAGGATTTTTGATGCTTTGTTTTATTCGGGGAACAGACACAGTCTCAACTGGGTGGAACGTATGTGGCGTCTCAAGGCAGTTAGCAGTTGTTTGTCTGCTGCCTGGCATTGGCCCTGGTTTTTGTCAGCGACTGACTGTCCTACACTGACGGCTACATGAAATGAGAGCCGCTATCTCCTGCGAGGGCTGGATACCGTCCTGAGTCAAAAGACCAGGCTTGCCCTCAAAAGTAGATCAATTATCTACAAAACCCACTTTGTTTTCTGAGCACCACTTGGACAACCAGCAGTTCAGCGACCATAACCTGCCGTAGATTTCGCGCCACATTGAACTGAGATGGGTCCAGAGCATATTACGGCAACATGTGTTTGCTTATAGAGATGCCTTAGGTGGATGCTGGTGCTCTTAGCATTCTTGCTCTGATTTAAGTGCTGCCTTCGACACAGCCATTCCATCCTTCTTTCAAGATTAAGTGAGCTGGGCGTTGTTGATTCTGCTCTTGATTGGTTCAGTTCTTATCATCTTAAGCAATTTGTTACTCTCCCTGGACACAGTTCCTCCATTTCCACTGTTACTCAAGGTGTCCCACAAGGTTCAAGTGTTTGACGACTTTTGCACAGTATTAAATGTTCAATGATGCATCATCATCAGTAGGCTATCCAGAGGTTAAAGAGCCTCTATCATGCGAAACTGAATTTATCTGACGTTTGATTTATTCTGTAAACATTGTTACAGTTTCCATTCATACATTCCATATTTGGAGACTAACAAAATTTAAGAAAGCCGCTGCTGGAGTGCAGTGAACCGGTTATTCTTCTGACTATATTCTTCTAACCAAGATATCAGTAACATTTTTTAAAACTAAAAATAATTGTTTTACTGTGTTTATGTTTTATGTATTTATGTCAGGCTCCAATCCACATTAAAGTTATAATGACTGTTTTAATGTGGACTTTAGTCTGGAAAGTTCTAATTTCAACAAAATATTTAAACCGGGCTCCCGAGTGGCGCAACCATCTAAGCGTTGGCCCTATCATCAGGAGATCGCGGGTTCGATCCCTGGTGATGCTACAGCCATCCGTAGCTGTAGTCCAAGAGAGCACAATTGGCCTCGCTCTCTCTGTCCAGTGACGTTGCGTGAGCGGCAGTTCAAATAGAAGCGGTGGTTGGCTTCACAGGTCTCGAAGGAAGCCTGTGTTAGCCTTCGCCCTCCTAGCGTTGATAGTATCGTGTGATTGGGGGAGTCCTAACTAGCGGGTGGAATTGGCTATGACTAAATTGGGGAGATAATTGGGTAAAAATAAAAAATAAAAAAACAGAATACAATAACAATTTATCTACAATCTATAAAAAATAAAGTATGCACACATGGCTAACTGGGGATAAAATGGGTCACTGCTCTCCTCATTCAATATTTAATCAATAAACAAGTTTTATTTTATATAGCATAACGTTAAGATCAATTTGCATTGTCACTGTACTACACCTTAAAAATGCACATTCATGAAGTCAGGCATGCAAACATTTGCAGCTCACATTTACCATATCCTTCACCGCTTATTAAATGAAATTATTAAAATGAAAATGTTTAAATGAAATTACTCACATATCCCATGGTTTGTTTTATGTTCATACAGGTGTTTTAGACATTTTTTCTTTCATAGCTCATAGTAAAGGCTAGACTATGAACAGATGACTTTAGCCGGTAAGTAGTGGGCTGTATTGGCCAATGAACCTTCATTGAGAGCCAGAGAAGGCCTGAAATCATGAACATGTGCCAAATAAGCATTGCAAAACACAGCATAGTTAATGTGGACATCATTTATTTTCTGTTGCTTTCATTACTATTCCATTTGCATTTTGGAGACCCTTGGTGGCCAGCTTTCTGGGTTGCAGTTTATAAAGTCCTTTATACAGCGTTGTCGGCAAATAACTAATGTGGAAAACTGATGGTGTTTGCCAATATGGCAAATAATACATCTATTTTTATTAAAGAAAAGTGAATCTATGCCAATCAGGGGCACATGCTGTTGGCCCCTCCCTGGTGGGATGATCAGCAGGTTGGTAAGACTATAAAATGTTTCCCATTTACAATTGAATTTTGATATCTTTCTAGCTTGGTATTCTTTTTGATAATGCAGTTTCAAAAACTGTTTCAGAGAGTGCAAATGCATAGGAGTTAAATTATCAATATGACACCATTATTACATAATCACTTAAGGCATGAATATGAAGTTCTAGAAATACATTTAACTTTAAATAAAGGTACTCACAAAGCATCTAAATCTCTGTGTACATGAAATATGAATACTACATTGCACCAAATGGCAAATGTAAATAGAATTATTGAATTTGAATTTTCATTTTGAGCCCAAACTTGCATCTTTGAGTGGAAAATTAGGATTACATTGCCATTTTGCCTATTACATTCTCATTTTAATTTTATTATAAATCTGTAGTGGCAAACCATTTGTGAATTAGTGAATTATTTGCAATCTTGTTGAAATATTAAATGATGACCTTTACTGAGAAATAACCACAAATTAGCTGTACACCTGTTGCAGTTCTTTCAGTTTTATAAGGATTTGTTTTGTCTTTCTCAGTGCACTTTTGTGTGTGGGTATTAGCGTGCGGCTGTCAGTGTTTCTGTTTGGTTTTGAGCAGTTCATCACATGTGTAAACTATGGGAACAATAATACAGTCTAATTGATTTTTTTAAACATCTTTTTGCTTTCAATATTTGTTATTGTATTTGTTTTTTTGTGTTTTGTTAGTAATGCAGAAGGCGTGGAGAGAGAGGAACCCACAGGCGCGAATCTCTGCTGCACATGAAGCACTGGAGCTTGAGGAGTGAGCTGCACTGTTATATGTACACCATACAGACACCTGACCTTTTCATATCTAGTACTTGGGACTTATTGCTCTGTCTGCTTTCATTTTTATCTGCTGTGACATGTAAATACAAGCCAGCAGATACCAGAGACTACAGCTGAAACACTTGGTATTGTCTTTACTACACAGAGTGCACAAAATACTTGGAATGTACATTTTTATTATTCTTTCTATTTGATGTCTCAATTCAGATTTGGTTGTTGTTCAGTGATTAGTAGTGAATAGTGGAATTTTATTGACTTTGCTGAACTAAAATGAGTCACTTATTTTTTACAATGATATTAAAGCAAATAGGAATTTACTGTGCAGTTGATAAAACCAAATGACTTGAAAAAATCACTCCTCAATTCATTTTCTATAAAGAAAAACAAAGCGGTGCCTTTGTGCAGTGTATGAGGGTTGAGATTCAGCTGCAAATATAGCTTACAGCAATAAGCATGCAAGAAACACTTTAAATGGTCCCAGAAGGCTTTAAGAGACATGGAAAACACATATATGTGTCCTTTCTATTTTTTTATGAAAATGTACTAATACTAGTGTTATAGTAGTAAAACATTAGCTCATAATCAATTACAGCTGACATTTTTGTAATCCTCTAAAGCTTCATATTAATAGCACAGCTTTTGCGTGTTAAGTCATATGCAGTTAATCATAATTTTTAGGTAAGTGTAGCCTACACTTTATCTTGCCTATGTGTTTTGCACTTGATTTATGACCTAGGTCAAGCTTTATGAAATAACAGTCGAGCTTGTTTTAATCAAAACTTTGCCCTTTCTAACTGGAAACCTTTAAGGAGCCAGTGTAACCCTATTTATTTGTTTTAGTCTAGACTAACTGTTTAATCAATAACCATTACTTGATTTTATCAATACATGTCGGTCATTAATTGCCTATGATTACTAGAACCTAGTAAGGTCTGTTTTTAGCCATATGTTCTTCTGACTGTGTTACAGCTGTGCTACAGCATACATACTGTTAGCTGAAGAGGAGGCTACCACCATTGTAGAGGCAGAAAAACTCTTCAAACAGGCGCTGAAAGTGGGGGAAGGATGCTACCGCAGAAGCCAGCAGCTCCAACACCATGGCTCTCAGTATGAGGCCCAGCACAGTGAGTGCACACAGCACACACACTTTGTACAAACCAGTGTTTCTCAGCTCCAGTGTTAAGGAGCCACTGCACTGCAGAGTTTAACTGTTCCCCCAACATGCTTGATCCGGCTCATCAGCTAATTAACAAGCCCATTATGAGTTGGATCAGTTGTGTGGGGCAGGGCTGGAGTTAAGAGTCTCTAGTACAATATAGCATGTGCTCTCTGTTAAGAACACCAGCTTTATTGTACAATGCATTATGTAATATAGAACTGAATAGAATAATGAATAGCATGAATAACTAGAAAAGTGTGTTTCCTGAAGGAAATCCAGAATGGTTGCGCAGTGGTTACAATGGAAGTCTATAGGAGGAATGAGGGACGAAAAACTACACATAGAGGACTGCGGGTCAGTAAGGCTGTGGATTAGAGCTTGGAGACCTGCCGTGAGTGAGTACATGTACTTTGGTGGCTGTCCGGAAAAAGAAGGGTTAGGGCTTTGTTGGGGACAAAAATGAATGAGACTCTATAAAGAACGAGGGATGAAAAAACGACAGACAGGGGCGTGTGGGTCAGTGTGGTTGTGGATTAGAGCTTGGGGACCTGCCCTGAGTGAGTACATGTACGTTGCTGGTTGTCGGGAAAAAGACAGATTAGGGCCTTTGGTGCGAAAGAAAATAAATGGGACTCTATGGGAGGAACGGAGGAGTGCGGGTCAGCATGGCTGTGGATTAGAGATTGGGGATCTGCGTTGAGTGGGGACATGCATTTTGGTGGCTGTTTGTGAAAGGAAATAATAGGGCTGGGGTTTGGGTGGAAATGAATGGGACTTGGGAAATGGGATGAACGAGGGATGAAAAAATGACACATAGAGGAGTGCGGTTCAGTATGGCTGTGAATTAGAGCTTGGGGACCTGCCCTGATTGAGTACATGTACTTTGGTGGCTGTCGGGAATAAGAAAGAATTGGGCTTCGTTAGGGGCGAAAATGAATGGGACTCTATGGGAGGAATGAGGGATGAAAAAATGTCAAATAGATGAGTGCGGGTCAGGACGGCTGTGGATTAGAGCTTGGGGACCTGCCCTGAATAAGTACATGCATTTTGCTGACTGTCGGACAAAGAAGTAATAGAGTTTGAGTGGTGGCGAAAATGAACGGGACTCTATGGGAGAAATGAGGGATGGAAAAAAAATGACAAACGGATGAGTGCAGTGAATTTGTGCTTGGGGGCCTGCCCTGAGATAGTGTTTGCGAAACGGTGTCATTCGGTCAAGCAGAAGTACAATATATTGTCATGCAATTTTTTCATCCCGTTCATTCTCTATGGAAAAAATTCTGCAAAATTCCCTTGCTACACAAAATCCATGCATCCGATCAAAAAGCTGTATACAAGCACGCATCACACAATCCGACCGGACAATCTGGAATTGGAACGGTGTTGATATCTTGAAAACTGTGGGACTAGTTACGTGGCAAAGAAACGGCAGAAAAATAGAAATAATAAAAGAGAAGAAGAAGAACTAGAAAAGTGCATTTCCTAAAGGAAACGTGGAATGGTTGCGCCGCGGTTACTATGGAATTCTATAGGAGGAATGAGGGATGAAAAACGCACTCATAGAGGAGTGTGGGTCAGTATGGCTGTGGATTAGAGCTTGGAGATGTGATCTGAAAGAGTACACGTAGTTTGGTGGCTGTTGAGAAAAAGACAGATTAGGGCTTTGTTGCTAAAGAAAATAAATGGGACTCTACGGGGGGAATGAGGGATGAAAAAAACGACAAATAGATGACTGCGGGTCAGTGTGGCTGTCGATTAGAGCTTGGGAATATGCCCATGCATTTCGGTGTCTGTTACACAGTGGAAAAAACAGGGCTATGGCTTGGCCGAAAATAAATGGGATTCTAAGGGAGGAACGAGGGATGAAAAAACGACAAATAGATGAGTGCGGGTCCGTAAGGCAGTGGATTAGAGCTTGCGGACCTGCCCCGAATGAGTACATGCATTTTGGTGACTGTTGTGCAAAGAAGTAATAGAGTTTGAGTGCTGGCAAAAATGAATGGGACTTTACGGGAGGAATGAGAGATGAAAAAACGACAAATAGAGGAGTGCGGGTCAGGGCGGCTGTGGATTAGCGATTGGGGACCTGTCCTGAATGAGTACATGCATTTGGTGACTGTCGTGCAAAGAAGTAATAGAGTTTGAGTGGTGGTAAAATGAATGTGACTCAATGAGAGGAACGAGGGATCAAAAAACGACAGAAAGAGGAGTGCGGGTCAGTATGGCGCTGGATTATTTCTTGTGCTAGCTAAGTGCAATTCCACCTTAAAAGCAGTTCCACCTTAAAAAAATCCTTATGTGTGCTGACACTTCTGAGCATTAGGCTGTGAGCATGTGAGACATTGGCCTCCGTGTGCGAGTTAACGGCCCATTGTGACATAATGTCTGGCATGCTGCCAACAGTCCGCTCAATGCAAGTCTATGAGAGAAACAAATGATGGAATAAAACGACAAACGGATGAGTGCGGGTCAGAACGACAGTGGATTCATGCTCGGGGGCCTACCCTGAGATAGTGTGAAAAACGGTGTCGTTCGGACAAGCAGAAGTACATGCATTATGGTGACTGTCGGGCAAAGAAGTAATAGAGTTTGAGAGGTGGCGAAAATGAATGGGACTCAAGGAGAGGAACGAGGGATGAAAAAATGACACAAAGAGGAGTTAGGGTCAGTATAACTGTGGATTAGAGCTTGGAGACCTGATCTGAGTGATTACATGTACTTTGGTGGCTGTTGAGAAAAAGACTGATTAGGGCTTTGTTGTGAAAGAAAATAAATTGGACTCTATGAGAGGAACACGGGATGAGAAAACGACAAATAGATGAGTGCGGGTCAGTGTGACTGTGGATTAGAGCTTGGGAATGTGCCCATGCATTTCGGTGTCTGTTGCACAATGGAAAAACAGGGTTATGGTTTGGCTGAAAATGAATGGGACTCTAAGGGAGGAACGAGGGATCCAAAAAAAACGACAAATAGATGAGTGCAGGTCAGCACGTCTGTGGATTAGCGCTTGGGGACCTGCCCTTAATGAGTACATGCATTTTGGTGACTGTCAGGCAAAGAAGAAAGAGTTTGAGTGGTGGCAAAAATGAAGGAGGTTCTATGGGACAAACGAGGGACGAAAAAACGACAAAGAGATGAATGCAGGTCAGTATGGCTATGGATTACAGCTTGGGCATGTGCCCTGAGTGAGTACTTGAATTTTGGTGGCTCTTGGACAAAGTTAATAATAGGGCTTGAGTTTGTGCGAAAATGAATGGGACTCTACGGGAGGAATGAGGGATGAAAAAACGACAAAAACGGGAGTGCGGGTCAGTATTGCTATGGAATAGAGCTTGGGGATGTGCCGTGAGTGAGTACATGCATTTCGGTGGCTGTCGGGCAAAGAAGTAATAGAGTTTGAGTGGTGGGGAAAACGAATGAGATTCAGTGAGAGGAACGAGGGATGAAAAAATGACAGAAAGAGGAGTGCGGGTCAGTATGGCTATGGATTAGAGCTTGGGGATGTGCCTTGAGTAAGTACATTTATTTCGGCGGCTGTCGGGCAAAGAAGTAATAGAGTTTGAGTGGTGGTAAAAATTAATGAGGCTCTATGGGAGGAACGAGGGATGAAAAAACGACAAAAACGTGAGTGCGGGTCAGTATGGCTATGGATTACAGCTTGGGGATGTGCCCTGAGTGAGTACATGCATTTTGGTGGCTGTCGGGCAAAGAAGTAATAGAGTGTGAGTGGTGGGGAAAACGAATGAGATTCAGTGAGAGGAACGAGGGATGAAAAAATGACAGAAAGAGGAGTGCGGGTCAGTATGGCTATGGATTAGAGCTTGGGGATGTGCCTTGAGTAAGTACATTTATTTCGGCGGCTGTCGGGCAAAGAAGTAATAGAGTTTGAGTGGTGGTAAAAATTAATGAGGCTCTATGGGAGGAACGAGGGATGAAAAAACGACAAAAACGTGAGTGCGGGTCAGTATGGCTATGGATTACAGCTTGGGGACGTGCCTTGAGTAAGTACATGCATTTCAGCGGCTGTCGGGCAAAGAAGTAATAGAGTTTGAGTGGTGGCGAAAATGAATGAGACTCTATGAGAGAAACAAGGGATGAAAAAATGACACAAAGAGGAGTGCGGGTCAGTATGGCGGTGGATTAGTTCTTGTACTAGCTAAGTGCAATTCCACCTTAAAAGCAGTTCCACCTTAAAAAAATCCTTATGTGTGCTGACACTTCTGAGCATTAGGCTGTGAGCATGTGAGACATTGGCCTCCGTGTGCGAGTTAACGGCCCATTGTGACATAATGTCTGGCATGCTGCCAACAGTCCGCTCAATGCAAGTCTATGAGAGAAACAAATGATGGAATAAAACGACAAACGGATGAGTGCGGGTCAGAACGACAGTGGATTCATGCTCGGGGGCCTACCCTGAGATAGTGTGAAAAACGGTGTCGTTCGGACAAGCAGAAGTACATGCATTATGGTGACTGTTGGGCAAAGAAGTAATAGAGTTTGAGAGGTGGCGAAAATGAATGGGACTCAAGGAGAGGAACGAGGGATGAAAAAATGACACAAAGAGGAGTTAGGGTCAGTATAACTGTGGATTAGAGCTTGGAGACCTGATCTGAGTGATTACATGTACTTTGGTGGCTGTTGAGAAAAAGACTGATTAGGGCTTTGTTGTGAAAGAAAATAAATTGGACTCTATGAGAGGAACACGGGATGAGAAAACGACAAATAGATGAGTGCGGGTCAGTGTGACTGTGGATTAGAGCTTGGGAATGTGCCCATGCATTTCGGTGTCTGTTGCACAATGGAAAAACAGGGTTATGGTTTGGCTGAAAATGAATGGGACTCTAAGGGAGGAACGAGGGATCCAAAAAAAACGACAAATAGATGAGTGCAGGTCAGCACGTCTGTGGATTAGCGCTTGGGGACCTGCCCTTAATGAGTACATGCATTTTGGTGACTGTCAGGCAAAGAAGAAAGAGTTTGAGTGGTGGCAAAAATGAAGGAGGTTCTATGGGACAAACGAGGGACGAAAAAACGACAAAGAGATGAATGCAGGTCAGTATGGCTATGGATTACAGCTTGGGCATGTGCCCTGAGTGAGTACTTGAATTTTGGTGGCTCTTGGACAAAGTTAATAATAGGGCTTGAGTTTGTGCGAAAATGAATGGGACTCTACGGGAGGAATGAGGGATGAAAAAACGACAAAAACGGGAGTGCGGGTCAGTATGGCTATGGATTAGAGCTTGGGGATGTGCCTTGAGTAAGTACATTTATTTCGGCGGCTGTCGGGCAAAGAAGTAATAGAGTTTGAGTGGTGGTAAAAATTAATGAGGCTCTATGGGAGGAACGAGGGATGAAAAAACGACAAAAACGGGAGTGCGGGTCAGTATGGCTATGGATTACAGCTTGGGGATGTGCCCTGAGTGAGTACATGCATTTTGGTGGCTGTCGGGCAAAGAAGTAATAGAGTGTGAGTGGTGGGGAAAACGAATGAGATTCAGTGAGAGGAACGAGGGATGAAAAAATGACAGAAAGAGGAGTGCGGGTCAGTATGGCTATGGATTAGAGCTTGGGGATGTGCCTTGAGTAAGTACATTTATTTCGGCGGCTGTCGGGCAAAGAAGTAATAGAGTTTGAGTGGTGGTAAAAATTAATGAGGCTCTATGGGAGGAACGAGGGATGAAAAAACGACAAAAACGTGAGTGCGGGTCAGTATGGCTATGGATTACAGCTTGGGGACGTGCCTTGAGTAAGTACATGCATTTCGGCGGCTGTCGGGCAAAGAAGTAATAGAGTTTGAGTGGTGGCGAAAATGAATGAGACTCTATGAGAGAAACAAGGGATGAAAAAATGACACAAAGAGGAGTGTGGGTCAGTATGGCGGTGGATTAGTTCTTGTACTAGCTAAGTGCAATTCCACCTTAAAAGCAGTTCCACCTTAAAAAAATCATTATGTGTGCTGATACTGCTGAGCATTAGGCTTTGAGCGTGTGAGACATTGGGCTCGGTGCGTGAGTTTGGATCATGTCTGGCATGCTGCCAACAGTCAGCTCAATGTAAGTCAATGGGAGAAACAAATGGAATAAAACGGCAAACAGATGAGTGCGGGTCAGAACAACAGTGAATTCATGCTTGGGGGCCTGCCCTGAGATAGTGTGTCAAAAACGGTGTCGTTCGGGCAAGCAGAAGTACCTTAGATTGGCATACAAATGTTCACCCCATTCATTCTCTATGGGAAAAAAATTCTGCAAAATTCCCTTGCTACACAAAATCCATGCATCCGATCAAAAAGCTGTATACAAGCACGCCTCACACAATCAGGCCGGACAATCTGGAGTTGGAACGGTGTTGATATCTCGAAAACTGCGGGACTAGTTACGCGGCAAAGAAATGGCAGAAAAATAAGAATAAAAGAGAATAATATAAATCGGATAACAATATAGTTGCAACCATAATAACTAGAAAAGCGCATTTCCTAAAGGAAACGCGGAATGGTTGCGCCGCGGTTACTATGGAATTCTATAGGAGGACTGATGGATGAAAAACGTACTCATAGAGGAGTGTGGGTCAGTAAGGTGGTGGATTAAAGCTTGGACACCTCATCTGAGTGAGTACATGCACTGTGGCTGTTGCGAAAAAGACTGATTAGGGCTTTGTTGTGAAAGAAAATAAATTGGACTCTATGAGAGGAACGAGGGATGAAAAAATATAGAGGAGTGCAGGTCAGTGTGGCTGTGGATTAGAGTTTGGGGATCTGCTCTGAGTAAGTACATGAATTTTGGTGGCTGTTGGGCAAAGGAAATAATGAGGCTTGGTTGGTGGCGAAAATGAACGGGATTCTATGGATTGAACGAGGGATGAAAAAACGACAAATAGAGCAGTGCGGGTCAGTATGGTTGTGGATTAGAGTTTGGGAATCTGCCCTGAGTGAGTACATGCATTTTCGTGGCTGTTGGGCAAAGTAAATAATAGGGCTGCGGTTTGGGTGAAAATGAATGGGACTCTGTGGGAGGAATGAGGGATGAAAAAACTACACACAGAGGAGTGCGGGTCAGTAAGGTGGTAGATTACAGACCTGACCTGAATGAGTACATGTACTTTGGTGGCTGTCGGGAAAAAGACAGATTAGGGCTTTTGTTGCGAAAGAAAATGAATGGGACGCTATGCGAGGAACGAGGGATGAAAAAACGGCATATAGAGTAAATGAATGGGACTCTATGGGAGGAATGAGGGATGAAAAAACGATACATAGAAGAGTGTGGGTCAGTGTGGCTGTGGATTAGATCTTGGGGATCTGCCCTGAGTTAGTACATTCATTTTGGTGTTTGTTGGACAAATAAATAATAGGGCTTGGGTTTGGGTGAAAATGAATAGGACTCTATGGGAGGAACGAGGGATGAAAAAACAACAGAGGAGTGCGGGTCAGTGTGGCTGTGATATAGAGCTTGGGAACTGCCCTGAGTGAGTACATGCATTTTGGTGGCTGTTGGGAAAAGGAAAAACCAGGGCTACGGTTTGGGTGAAAATAAATGGGACTCTATGGGAGGAACGAGGGTGAAAAAACGACACATAGAGGAGTGCGGGTCAGTATGGCTGTGGATTAGAGTTCGAGGGCCTGCCCTGAGTGAGGACATGTAGTTTGGTGGCTGTTGGGCAAAGAAGTAATAGATTTTGTGGGGTGGCAAAAATGAATGGGAGTCTATGGGAGAAACAAGGGATGGAAAAAAAACGACAAACGGATGAGTGTGGGTCAGAACAACAGTGAATTTGTGCTTGGGGGCCTGCCCTGAGATAGTGTATGCGAAATGGTGTCTTTCGGTCAAGCAGAAGTACAGTAGTTGACAATGCAATTTTTTCACCCCATTCATTCGTTTGGGAAAAAAATTCCGCAAAATTCCATGGCTGCACGGAATCCGTGCATCCGATCAAAAAGCTGTATACAAGCACGCATAATAATTGAATGATGGCATTCTTAAAGTACTCTGCACATTTTCTCTCTCCACTTCAACCATCTATGTTACATGCTTTCTCTCTAATGTCCTGCTAACACAAACATTTTATCTATAGTTATTAATACATTTTAAATGCTAAATAGTGATTCAGTGTAACTCCTTTTGCCTAAAACCCAAAAACCCGACCGAAGCCTGGTAGGCCCTACAAAATATTGGGTAAACATTTTTTCACACAGAACATCAGGCTCAGATTTGGCTGGCTTTAAATGAGTTATCTTTTATGTACAATGTAAAAATTAATTTGGAGTTTTGACTTCAAAAAGTACATAACCTTACTTTTGCCTTAAAGTTTTCAGTTTATTGTACTTGAAATTTTAGAACAGCTATTTTGCTTACTTTTATGAGTTAAAATGATCATTGTTTTACAGTGTATTAATTTTGCTTTTTTTTTAAAGGCACACACACATTTTCTTCTTCTCTTCTTTTCACATTTTCTTGCACTCTTGTGCGCTTTGTATCTTGTCTGCATTTGCCCATGATAGGGTGGAGATGTCCTTAATTGCACAAATTGTCAGCTTGCAGACAACTTTACAGAAGTTTTTTTTTAGCTTGACATAATTATTTTTTGAATAATCTGTGCTCTACTTAGTGAAAATGTGAACTAAAAGGCCCAGAAGGTACCCTACTTGATCTTACATCTGGCATACTTTCTTATCAGCTCATTATGAGTGATAGCCAGTATTAGCTGGTGATGAATGAAAATGAAAATATGGCTCATGTAATTTATTATTTGAGAATGGTGGCATGCTACAAAAACATTTTGATTTTGCTATTGCCATTTTTGTTTGGAATGGAAGTCATTGTATTCAACTAACACTTTACCATGTATATGCTACATTTTTATTAGTTTTTTAAATTACATTCATCAGTGCATTCAATGTCTCCCTTTTAAAAAGTACCAGAAAACATATGAAAGTAGTATAAAAGCATCTTTGAACTTGAAAGCTGCATCTTTAACCATTCTTTCTTTGTTAAGGAAGGGACACAAATGTATTAGTGTACATTAAGAGGAGGCTTGCTATGTGCTCTCGAAAGCTTGGAAGAACGAGAGAGGCAGTGAAGATGATGAGAGATGTAAGTAACCACTGAGCAGTTTTATAACTCCTGCGATTTCATTTTAGAAAATGTACACGAATGCACATACCTAATTTCATTGAAGTCAGCTGTATAGCTGTTTTTTTTTTTTTGATTATATTTGTTTATCTGTGCTTTTGAAATTAGTAAATTGCAGAGTTGCTTATAACAGCTGTATATATGTTTTTCCAGTTAATGAAGGAGTTTCCTCTCCTCAGTATGTTCAATATTCATGAGAACCTGCTGGAGTCACTCTTAGAGCTGCAAAACTATGCTGATGTGCAAGCAGTTCTTGCTAAGTATGATGGTATGTTGTCTGTATAAATGTCATTTTTTACTATGTGTTGTGGCTTAGGTACATAACTTTGAGTGACATATGCATATGAGGCTATCTGGAATGAGTTCATGTAGTTTTTGATTTTGAGTGGTTTAAGCCTCCAACATAAACACAGACTCTCTTGCTGAATGAGTAATTTATAAGTTTTTGTTCATTCATTAATTAATTCATCCATTAATTAATTCATTCACTGTCCATCCTGTTTTATTTCACAAATTGTGTGTGTGTGTGCTGTTTCTCTGCATACTTTGTTAGCCCCCTTTTACCCTGTTCTTCAGTGGTCAGGACCCCCATGGACAATCACAGAGCAGGTACTATTTGGGTGGTGTATCATTCTCAGCACTGCAGTAACATCAACATGGTGGTGGTGGTGGTGGTGGTGTCTTAGTGTGTGTTGTGCTGATAGGAGTGGATTAGACACAGCAGTGCTGCTGGAGTTTTAAAACACTCACTGTCCACTCTATTAGACACTTTTACCTTGTCAGTCCACCTTGTAAAGTCAGAGACGATAGCTCATCTGCTGCTGCACAGTTTGTGTTCTATTCTCAGTCCAGCAGTGACATTGAGGTGTTTAAAAACTCCAGCAGCACAGCTGTGTCTGATCCACTCAGACCAGCGCAACACACACTAAGACACCACCACCACATCGGTGTTACTGCAGTGATGAGAATGATCCATCACCCAAATAATACCTGCTCTGTGAGGGTCCATGGGGGTCCTGACCACTGAAGAACAGGGCAAGTATGCAGAGAAACAGATGGACTACAGTCAGTAATTGTAGGACTACAAAGTGTACCTATATAGTAAGTGGAGCTGATAAAATGGACAATGAGCGTAGAATATGTGTGTGTGTGTGTGTGTGTGTGTGTGTATATATAATTACCAGTTTTAGTGTAATGCTACGCCAGTGTTTCAATACTATGGTGTCAGATGTTGTAGTCGATATAGTTGTATCTTGATTTCCTTTAATATCAATTTACATTCTCTCTGCAGACATTAGCTTACCGAAATCTGCAACAATATGCTACACAGCCGCTCTTCTTAAAGCCAGAGCTGTGTCTGACAAGTGAGTAATTTGTCTTTATTGTAAAACTGTGTACAGTTTGTTCAGAGCAAGACAAAAATTGTAAATCAGAGGGTACCATATTTTAAACTGGTCACAGTCTTTCTCAGCATGTATATAATGGTGCTTCTCCTTGCCTCCTTCAGCGTTCCACAGGTTGCTTCCTTTATATTTAGTTTGTGAAGTTTAAATGACACTTGACATCAACACTGTTTTGAAGGAACTGGGTCATGCTGTAAGTAGTCTCACAGGACCAGGATTTTGTAACAAGAACACATGTCTAGAGACAGGTTAGCTGTATCTCAGTGCAAAGGAATCCTTTGAATGCACCTTACGTTTCTGAGAAATCAAAGGACTCAACTGGTATGTCCAATCAGATCTTCAGTCATCCGCAATCCTTCATGCACAGCGCAAAACCATTTGAAAAACATCTGAACATCGGTAAGCCTTGACTTGTCTATACAGCCTGCTCAGGTCATCTCAGTTGTGAGTGAGTAAACACTGACATATAATATAATATAATATAATATGTTCTCTGCAAACACTCCACACATCTACATGTTTAATTGGAGTTTTTTCAGAAACATTTCAGCCATGCTAACTTATTTGACATCTTGGGCTAATGGCAGACAGTGTTGATGAGTGCACCATTGTCCCCTACCCTGAGCTCTGTCTTTCACAAGGTGTTGGATTAGTTTGATTGCACCCTGATAAACTCACTGTTCCGCCCACATAGTTACCAGTTCAATCCAGCAAGGAAATTTTACAACATGAAAAGTAATGTGGGCTAAATAACAAGATACATACACTCTCTGTAAAGTAAAAAGTATACAGTAAATCATTGGAAGGCATGTAACCTATTTTAATTCAATTATTTTATTTTTGTCTTTTGAGGTGCCTTGAAATGTGTGCTGATTTAATTTAGTAGTTTTTTATTATTGATCTTTTTATTCTTATTAATTATTATTGTTATAATTTTTAGTTAAGTGAGTAAAGTTAAAGACATTCTAAGAACATGGAACAAAAAGAGATATTGTGAATTTTAGAAAATACTAAACAGTAATATTAGTAAATTAATCACACATTTGCAGTGGTGCCTTTTTTTAAGCTACATTACAGAAGACTAGATGTTATAGTCAAACACTGACACAAATATGTCCTACAACTAAAGCTCAGAACTGAAATCACAGTCAATATCATTATCAATTTTATTCATCATTACGTCAAGTATGTGATCTGGCGCATATGATGCTGCTCGTCACAAATACAGTCCAAGATGCACAGATAACTTTAACTTGAGTAGACAATCTCATATTAGGAGGGATTATTCATAATTTACGAAATAAAGAGTAAAATCCTGCAATAAGCATACCTGAAGCTTACATTTCTGTTTTTGTTGTGGTAATTGAATAAGGTTTCAAGAACTGTGTGATTTCACTGGTTTTGGTATCGACTACCAAGCTGCTGGTATCATGACATCTTTAATTTTAACTGTACTGAATTTCCTTTATCTGAAACAATGTGCATATGTGCATACAGTTGTGCAAACAGTTTGCATTTGAATACTATTTGTAGAAGGGGCTTTCTGTCATCCCCTTTTACACTTTTCCAGGTTTTCTCCAGAGGCAGCATCTCGACGAGGGTTGAGTACAGCAGAGATGAATGCAGTGGAAGCCATACACAGAGCAGTGGAATTCAACCCACATGTACCCAAAGTGAGCTACTCACACCAACACTACTTAAAAACAAATAAGACTGTTGAAATTATGATAAATGCAAGGTTACTACACTGTGCTTCTATTTAAATTGTGGTAATTGCCTTCTACAGTACCTCTTAGAGATGAAAAGTTTGATACTGCCACCGGAGCATATCCTAAAGAGAGGCGACAGTGAGGCCATAGCATATGCCTTTTTCCACCTGCAGCATTGGAAGAGAGTGGAGGGGGCGCTGAACCTGTTGCACTGCACGTGGGAAGGCAGTGAGTATCTCAATACTCAAATACTAATTTAAGACAAAAATTAGGGCTCCAAATATTTTTTTTTTTATTTTGAATTTTTAAAATTTGCTCCATCAGGTTCTAAATTGCATCTTAAATGCAGAGTTTAACTGCTAACTGAGTTCTAATCCATGACTGGACTGGGTTGAAATTTTAACTGGGCATAAATACAGTACGCCTTATAAGAATTGGTTTCATATTTATCTTAATTCAGTTGGTTTTGTATTTATAAATTGCCACAACAGGTTAAATTGGTGGAAGGTGTACTGATTTCTATCACACCTGTAAATTTTTCATTCTATAGGCAGTACTTAAAGTGGCTTCAAAACTAAAAGTCTGTTTTTGACACTTCTTTGACCCTTTATTTTATCAAAAGATATAAAAAACCCATTTCCTAACTGCATGGACTGTGACATTTCAAAGTGCTTACCATAGTTGTTGCTGTTTTCCCCTTCTGTTTTTTTTCAAATTCTAATTTTTTATTTTCATATAAAACATCTTTTTTTATCAGCTGCTCTGCTTCTTCTTTGATGGCAGGGTTCCACTAGGTGCTTTGAGCTTTAAGGTTTTTTTTTTGGGAGGGTTTTTTATGCAGATATAATGTAACTTGTATCTGTTAAGCGTAGTAGAGAGGCAGCAGATCCAGTTTTTCCAGAAGAAATCTTCACATCATTCCCAAATTCATGCTATTTTTAATGACAGTGAGCATCACTTAAGCAATAGAGCACGAGAGGGAGTGTGTTATCGTGAAATAACATCACGGCTGTGGTGATCTACGGCAACCAAATCACAGCCGTGATGTTATTTCACGATAACACACTCCCTCTCGGGCTCTATATCGATAACACACGATCTTGAGTGTTCTATTGCTTTTATACAACGGTTACATAAATAAAGCACGAAATAAATAATTTGAATGTCGTGAACATGGCATTTAATATGTTTTAATGTTAGCGATTCCTTCCGCCAAATTAATGTTCCTTAACAAGCAGCTTGTTGGTACGTCAGAGTAACGAGCTCCGCTCACTCGCTGCACAGCCGGCAGTTCGTTCTCCAGCTCCTTAAACAGACCAACTGACAGTTTGGGAATTTAGTGTAGTCTCGTCTTCAGAGCCTGACGAAATCGACTGTCGATCAAATATAATCTTAAAAGTATCCATTTTCTGTTTGTGTGCAAAGTAAGAAGTAAAAACGTTCAAATAGCTAGAGCGTCTCCTATCAAAGTCGTTGCTTAGCACTCAGCAGAGTGATACAGTGTTATGGCGAAATAACAGCACGGTTAGAACGCTTCTCAACCAATCAGCTTGCATGGCCGGAACTAACTGTTGTATAATGTGGTATAACACATGTATGGCAATTCATGAATAAATAAAGAATTTTTGTGAACATATGATATAACTGTACCAGTATTTTTGTGTGTCATTAGCTTTTGCAGAAGGCTGGTAAAGAACTAGTATGAACTAACTAGCTGTATTGTTAGTCTTGTCTACAATTTAATGTTCCCATAACAATGCATCCCATAACAATGTTCTCAGGCACATGAAGATGTATAGAAAGGATGATAAATGGCTAACTAAGCTATAAATGTATTAATTGCCTTTAGTTTATTTTGAAAGTGCGTCAGCCTCAGTAGAAGAGTGGTCCAACGGGCAATTAAAATTACCACCTAAAATGAGAAAATGCAATTTAGTTACAATTTGTGGTGTAAGAGGCACTGGCATGTTGTTTGTCTTGCCAGTAACAATGGGAGACCTCCTATTTGGATGTGAAACCACCTTGGTGCAAGATAATAATTATTTGGTGTTGCTTTATAAAGTCTCAAGCGTTAGCAGCGTCATCAGACCTGAGTGCTGGCATGTAAAGGAGCCCATGCTGAAAGTTTGGGCTGAACTCTAGTTGTCATTTGAGTTAAAGAAAGGCTGCTTGCTTCTTGGCAACAGAGTTAATGTAATCAGGGAAGATGGAAATCATCTTGCCGTTGTATGTAAGTAGGAAGGCATCCCTCACTCCAAGGTGTGGATCTTCAGGTTTTCCAAGTGTGGAAGAAGTGTACTCTGACCACAGATGGACAGGGTGGGTTGCTGTCTTTTTTCTGGCTTTTCATGTAGAGAGAGTGGTGGGTTTGTTCAAGGACATGTCAATATATTCTAGCTCAGTCAGCCAGCTGCTGTACTGCTTGTACCATTTCCAGTATGGTTTTATTTCTGAGCAAGCAGATTTAGTTCAACCGACACAGGAGAGATCTCAGACTGTGATATGGAGTATGACAAGTTGACTTTAGAGAATGTTAGTCTTGTGACTATTGAATATTTTTTATTTATATAGCACTTTTCATATGCTTTACAGACAGGTGATAAAACATAGTTATACAAGAAATCATAAATATTTATTTAGAATCAGAAGAAAACTAAACATCAAATTAAAAGATAAATACCACGAGACAGAGTTTTAATTAAATGCTAAGTTAAAGAGATACGTTTTTAGATGCTTCTTGAAAGTTAGCACTGAGCTTGACTGTTTAATAAAAGGTGGAATTGAG
This sequence comes from Colossoma macropomum, assembly GCF_904425465.1. Classification (NCBI taxonomy): domain Eukaryota; kingdom Metazoa; phylum Chordata; class Actinopteri; order Characiformes; family Serrasalmidae; genus Colossoma; species Colossoma macropomum. The sequence continues at coordinate 230,486 of NW_023495633.1, read as the reverse complement.
TTCCACAGTTTAGAAGCATAATAACTGAAAGAGGCCTCTCCAAGTTTTCTGTATTTTACAGAGGGTATTTGTAAAAGGCCACTATCTGCAGATCTAAGATTACGTGCTGGAACATAAACAGACAGACACTATGTGATGTAAGCAGGTGCTAGGTCATTTTGAGCTTTAAAAACTAGGAGCAGAACTTTAAAATCTATCCTGAACAATACAGTTAGCCAGTGCAGTTCTTTTAAAACGGGAGTGATATGATCTCTCTTTCTTGTTTTTGTTAGGATGCGTGCTGCCGCATTTTGTACAAGTTGCAAGGGATGTATAGTTTTCTTAGGTAGCCCAGTAAGAAGAGCATTACAGTAGTCAAGTTGCTTGTAACAAATGCATGAACAAGTGTCTCTGTGTCGCTTTCAGAGAGAAATGGCCGAACTTTAGCAGTATTTCTCAAATGATAAAAAGCTACTTTAGTGACTGTGTTTACAGGTGGGATAAAACAGAGCTTAGAGTCTAAGATCACACCCAGGTTTTGTACTTCAGGTTTGGTATGTGAAGCTAAAGAACCAAGTTTCTGATAAAGCATTTTCTCAGAGTTTCTGTACCAACGATCAATATTTTAGTTTTTTCATGTTTTAATTGTTTAATTGTAGCAAATTTTGCAAAATCCACTGAAAAATATCTGACACAAATGTATAACTAACTAAGACTGAACCTTGAGGGGCTCCACAAGAAATGGCAAACCTTTTTGATGAATGATTTCCAAGTGAAACCATGAACTGTCTGTGACTTAAATATGATTTAAACCATTCTAAAACTGTGCCCGAAAGGCCAACCCAGCATTCAAGACGCTGGATTAAAATCTTGTGGTCCACAGTAACAAAAGCTGCACTAAGATCTAATAAAACCAGAATAGAAGGATTTTATTTATCAGCGCTGAGCCTGAGGTCATTCATAATGTGAATCAGCGCTGTCTCAGTACTGTGGTTAGAACAAAAACCTAAATTGTTTGATGTTAGATACACAGTTCGTTGTTTGAAAACAACTTTTTCTAAGACTTTACTTAAAAAAGGTGGGTTTGAAATTGGTCTAAAATTATTTAGTATGGAAGGATCCATGCTACTCTTTTTTTTTAGCAGAGGCTTCACCAAGGCAGTTTTAAAAGCGTCTGGAAAAACACCTGCTGACAGAGAACAATTTACAATAGGTAAAACATCATTGTGAACACAATCAAAAACCATCTTAAGGAATGAAGTAGGAACAGGTCAAGATCACATATGGACGAGCTTAGTTTGTTTACAAAAGTTGTAAGCTCCTGATAATTGATAAAAGAGAAAGATGTCGTTACTGATGTAGGTGGCTTATCAGGAACATTATAGGAGCTTGTTTCAGTCAGCTGAGCTATACCCTGTTGTATCAGGTCTATTTTATTTTGAAAATGAATTGCGAACTCTTTGCAGATTTTAGAACATAAATGACCATGAGACTCACTAGCAGTAAAGTTGGGGTTAATTAGTCAGTCTATGGTGGAAAAAAGGACAGTAAAGTTAAGATAAATTACCAATATAATTCCAGAGAGGAAACAATATTTGCCATTTTTCCGTACAGCCAGATGTACTAGTTTTCCGGCCATCAACATGCTAGTTAACAGTGACGTTTCTCATATATGTTCTGACTAGGTAACAGAATACAACTACCATTTGAACTACCATTAATTCCTTATTTAATTGCTAGTATAGTCGACTACAAAACATGTAGCCTAAACTGAGCAGCTGCTGCAACTAGGAAAAAGCATACAGACTTGGCTAGCAATATTATTAGTACAAATAAAAAACACAAATTACATAAAAATATTTTATTATATAATTAGCAGTGGGTAGCGCTGTCACCTCACAGCAAGAAGGGCCTGGGTTCAATTCCCCGGCCGGGCAACCAGGGTCCTCCAGGTACTCCGGTTTCCTCCCACAGTCCAAAGACATGCAGTCAGGCTAATTGGACATGCTATAGGTGTGAGTGTGCGTGTGAATGTATATGTCTGTCTGTCTGCCCTGCGATGGACTGGTGACCTGTCCAGGGTGTGTCCTGCCTTCCACCCAATGACTGCTGGGATAGGCTCCAGCTTTCCCTGCGACCCAAAAGGATAAGCGGTTTAGAAGATGTGTGTTTGTGTGTATTCTGTATAATAATTATATTATATAATTAGCCACTCACTCACATTTTATTGTAGTTATAGTCTTTGTGTGGCATACCTGCTGCATACCATTTCTGTCAGTCTGGGTAGCATAGCGTCTCATACAGGTACATAGACAAGGCGCGGCTTAGTGGAGGACGCAGTGATTTTGATTGGCTGTAATGTTGTGACAGAACTCACAAAAAACATCCGAAAATGTTTCTTAAAAATGCAGCTTAATAAATATTCCATCCCTATTTGATTGGTTAGGCCTATGATCAGTCTGGGTAGGACCAGACCTACCCAGGCCTACCCTTGGCTATGGCCCTGGTGTGGGTTCATACGAACTCCCAAACAAATAATAGAGTAATGATCTGTATGGGCTGACCTTACCACTTTTTTCATTCACAGCTCACTAGTTTTTGATTAATTCAGAATTTTCAAATCGAAGCCCATGCACAGTTTACAAATGGTTATTCCGCTCAGCCATTGGCAGTTAACTTAATTTTATCAGTAATTTTCACTCAAGTTATTGAAAGATTTCACTCAATTTTGTCATGAAAATGTAGCCGCATATTCTACTGTAGATAGCATATTAGCAAACACTGCTTGACTAGCCAGTTAGCAAACTAATTTTCCAACTAACAGGTAAAATGTTAAATTTGTTGAACAGTAGTGGTGGCATCAGTGCATACTTCATTATGAAGCTGAGCTAGGCTTCTTATTCAAATTTTCTGTTTTACATTAAATTGTGTAGAAGTTAAATTCTTGTGCCAAAAAGGCATTTGTGAAGAGTTAGTTACCTGATTCCAAACGCGATAAATCTAATAAATGATGTTTAAAATTTTAGTCCATCAGATTGATATAATTAGATGTATAAAGTAAGCTTGAGCTTGATTTTTACTTGCACTGTCACCATGATGCTTCCTATGTGCTGTTTAACTAGAGCTGCATGCGAACAGTTGAATGAAGCATCCTTTCCTATCTACTTTTCTTGATTTTGCTCTGAACTTTCTCAGGTACCCATGTAGATCTACATGCTATTTAGCTGTACATATGTATTTAGTGAGTCCATGAGCTACTACGTTGCATGCTTTATGTTGGAGCACCTTCACAGCTAAACTTCACAGGTAAAGGTGCTTTATGACCGTATTCCTAACTGTAAATGGGCATGTTTGATAATTAGTTTTTTATTTTTATTTTTTAATGATTTTTTTTTTTTTATTGCACATATTGTACATACATAGCCACTGTTATAGCATGTAGTATGTTTTTTTTTTTTAAATACAATACCAGCACAGTATCTTTAACTATGAGAAAAGGTTCTACTTTTATTTGTCTTATCACCAATGTATATATATAAAAATTACAAATTAAATCAGAATAATTCACATTTCATTTTTAATCTCTTTACATATATTTCTTAATCTCTGCACTGAGGCTCAGGCTACCGCACAGGGATTAAGCCTAATCCTGAACTGTACAGCATTTTGAATGAAGATTCTCAACTGAAAGAACATTGTAGTCTGTAAAGAAAACCGGCACTAAAAGTTGCATGTGACATTCATAGTATTCTAGTGATGCCACTCAGTTGTGCTGCCACCATTTTTGTAGGCAACTTTAAGTTCAATTGGCAGTCCAGCAGCAGTTTGTTAAGAGATAACAAAGCCATAACCATTCCAGCAAAGGCAGTAAAACACATTTTTTTCGGACAGCTAATTTTTAAAGCGTATATTAACCAATATATTTAACAGTATTGAAAAATGAAAGCTGAAATCTAAATGGCTGAGATTTCCCACTGCATCCCTAACCACTTACTAGCACACTAAATAGTGTAGGGCTTCTGTCACATAATATTAATATACCATGCCTCATAACAGCAAACAGTATTGAGTGATATGAAAATAGACAACTTGGTAAAAATAAATTGAACATTTAACACACAATCTCTAAGACAGAAATGAAAGCAGCAACAATCATCTGTATATTTACAGTGAATATGAGCTAAATGGCTGTTTAGCTAGTGTGTATGTGCAGTGTGCAAGATACTCCCTTATATTCGGGGGTCCCATGTTGGCTGGTTACTCCAGTAAATAATTTTTATCCTTCCAATTAAAATACAAAATCCATGGTACACAGATAACCATGACAGGCATACTGGTATACACAAAGAGTAGTGCACATGTGAAAAGAATATGAAAAGAATTTTATAAGTACTACTGAACTTCATTAAAGAAAAACTTTGTATTTGAAGATAATTAAATAAAACTAGGTCATCCAACTAAAAACAACTGCTAGTTTGAATTGAAATTAGACGACAACAAAACTAAGGGTAAGCAGTTTAGAAAATGTGTGTGTGTGTGTGTGTGTGTGTGTGTGTGTTTGTGTGTATCAAACCAAAATAACCAAGCTGAACAAAGCTTACAGAAAAGACAACAAAATGGTGGCGAATGTATGAGGCTGAAGTTAACTATTTTCATGAGCTTCTTATTTGAATTTGCAATTCCACCTTAAATGGTGCAGCAGTTAGGCACTGGAACGTAAAGGCTGCACTATTTAAGGTGGAACGGACACTTCAGCCGTGTGGTGAATGTAGCGCTTGTTTTACCCGCAGAAGCTGTTGAAATTGGTCGACCAGAGAGAGCTTTGTTTCTTTTGTTTTGCTACCATGAGGTGAACTTGAGCTCTAATGCTTCTCTTGTCTTCTGCAATAAAATAAGCTGAGCATAAGCACAGTGACAGACATTTGATGACGTTGCTGTTCATTCAATTAACAGCAGGAAACGAATTCATTCACATGCAAAATAATCAACTGTGTGAAGTTTCATCTGCAGTCATACTCCTATCCACGTTTTTTCAACTTTGAGTCTTGAGTCTTTGAGTCTTAAGGCTGAGTCAGAATCTGAGTCACCTTCCGTGTTTGAGAGTGATAGAGCAAAAGCGAGAGAGAGATAAAGAGATGGAGTCTGTGTGTGTGTGCGTCTGAGAGATAGGTGGAGAGTGTGAGTATGAGTGTGATTATGTAAGAAGAGAAGGAATGTTGCTACTTTCTTCTCTGAACAAAGAGTTAAAAATTGTGTTCATTTTGAATGGTGAAACATGGTGTTGCAGGTGACTCGTGAGCAAGCTTCACTCTATGTTAATGAGATCAGCCGATCAACTTCTTCTGGTCTGCGCTACAACAAGGACTGATTTTAAAACACGATGTGCTGGGGATGTCTCGGCCTAACAACATTTTAGCTTTACAAATAAGAAATTATCCTGAGATATTACAATGGTATATTAGGGATAGGAGAGATCACATACAAAGAGATCCAATTCGCTGCAAGCATAAATTTCTGAGTTTAGGGTTTCTCAACAAAACTAGTTAAAACCAAAAGCTTAAATACATACAACATGCATCAACATTAAAGACTTTGTGTTCTTCAACTAAACTATGCTCAGATGTTAAGAGCTTAATCTCACATAAAGGATGTTTTCCAAACATCCAAAGTTCGTCATCCTTATGGCTTTTATTGTCATCTAAAAAATGACAATAAAAGCCTCTTGACTTGAATTCCTGTGTGTAATATGGAGGGGATTTTCACCGCTTGTTCCTTGAAAGATGAAAGTCGGTGCACTCTTCCAAGTTGCTGGGAATACATCAAACCCTCTGGTTGTTGATCCAGGAAAAGAGTCGTGTCCACAGTTTCAAATGAAAGACTTGCTTCACTTTACAAGGCTGCTTACTACCTTTTGCAAACTTGACTGAGAGTTTGAGTGTTCTCTGTACAGTGATCAGGTGCTTAGGCTGTATTTTCCTAAATTAACTTGAAATAGTTACATTTATTCAAGTTAGGCTTACTGGTTGTTGATTCATTTGTTCTTGGTCTCATTGCCCATGTGGTGCAGCCAATGGAGGCCAAATGGAGGAGGGCTTCTCCCTTAGAGGTCTACCCTCTAGTTAGGGAAAGGCTAGAGAGAGAAGAATATTGTTGGGAGAACTCTCTTAACACCTGGGGATGTGTGGACACACCCCTTTTCCTTCTTTAAGGACGGGCTTGCTTTGAGCATTTTCGGTACTGACACTTACTGGTTGGCATGGTACCTACTATAAAAAAGTGCAGTACCATTAGAAGTGCACTCATTAGTGTAGTGTGTAAAATGTAGAAGTGTGGTTTGGGACGCAGAATTAGAACAGCCAGTGAGACGTGTTAAGCTTGTAATTAAAAAATTCCTAGTGAAAGTTTAAGGTTTTTCCTGATTTTGGATGCATTTATTGAGGTTAACTAGATGTCTAAAATTTTTTCTGTGACATGATGTTGGCTTCTTATTTTCTAACTTTTTTTTTTTCGTTTGTGGCACCTGAGTGTTACTGCTGCACCATTAGAGGTGGAATGGAAAATTTGATTAAGAAGCTGACGAATGAGAACCCAATTTTTTAGATTTTTCTTTGTAAATTGTAATGCATTAGAGTTTACTTAACTTAAGAGATATGCAGCTTATATGGATCAAGTCCATATAAGCTGTTTTTGAGAGACTGCATCTAAAGTGTTCATTTTTTTTATTCCCCCGTTTCTCCAATTTAGACATATCCAATTCCATTCACTAGTTTGGACTCCCAGTTGGCCATCCTAGCCATCCAGAGAGAGCGAGGCCAATTGTGCTGTCTTGCGCTCCCGGACACAGATGGGTGTAGCATCACCTGTGTTCACATATCTTTTAAACTTCGTTGAGGTTATTCTGGTCTATTTTATTTGGTCTTCAGCCACCTGCAGGGTTGTACTTGCAGCAATGGTGACAAGACAAGCTATATAAGAACATAGTCAGAGTTACAGCTTGCTTACCAAAATGGCTTTTTAATGACGTAATGGAGTATTGTGAATATGCTTTCTCAATTGTTTAGATCAAGGAGGTTCCGGTTGAGAGCATGTAGGGAGCGGACGTGTCTTTGAGGGACCCCGAGCAAAATAACTTAAAATACACAGTACTGTTTCATTACTAGTAAACAATAAGTACTAGTTATCATCTTACTTCCTTGTTATTTCGCTTTTGAAAAGAACTGAAGTGCTGACCTCTAAAACCAAAACAGAGCAAGGCATGAAGAAGGCTACTCCAAGGCTATGTTCACAGTTGGTAAAAGTGGCTCAAATTTGACCTTTTTCTTCATATGTGACACAGATGTGTTATCTATGTGGCAGTGTAAACATCAAATACCACATTGAATATGATATTTTTAATTCCTTTCATATGTGGTACTGAAATCTGATATGTATCTGATATGCAGCAGTGCAAATCAATCTGAACAGCCAGAACAGAATTCATTTGACTTTTACATAGGTCCAACTCAACATCCATCATAATTTTGCATTTCTCATAAACATATGGGGTGATGTAGCGTTTCGGATAAGTGTCTTTTAATTTTATTTGTACAAAAACATGTTCAAAGAGATGTTGAACATAATGGCCATATGAGGCTGCAGGAGAACGTGATCTGGGTGATATGCCCAGATGTCAGCCATTGGAGCTTCTTATTAGCTCCTGTGATGCTGGCAAAGATGAAACTGAAACCTCCAGGGATGGCTTTTACTATTGACTCCATTTTGATTGTTTACCTCTGGATGAGCGTGCCATGTGAAGCAATGTTCGTTTGTGCATGTGGGTCAGTTAAAAAGCATGATCTGTTCAGACTAATGTCGCGTAGAGGACACATTTAAAAGATGTGAACAGCCTTACAATAAAATCAGATTTGGTGAGAAAATCAGATTTAGGCCAATTTTACTTGGTTTGTGAACATAGCCTAAGCGGCAAACTAGCAAGCATGATAAAAAACGCTAAAGTCAATGAGGAGTTTTCCAAAAGTAGACGGAAAATGATGGAATTGCTGGGTACACAGCGTGAACATCTAAAAGACAACATGATGGCATCAATTCACTCATCGCTGGCTGGTGGGGCGACTGTGTAATAGACCCAGTTCTAGATTGCTCTAATTCCAAATTACATAAACCTTCTAAAATGGCCACAGAACTGTCAGCGTTTATGAACCAAGCAGGATGTATAGGTCCATGGTGCTTTTTCAATCCTCAAAGCAAAGCTTTTTCCTTTTTTCACATGTTCATCACTGTTACTCTAAAATAGATTCCTTTTAACAGAAATCTTCTTGCTTTTGTACTAAACATAGATTACTCAGCCATCGTAGAATCTGACCATGCACCTTTGTTGCTTACTCCTTCACTCTCTCCATATTATTGTCAGATGAGACATTTTGTGAACAAATATCAGCCTATAAGAGCAACCTATCAGATGAGGTTTCCCCACCCTTACTCTGGGAGACTCTTAAGGTCATTCCTAGAGGTCAAATAATATACTCTGCACATCTAAACAGAGAAAAGACAAAAACTACAACAGATTACTCAACCTATAATATAAATTGATCAACAATATTTCTCTCACAGCTTTACAAAGAAAGAATAGCACTCCAGTCTTAATATAGTCTAATATCAACACATCAGGCTTAAAAACTTGTTCTGCGTTCCTGTAGCTTTTTCTATGAGCATAATGAAAAGGCAGGCAGTCTTAGCCCATCAATTGAAAACTAAATCTGCATCACAATACATAGTTAAACTTCATGACAAAAATGGCCAACTGACTACTAATCCCATTACAATCGATAACAATTTCAAAACCTTTTATGCAGATGTGTATAGATCAGAATCACCCGCATGTCACGCACTGATGACAGAGTTCTTTGATAAAATAGGTTCCTACCATTTTCTCTAAACAAAAAGAACAACTGGACCAAACTTTTAAAATAAGTCAGGCATGCAGTCTCTGTGATATAGACTGGTAAATCTCCAGGTCCCAATGGGTTGTCAATCAAATTCTATAATACATTTTCCATCAAATTAGCTTCTTTGTTGCTTAAAATGTTCAAACATTCTTTGGTACATGGTCAGTTGCCTCAGTCCCTCACAGAAGCATCAATCACACTGTTACTGAAGCCTGGTAAAAACGCAACTAAATGTAGTCCATATTGCCCTATTCCCCTGGTAAACGAGGATGTAAAAAATTCTGTCCAAATCATTAGCTACCCATTTGAAATTTCTTATGGCTAATATCATCTCAACTGATCAAACAGATTTCATTAAGGGTTGGCACATTTTTTTAAGTATTCGTCTTGTTGTTAACGTCCACCATACTCCTTCATCCAAATACCCAAAGGTGATAGTTTCATTAAGCGTGGAGAAGGTTTTCAACAGGGATTATAATTATCATGCCAATTGGATAGCTATGAGGAAATTTGGTCTTCATGACAATTTTATTGCATGGGTACATCTCCTAAACTCTTCCCCTAAAGCCTCAGTTATCACAAATAAGATACTGTCACAGAGTGTCAACCTATCAAGGGGCACAAGGCACGGCTTAAGTGGTTCCTTAAGTGCTCTCCTGTTCACTCTTGCAGTAGAACCTCTATCTTTTAATGCTCAAAGCAACTCCTTATGTTTCAGGGTATGTTTCAATGGGGTATAGAGCAAAACATTTCTTTATTTACAGACAACCTGTTGCTCTATATGTTCGATCCTATAATTATTACTAGTAGGCATTAAGTCTTTGAGAGACTTAGTTTGTAGCCTAAAAATACATAAAATATGTAACTGTTAAACACTGTCAGTCACACATTAGAAATATGATTTAAACCCATCTTGGCCACAGAATCAGGAATGGTAATATCTTATCTGGCGAAGGAGTATCACCATTAAATACAAATTATAACTTCAGACATACTTACAGTAGTAGGCTTTGCAATCTCTATCTTGTGTCAAAGAAAGTTTCTGAATTCTATGTATTCCACCAAGCCCGGCAAGTTTGAAAAGTGATTTTTTTCATACTCCTTCCTGAAATGTTTTTGCATCGTCTCAAACTTGGTCTCAAAACAACCATCGACAATAAATATTAATAAACTCTTGCCTTTTAAGCACAGTATTATTGCAAGTTATAGATCAATCAGTTCGGCCTGGCCGACTCTGACACAAGGGACCATAACTCTGTCAGTTATGCTCTGATTCTGACTAAAATTGACATTTACATTGAAAATAATCACCTGAGGAAACGTATGACATTTGGCTTAAGTTGGCTCTTACAATGCTCAGTGTACTGTCATCTGCCTAAAATGTAATTATTTCTGTCTAAGATTTAAATTAAGACATGACAGTTGTTGAAATTATTAAACTTAATGAGCCTTAACATGTTGCAGATATATGTATTTTGCTTAATTTTACAGGAAATTCTTTCATTTCATTTGAGCAAATCATTTCTAAGAGTCATGTTTTCCACCAAGCTTCCACCTGGCTTATTTTTTCTTGATGGTCTACAACTACATCAATGATTGTCTGATTATAAGAGACAACAGGAGCTCATACATACAACATTACAAACTATGTATGTATTATGAATTCATATTCAGTTCAATTATATTACTCAATAAAAACAATAATTGAATGTTAAGAAGTAGTTGGTGCTTGGTTCTATATTGCTCCCTATCAATAAATTGGTTCAAAAAATGCATGGTTGCCATGGGCCACTTGTGGCTCATGAAAACATCCCCCTTCCAATCAAGAAGGTGCTCAGTTCAAATCTTACCTGAGCTGTACTAGCCAAAGCAAAGTACAGCTTGAAGCAATGTGGACCTTTTATCTTGAGAGCCTTGTAATACACTAATTATTACTAATTATCAAAAACAGATGATGTTAATGGAGACTTATAGAACTAATAAAGACCCATAGTGCTTGAACCCCTACGATTTTTTTTGCTTGGAGATTTCACTTTTTGCTCTAGTAGCCACCAGGTGTTTTGTTGTAGCTCCAGTTTCAAGCAGTATGGTAGACATCACTGAGGTTTGGTGCTGGGAGTACAGTAAATTCAGAATAACTATGTTCAAAAAGCTCAGTTGGTTTTCAGTAGACATAGAGAGGGCTACAGATAATGTCATTAACAACCCAGTCACACTAGATTTTCGCAGCAAATTTCTCTTTTGAAATGACTCTATTTCAGTGGAATTCATCGTGATGTACAATAAAGTGAATAAATTTGGCCTCTGAAACTTCGCATTGAGCTCAGCGTTGGTGAACTGCTTTGGCTATGTTGACCTCTGAATGAGAGGTCCTAAATATAGCACCAAAATAGGGGAAGTGCTCATTTTAGAGGTGTCTAAACAATCCAAGAGGTTCTGTATTTACTGTGTCTTTACCCTTTGTATTTTTAATGTTTGTGGTAGGTGAGTTAACTAGCTTGGTAACTGCTCGATTAAATGCTAGGCTAAGCACAGCTGCAAACTTTCTTTGGTTTAGTTTACAATGACATGCTGTATCATTGGTGTGGAAAAAATATTCTTTAAAATATATTATCTGAAATATGAGCCTTTGTACTTTTTACACAACCGTCCTGTAACCCCTCAAAATTATCTCCCTGATTAAGGACCACAATGCCATAAAACGCAGATCTTCAATGTGTCCAATTTGTGTTCACCAGGTAAAGATTTGAACTATCTTTACTTCTTTTTTAACGTTTCATGTTGGACAAGGTAGCTAGCTTGATAACCGCTCAAAAATGGAGGATTTTTTTTTACCAAAATGAAGAAATCCTTCACTTCTGCCATGGCTCATCTTACAACACAACTGATGCGGCTGAAAACATTATATAGCATGACAGCAAATTATTTATTATATAGCATTTTATTATATAACATTTTAAGATTGAAATTGTAAAAATTGCCATAATTTGTTTCAATGCATGATGGAATGGCAGCACTAATGTACATTTAACTTTGTTTTACAGCTTTTAGAATGATCCCTTACCCTTTGGAAAAAGGACATCTGTTTTATCCATACCCAATCTGCACAGAGACAGCAGATAGGGAACTTCTACCAAGTAAGAGATTCTCCTCTCTCTGAACATTACAGAGATTTACTTAAACACACTCCACTCTGCTTTGCTACAATTATTATTAGTCACTAATACTTCTATAAAATGTTCCACAGCAGGCCAAATGGTCATCTGTTTGGCTATGAATAAATTGCAAGACTCCTTGTCTTTTATACATTAAAATGTCTAGAAATGTAATGTGAATTTAACAGAATTTAACAAAAAACATTTCCATATGAAAATGAAACAATGACGACAAAATAATAATAATAATAATAATAATAATAATAATAATACAGAGTTCAAGGGATGGTCAGACATAGCCCTTTATATACTTGAAATGAATTAATTCTCGATGGGTTCAAAAATACATTGAGCTGTCCCTATTCATTTTACTGAGTAAGTTGTTTAAAAACTGTTCCCTGTTTTGTTAGACTCAAAAAACAGGCTGAAGTTTATTCAATGGCTTTATTCAAAATAGTGGTGTCAAAAGGGTTCTTTGGTGCATTGTCACAGAATATCCACTTTTGGTACTCTAAAGAACCAGTCAATGGATGCTTCTCCAACAATTTAATAGAAACCTCTTAATTGAAGGCTTTTTTAGGGAACCAAAAAGTGAGTGCGTTTACATGCACTTAATAATCCGATAACTGCAGAAAATTTGATTTTGTCAGTATTCCAATCAGTGCATTTATATGGACTTGAGTAATCAGATAATGTGAAAACATCTACATGAGTCAGGCAGTTATCAGATTTCTGCTTTACAGCTGGCCAATAAACTCACAGAAGAAGATATGACATAAACTTAATGTAAAACTCAAACTTCATGCTGCAGATTCTTTTTTAAACATTGCACCACTTTACCTGAAAAACTAACGTATCATCTAGAAGATGAAGAATATTTAAATCCCTCATTTTGGCGAGAATGTAGTTGGTTTTGGTGTCGCTCCAAAAGTGTTTTGCTGCTGTTTCGCAGAAACGCTTCTTGCTTATTTCCGGTACAGCAGTCTGCTCCACCCATGCGCAGACTGAGAAATACTAAAGAAATCTAGGTAAGAGTTTACATGCACTGAGAAATCTGATTACTGAGCTAAAATCCAGCTCTCTGTATCAGATTTCTAAATCAGATTTCTAGATCAGGTTTCTAGATCAGAGTATGGTGTTAGATGACCATTTGAATAATCAGATAACTGCAGAAATCTGATATGATCAGATTATTGCGTGCATGTAAATGCACTCAGTGATTCTTCTAAGGCAGCCAATCTTATTCGCAATGGACCAGTGTAGTTACAGGTTTTCATTCCAGTGAAGCAGAAGCACTTCTCAGATAACTAAACATTTGTAGAATCAGGTGTTCTCATGCTTGTTTGGATTGAAAACCTGCAGTCACACAGCTCACAGTACCCTTTTCTCACCATTATTTTTAAGACCATAGAGAAGGAAAACAATCCAGGTTTCAGCTACAGTGGAGCATAATACATATAATCGCAAAAAAACAGTTGGGATGGTATCTGAAATGCTAATAAAAATAAGAAAGAAGTAATTAGTAAATTGTGTTTGACCTGTATAAGTGTAAAAAGGGACGAAAACCTCATAAACTACTGTGATGAGGCCAAGGTATTGTCCATCACCAAAGTGACTTTGTATGTGAGTGTAATAGTTACTTGTATACTAATCTGTTATACTTTCCTGTAATACTTAGCTGTTGTCTGTTCCCTAGCAGAGTCAGTAAAAGGGAGGCAGAGCAGACTGAGCTCACTCATGAGAGCGCCGGAGGGCCCACGGCCAGCTCATAGGAGGGGTGATGTCTGTAACTAAGAACCTAGAGAGAAAGAGAGACAGGATAAGGAATGTACACACTGTATTTACAGTACTTGCACTTGTAACATAACTTACTAGTGCCTTGTGATGTTGATTGCTTATAGATTGTGTTTGTTCTTACCCTTGCTGTAACCCACCCTTGTAGGATAGCAACACCCCTGTGGAGTGGAATGGTTTGATGAGTCTGACTTTGTGACTCCTCACAGGGTTCGGTGAGGCATCGTCACAACTACTCTTACCACTCTTTTCAAATTTCATGCCTGCAACATGTTTTTTACAACCCCATTTCCAAAAATGTTGGGACGCTGTGCAGATTGTAAATAAAAATAGAATGCAATGATGTGCAAATTAAGTAAACCATATTTTTAAAGGAAAATACTACAAAAAACAGCATATCAAATGTTGAAACTAAATGCCCATTTTGAATTTGATGCCAACAACACGTTCCAAAAAAGTTGGGATAGGGGCATGTTTACCACTGTGTTTCATCATCAAATTGTTTTCACAGACAGTGGTTTTCTGAAGTGTTCCTGAGCCCATGCAGTGATTTCCACTACAATATCGTGTCTGTTTTTAATGCAGTGCTGCCTGGGGGCCCAAAAATCATGGCCAGCAAATACTGGTTTTTGGTTTTGTCCTTTACTTAGAGAGATTTCTTTAGATTCTCTGAATCTTTAATGATATTATGTACCGTGATGAAATCCCCAAGTTCTTTGCTATTTTACGTTGAGAAATGTTATTCTTGAATTGTTGCACTATTTGATCGTGCAGTCTTTCACAGAGTGGTGAACCCCTCCCCATCTTTATTTCTGAAAGACTCTCTGGCAGGGTTGGTATAGCTATGTGAAAAAATATTAGCTAGCTAATCTGTAGCTACTTTCCCAAAATTTGTAGCTAGCTACACTTTAGCTACTTTTCCGGAAAAAGCAGTGGCTACTTTTTAGCTACTTTTGGAAAGTAGTGCACTACTTTTTAGCTACTTTCAAAGGTGACTGTCAGAATGTTTGTGTATCTCCACCTGACACACCAAACAAGCCCAACTGAAAGTGTGAACAAGACACTGCATTTAATCCTGTGCCAGAAAAAAAACATACAATTGTAAAGCTGCAAATATACAAAAAGATCACCAAAAAGTAAATTTAAGTGTAACCAACATTTAAACTTACACAAACAAAGGCAAAGTCAATCATTCCAGTTTTTTTCTAAAAAAAAATCAACAAAAGTAACCGTAAACAGTTTTTTGCTAAGCATTGTCAACTGTTGAAATAAAACTGCTCCAATTTAAACACTATAGCGAGATATGTACAGACATGACATTCAGAGTCCTTTGTTAAACTTTTAGCAACACTTTAGGCTCAAAATTCTCATCAGTGACCCTCACTCTGTTTGCGAGCCTGCGCAGCTGAATAATCTCTCTACTGCTGCAGAGCTGTTGCAGTTCCACAGCAGAACTAGATTTTTAGATAAAATAACATTATCCTCCTTTGCTGTATCGGTATATCACACAGTTCTACCACAGTTTTCACAATAAATGGTCTTAAACGCTGGAGTTAACGCATAACAGCTAAGACTGATGTGCAGACTGCTGACAGCAGTCTCGCCTAGCTCGTAACTAACGTAACAGCAAAGAGAATGATGCAAGACAAACATCGATAATTCAGAGACGAATGGAGCTGGTTTCCTGATACGTTTAGTCTGCAACGAGAAACTGTCAAACATAAGTCGAGAAGCTGTAGTCAGTTTCTCTTTCACCAACTTCTTGTTTGAATTCTCCCGTTCCACCTTAAATGGCATAGCAGTACATTCTGGCGCCTTAGGCACCATTTAAGGTGGAACAGGATAATTCGAAGCTGGTGAATGAAAAACTAAAGCCTCGTAAGAAGTCTAATGTTGAGACATTTTACGAGAAACTCTTTTGCGGAAAAGTTTCCTGACTGAGACGCGAGCGAGAAAAGCGGCTGTAGCTGACCTACAGGTTAAAGCAGAGCAAAGTAAGCCTGCGTTTTTATTTATATTTTTAGCGTATCCTAGTACTTCAGCACATACTGAGACATATTTACAGCCATGATGGTAAAATGGACATAAAATGTTGTGGCTCCCATGGCGTTTGCATTTTTGTTGAAAGGACAAAATGGCTCTTCTTAACATTTTGATTGCCGACAACAGAGCTAAGCCTACTAGTAAGGGGTGATCAGCGCGTGGGGCTAACGCGTGCCACAAGTACATGTATCTGCAGCCCGGAGAACCAGTGGGCGTAACGAATGGGCGGAGACACTGTCAATCATTTCTTGCATCGGCCAATCATATAACAGAGTTGGACTGTCAATCAAAACTTGCATTGGCCAATCACAAGTGGGAATTACCTGTCTCTCATTTTATGCATCAGCCAATGGTTTGAAGGAAAGTGCAAAAAGGCGTCCCATACTGTTCAGGCACGCGGAAGTGGGAAGATAGTTTAAAGCTTTGAAGTTGCCTTAAATATCACCTAATTTCTTATTTCAGATAAAGACATTATTATAAGTATTGTTTCACTTATATGCTTATATGTACATGCTTAGGTCTCTTTGGCAGGTAAAGCAGGACGGAGTTCATGCAAACACTGACTGACCATCACACATAAAAACATCAGTGGACTGATAGAACATGTTCCTCCTGACTTTGTGGGTAAATGCATGAACACAATATAGAAATATGTGCTCATATGCAGTTCTGACTGGCATGTCTTTTTCTGAGGTTATTCAAACACTGATTCCACCTAAACTTTGCTTGTTCACAAAAAGTGATTTCATAGCCACTTGGTTCCTAATGGAACTGTTTGCCTTCGGTGTTTTGTTCTTATGATGATTTTAGGTCTCGGGTCTGCAGTATTCTCCTTCTCACAACATCCAGATTACACGGTAACGTTTGGCTGCTTCTGCTTAGTGATTTCATCACTTAATCTGTTTTCCGTCCAGAACACGGCTGGAGAACTACATTTAATTTACCTCTCAGTAGGGCTGGGCGATAAAACGATAACGATAAGTATCGCGCTATAACTTTTCCTCGATAGAGCAATAAGACAGGTGAGATAAATGTTCGATATAATACACCATTCTCACACTTCCATGTTTTAGCGAAAGCCCTGGTGGCGTTTTCTACTGCAAGGAAAGCGACACTACTCTGCTGTCGCCAGGAGAGGGTGCACTTCCGAATTTTTCGACTTGATTAGAGAGGGAGGGGGCCACGAGTAAGGTTGCCAAATATACTTTAGCAACGGCTGAAACGCGGAGTTATACAGTCCCTGTTTGAGTGGAGCGACCGGCGATCTGTTCTCCTGTGACCGAGTGTGAGTGACGAGATCAGTGGTGTAACTGTACTGTCCTACAGCGAACTCACCTCTAACAACTTTGTGTTAAATCACGTCTACAGCGCCAAACCGTCATATTTTAGTATTAGTGCATTCTCGAGCAACAAAAGTGAAAGAAAGAAGTGAGTTCATGTTCGAAAGTAAACTGAGGAAGTTGTTAGGCATTGGAGAGCAGGACAGCGCTATCTTTCCAAGCTAGCTGTTTTTTAGCTGCTGGCTAACTTGAAGCAGCGCTCTGACACAACACGGTGAATTGATGATACGGTAGATCAAACAAGACACAAAATCACCGCTTTCAGTTTAAACATACCTAAAAGGAGGACTCTGTGACTGCTGTGAGAGATTCACACTGCAGATAATGCTTTTACACAGCGAACGTCAGATATACTGCGGTTCACCCCTTAAACTACTGCGATAGCATAGAAAAATCCAGTAGTCGCTAGCTGGTGTCTGAATACTGTGATATGCTCTGACATGGATGTGGTAGGAGTGACAGCAGTGACCTACCGAACTGAGTTGATGTTGTTGAGAAACTAAAGAGTTTAGCACTGTTGTTGACCACTTGTTTAGCATTTGTAACGGGGTAGCCAAGTGCTCGTCACCATACAGCTAAAAATAATCTGTTTTCTTTCTTAAATCATGACTATTACAAAAATTGCAGCTGTGCTTTTCAAGCTGATAAAAACAGCTCAGAAACTTTCTCCCACTCTTCCATGACAGATTAGTGAAATGTTCCACTGTTTGCTGAGTGTTTGTCATGATCAGACCATAAGTGATGGTTTAAAACCGCAATTAACCACCCAGGAGCAAAATCAGCCTTCAAACGTGAAAGAAATCATGATTTGACATTTATCGCGATATGTATCGATATCGAACAATATGAATTTTGTTTATCGTGATAACGTTTTTGGCCATATCGCCCAGCTCTACCTCCCAGTTGAAAAAAGTCATAGAACCCATTAAAAGCGTCTGTCGGTTCCTGGTGGTTTTCAGTAGTTGCTAATGGTGTTCTGGGTTGATATCACAGTGTAAAGGATTCAAATCATTTATTCAGCTGTTCTGGGACTGATTCCATATACAATTGTTCGTTTCCTAAAGTTCTCTAACGGCATCAAGCCAATTCCCATTAGGAAGCAAAACCATCAGGTTTTACTCCTAACGCCTCTGATCGTCTTCAGCCTGGCTTTCATCAGTTTCAGTAGTGTGTTTGTGTTTCTGCGGATAAACCCGACTTTGTTTTATCGTCGTGGCTTTATTTCGAAAGTAACAGGCTGAGAGTGCAGGTCTGCAGACAGACCCTTAGATTGGCTAATGCAAAAAATGACGGACAGCTCATTCTAATCTGCGGTTGGCCAAGGCAAAATGTGATTGACGGCCAAGAGTAGTTATTTAATTGGTTGATGCTAAAAATGATTGACAGACTCCCGCCCCCAGTTACCTCCCCTTTAGGGCTCCAGTCTGCAGCATTCCCCTTCTCCATTTTGCGCGGATTGTCTGAAGCCTGTAGTGAAAATTATCGCTATAGCTACACAAAAATTCAGAGGCGCCACAGCTATTAGCTACATTTCATAAAACTGTAGCGGCTACAGCTATTAGCAACAAAATTTTGTAGTTAGCTGCAAAAAGTAGCACGCTGCTTAACTACTCCCCCATTCCTGCTCTCTGGGATGCTCTTCGTGTTACTGACCTGTTGTTAATGAACCACCAGGTGTTTTTTTAGCATTACACAACTTTACCAGTCTTTTGTTGCCCTCGCCACAACTTTTTTAGAACACGTCCCAGACATCAAGCATATATCGGTCCGCTGGTTTGCAAAGGTCGGCACCCCACTGTTTGCCACTGCTGGTCCACCCTTGGACCGCCCAGATTATTGTCCTGCATACAAGCTCTAACTAGATTTTAATCTCCTCAAACAGATTCTAAATGCACAGAGACTTTTATTTTAGAAAATAAAATTTTATAAACAACCGAACCGAAAGAAAAAAATAATGATTAGGCTTGATGTAAAATGATTCTATAGAAAGTGTTGTTGCTGACACTGTGCTAGATGAAAATAATTTACTAATCTAATTTACAAAGTATAACTAGAGCAAGGAAGGAAAGAAAAATCTGTAAATTAGACTGTGAGTGGAAAATGAGCGTTGATACGTGGACTTTTGTCAAATACTCCGCTTAACTGCCAGTGGACCGCCCGGAAAACGGTGAGCAAAATGCCAGTGGACCGCCAAGCTTTGCCATTAGTGGGCCGACAGTGTCTTCTTGCTATCGGGTTGCTGGCATCAAATTCAAAATGGGCATATATTTTTCAAAAAGACAATAGAATTTCTCAGTTTCAACATTTTGATATGTTGTCTTTGTACTATTTTCAATGAAATATAGGGTTTAAATGATTTGCATATCATTGCATTTTGTTTTTATTTCCATTTTGCACAGTGTCCCAACTTTTTTAGAAATGGGGTTGTAAAAAATAGTTGGGACCTGAGCATGTTTACCACTCTATTACATCACATTTTCTTGTAACATACCTAAAATCATTACAATTATATACATTTTATTCCTGCTTAAACGGTTGGATTTTTGCTGATGTATTTCTGTCCCTGTGTGAGGCATCAATTTTAGCGTTAGTGAATGTTTACAAAAAATTACATTGATAAAGTACAGCATTAAATATTTTATCTTTGCACTATTTTTGTTCAAAAACAGATCAGTTTAGATTTGTGAATAAGTTTCTGTTTATTTGTACCAGTGACAGTAATGAATTTGAAAACTTTAAGAGCACAACAGTAGTTCTTGCAACTCCATGATAAAAAGAGGAGTTGGGTTTTAGTACACCAGTACATACCCAGTATGGGTTTAAAGAAAAACATTTTGATAGTAAAATTGCTTTAAAAATTGCCAGCTTTACTGTAAATGCCATTTTAGAGAACCAATGTACCAGTGACATTAATGGTTCTGTATCCAGCCATGTATAGGCAGAGATGCACTATAGTCTGTAATTGTAGGACTACAATGTGGACCTGATAAAATGGACAAAGAGTGTAAAAAGGAGGTGGACTTAATGAATTGGCTGGTCGGTGTATATTCAGTTAATTAACAGTGTTGCCTCAGTTGAGGCTAGGGAACCAGCGATCTGATCCCCTGAGCTAACAGGACATGACTGAAGTGCCCTTGAGTAAGGTACAAACTTTTTTTTTTTTCTTTTTCTTTTTTTTTTTTAAAGATTTTTTGGAAATAAACACAAATCAAATTGGTGCATCTTATGACGCTGTAGCTGAGAATCACTGACCAAGCCCTCTTGGATTTCCGTAGAACATTCCGTCTTTGTCGCTTCATTACCCTAACACCTGCTGCTTGTTGTGTTAGTTTAGCTCTGGTTTTATTCTTAGTGGTTTTCTTGTAATTATTGCCTTTGCTCATTCATGACTGGTTGATGGATTTGTGTGCTTGTCTGATTTGCTTTGACTCTCTGCTCATTTTGTGATCCCAGCCTCTTGATATTCATCCAGTAAAACTGCTTATCAACATCTGACATTTCAAAATTAATTTAAAATAACAAACAGTAAAAGATTTTTTGTCATTTAGTTACTTTAAAGGTCTTTTTCTTTCAGATGTATGAGAAGTTTTCTTTTTCTGATATAGTTTGTGGGTTTGAATTTTCAGTTAATCCTTTGTTCAGCTTAAAGCCCGACTTTGAATGTGTTGTGGTAGGAGCTTTTTGGCTGTCTAAATATCATACATTTATATTTAAGCCGCAGTAGATACTTACAAAAGTGCTTTGTTGTCTACTAAGAAACATATCCTTAAGCTAGTGCAGATAGACTTAAGTCAGACGATAATTTTTTAAATAAAATTAAATGCAATGGTACTGTTCATTTAAGTGAATTTTGAAGAGATGGTCTTCAGTCTGTGTGAAGACTGCAAGGGAGATTGGACAACATTTTCTTAACGCTTCCATCACAGCAACCGTTGCTGGCTGCTTTTCAGCTCATTAGCAATGCCATCAATTTCATGAATACATTTAAATTTGAAGTTCCAGATAAGGTCAAAAGATGTGCCCTGGGGGACTCCTGATACCCTGACAGAGTGGAGGGTGTTTCTTTGTACCCATTTCCAAGGCCAGAAATACATTTTAAAAAGTCAGCTTTTCAGTTGTTTTCCTGTTTGGTAAAAGATGAGTTAGTTCATTTGATATTTAACGGTACGTGGTCATATGCTAGCTTGGCTAAATAATAAGCACTTTATGTGAAACTTCTCTTTGCAGACTTAACAACCCAAACATAAAGTTGGAATCCCTGTTCACTTGAAACAGGTTTTAATGTAAAGTGTGTTATGCATATTGTACAGCTGAGATTTACATTGGTGTTGTTTTAACCACATTATCTATACAGTAACTTTATTAAGTTGATGGAATAAGTACGCAAAATACCTCAAAACTAACAGGGAAAACTGATGATATTCAAATATTTGAAAGCCTCAACTGCTTCCACTCTCTCTGCATGGATGATGGTAGGACTAGATAGATAGATACTTTATTGATCCCGAAGGAAATTTAGCAGCCAGTAGCAGTCACACAACACAGGACAGTAATAGTAGTAAGGGTGTAAACAATATAACAGGAAGAATAAATATAAAAATCCTATCTACAGGCATATATACAAATAGAAAAATATGACAATCTGGAATAATATCTATAACCTGAGATGAAAGTGCCAGTGCAATGATGACTGTACCAGGAGGCACTGGTAATGGCATATAATGACTATACTGAATAAATATGTGCAGATATGTACAGGTAACGGCATATATTAACAATACTGAATAAATATGTGCAGATGTTGGTACCAAAATAAAGTGTCTAGGTGTGGAGTGGGGCTACAGAAAATGCAATATGTACAGTAAGGTATTCATATGTGCAGATGGATAAATTGAAACCTAAAGATTTTAGCATGAGATAAAACCTATGATTTAACATGAGATTCAGATTCAGTCCTCATCTCTCCTCTTCCCTCTTCTCTCTTCTCTTCCGGCCCCCCTGGGAAGAGTTGAAGAGCCTGATGGCTCGTGGGACAAAGGATCTCCTGAATTTGTTGGTTGAGCAACTCTGTGACAATAACCTGCCACTAAACATGCTCCTCCTGTCCCTGATGATGGTGTGCAGTGGGTGGCCATCATCCTCCATAATGGAGAACAGTTTGTGCAGAGTCCTTCTCTCGGCCACCTTGACCACAGAGTCTAGTTCCACACCGACTACTGACCCTGCTCACCTGACCAGCTTGTCCAGTCGCATCTTGTCTCTCTTTTTCATGCTAGAAAGGTGGTTCTGAAATGTGGATAGCTAGGATTTATTTGGGACAAAGAAGATGGTTGATGTTTTCCATATGATTGGAATGGCAGTAGGCTAAAGAGGTTTCAGAAAAACAGAATGATGGAGGGTGATTGCACCAATACAAAGTTTTAGCACACTGTTTGGCTTAGTCTATATAGCCAAGGCAACCCTGAAGGCATGCAGTTGTGTCCTCCAACTACTTGCAGACACTGCGTCTGTGTCTGTTGGCCTTTGCTTCTATGGTTTTTGTCTTTAAACTTAGCCCCATGGCTAAGTTTAGGGGCACACAAGTTGTAAAGATATGGCAGATGTGAAAGATGTCTTCTAATACCTTATCCTAACCCAACAAGTAAATGTAATTTCTACTTGCTCTACCCAAATTAAACTAAACAAAACAAATACGTTAGTAATACCTGCCCTCTTACTTATTGTTTTTAAAGAATCTACTTCCTAAATACTAAGAACATAAGGTATAGGCACTCCCATGCTAGACTTTACGTCTCTCAAGGTTTAATAACCACCAAACTTTCAAAGCTGGACCAAAACCAAGAAATGATTGAACCTGTAGATGCTAGGTAGAGGTTATACTATGTCTGAAATATGACAGTACTGCTCTTTTTGCACAGTCTTGCATTAAACATAGCAGCAAGTGTAGTTTAACTAATGTCTTTTCTAATCTGTGTCTCTGAGGACTTTCTGCTTGGTATCTAATGATCCTCTTATCTAGACAACATCTTAAAGGTAAAATTCCTCCCCTTTCACTGGCAAACCCTCTTCGGATGGGTCAATTTGGCATAAGTTAAGCTTTCCAGTAGGAAGCTGTGGCAGACAGCAGCTAAAAAATACACACAAGAAACAGATTTGCCAAGGCACAGTATTTCTAAGGCCTTGGCCAATGACTTTGCAATTACTTTGTCAGCATCCCCTGGTGTACATGGAATTATTTTCATGCTAGTATTAAATTAAAGTTTAATTTCAGTGGCTGTATGCAAAATGTTTAGTAAGATGAACAATAAAAGCTTTTCATTTGCAGTTTAATTTCTGATATTCAGCTCATGAACAAAGCCAGCTTAATCAGTGAGGATTTAAGCAGACAAAAGCAACTCTAGACACTACTACTACTTATTGTCATGATAATAATGCTAAAAATAGTGAAAGCTTTTACCCAAAGTTTCAGTTTGTAGAACTTGCCATTGCACAACGACCAGCCCCTACTCAGGGAGTGTAACAAGCAGGCTGCTTTTGAGAGTTGTGTTTTAGAGCCAAGGACTCATAGATTTGGGGCCTGTCTCATAAGGCTCATCATTCTTTCCTTTGCCAGCTACCTTTAAACTTAGTTTAAGCTCACTCTGGATTTTTTAAGCTTATAACGGTAGATCACTTTTTACCAGGATGCAGTGCCATAGCAACTTATACCACCTAACCTGCTCCAAGGCTTTATTTTAATTGTATTGTGACGTTTGTAGCGTCATATGAAACACAATGCTTTTCAGCAGAGACAATAAATCATACTATATTAATATGAAGAAGTTAACACAGTTACTACACCAGTAAGCAATAACACAGTGGCAGTGGTGACAGTATTGCTTTTTGCTTTACTTTCCAATTTTTTTATTGTATGATTTCTTTTTCTTTCTTCAAAATAAGCCTCACCTCT
The DNA here is from genome assembly GCF_904425465.1 of Colossoma macropomum. Taxonomy (NCBI): domain Eukaryota; kingdom Metazoa; phylum Chordata; class Actinopteri; order Characiformes; family Serrasalmidae; genus Colossoma; species Colossoma macropomum. The sequence continues at coordinate 206,281 of NW_023495633.1, read as the reverse complement.
CTATGTTTCACATGATTGGCTGTTTGTTGTAAATGTCACGCTTTTATGTGCACTTGCACGTTAATCAGTGTTTGAGTATTTAAACCTGGGTTAACAGCAAAAATTGTAAAAAAGTTCTTGGCTAAAGATGGTTGCATTTGTTATTAGGTGCAAAACGTATTCAGGAACTCTATGTTGAACGTGCTTCATGTGGCAAACAAAACAGGGATGGTAAAACTAGAAACACAAAGACAAAACTACAAAGAACAGACAGGCAGACAAACTATGTAAGGGGTTCAATTTATATTTGTTCTGATTTGTATTTCATTATATTTCCTAGATCTTTTTAATGTGTTGCAAAACAATAACCACTAAATAGTTAAAAATTCTTTTTTTTCAGTAAATGTTGATGACTTAGCTTATCATATCTCAGCTTTAAACCATCAAAAAACTTCCTTTTCTGGTTTAGATACAGCCAATGACAAAATAATGATGCCCTGAGAATAATTAAGATGAGATGTTTTGTGTCATATATGTTCATGAACTTAATCATGAACTTTAATGACCTTTTGCAGTGCAGTGGAACATTTTAACAGCTTTATTACAGACCATGGTGTTGTACACAAATAAGCATAGTAGCCATGTGTTTGGGTGGGTGGTTTGATCAATGTGTTTTTGATTGTGTTGTGGTAGCTAACTCTTTCTAACATGTCTTATGTGTGTAAGCAGTGTTTCATGAAGTGTCTGTGTACCCGAAGAAGGAGCTGCCTTTCTTCATTCTGTTTACAGCAGGCCTTTGTTCTTTCACCGCCATGCTAGCTCTCCTCACACACCAATTTCCGGAACTCATGGGAGTCTTCGCTAAGGCAGTGAGTCTGACGTTTTATGTTTTGTCAGGTATATTCAAAGAACAGTACACAGTTGTAGTGACTTGTGTAGTCAGTTAGACTTAACTGCCTTAATAAATGGAAAAAACACAAGAGATGGGACTTTGACAAGTCAGCAAAACATATGACTTAGGTACACTGTTTAAAATGAAGGTGCCACAAAAGGTTCTTGGAGTGATGTCAGTGAAGAACTTTTGTATCCCGAAAGAAACATGTTTGAAAAAAAGATGTGTGAAACAACTTTTAAAGATTTAAAGATCCTTCACTTAATGTAAAGTTTTTATGCCAGTGTAATGGTTCTTCTTAGGACTTTTACATTATGTGAAGGTTCTTTAAACTTCGAAAAACCATTATTTGTAAGGGGTTATTTTTATGGTAGGTTTGGTTTCTCAGTTTCTCAGTTCTCCGGTTTGGAGATATATAAAGTAAGGAGTTCATATGTTATAACATAAACCAATTCCAAAAAATTCCTTTTGGGAGAGTATGTGAAATGGTGAGAAAGCAGCGGTTAGTAAATTCTGTTTGACCTGTATTGAATTGAAAATGGTACATAAACATAGTATCTTTCATCTCATGAACTCCATTGTTTTTTCATCATATATATGTTCCAAATTTGATGCCTGCAACACATTCCAAAAAGTTGAGACAGGAGCAAGTTTAGTGTAGTGTTACATCACCTTTCCTTTTAAGAAACTTCTAAATTCTCCTAACTGCTTTCACATGACTCCAATTAACACTATCATCTCATCCTGAGGACAGTAAAAAAATAGTGTGTAGTATGACGTAAAATATGTTTTTAGATGCTTTCAATATGATAATTTTAATACATTAAAAGATTTAGCTTGCCACAGAAAATATAGCTATATCTAAGCTGTGGTTGGTGGATCACTGTGTTGGTCAGTTGATAAGATTCAAGTCACATTTTGGTCTGATTCTTATGCCAGCTGTGCAAAAAATTTGGTGCAGTTTTTGAAAAGACCATTCCTTGAAGTAGATATCCATGTGTCAATATTTAAATTTGGAAAATGTTAGAAAATCATGGGACATTACAACCATGCCGGGGTTAGCTAGCTAGCTGTTGTTGACAGTTATCTTCTCTGCTTTTCTTAGTCTTCATTACAAACAGTTGAACACAACTGTTTGGGCGCCCCAGCCAAATTACATATTTTGTAGATTTTTTAATTGAAAAGAAGTAGCCACAAACTGCAGCAAACTAAAAATAGCATTTCCTGCAAATGTTAATACGTAGTTACTTTCTATTTGGTGAACTTATGCATAAAAAATACAACAAAATAGTTGCATGTACAAATTTTTGGATACCCTACTAAGTCAGTACTTGATAACACTCATTTTTGGCAGATATCATAGTCTGAGGTAAATTTTGTATCACTGTCCTGTTGTAAAAGCCAGCCTCTTTTCAGCTTCAGGTTCCAGACTGTGTTACATTTGTTTCCACAATTTGCTCATATTTTGTGGAATCCATTCTTCCATTTACCCATGCAGTGCCACTGGCTGCTTAACACTCCCATGCTGTTGTGCAACAGTTGGGCAAGTGTTTGTTTCATCAAATGCTGCTTCTTTTTCCCCTCTAAACATACCTTTGGTGATTGTGGCCAAAGACTTTTGATTTTAATTCATCAGTCCACAGCACTTGTTTCTATATGTGGTTTTGTATACTTTAGACCTTGACTTTTATGATGAGGTTGCAGGTAAGGTTTCCTTTTAATGACTCTTTTATGCAGATCATGCTTGTACAAGCACGCTGCACAGTAGAACGGTGTGCCACTCCCCCTGTGTCAGTGAAACCTTCTTGCAGGTCCTTTGCTGTCATGTTTTGCACTGCCTTTCTGACCGGAATACGAGCAGTTCTATTTGTGAGGTTTCTTGGTCTTCTAGATTTTGCCTTGAGTTCCACAGGGCCTACATTTCGGACGTGGAAATTGCGAGCTACTTTGATATCTTTTTTTTGACCTTCACCTGCTTTTTAGGCATCATTTAGCTTCATTATTAGATCCAGCTGCTAACTTTTGTTAATGCTAACCTAGCTAAAACTAAGAATGTTTAATTGGTTTATAATAAGAAGACAAATTAATGTTGAGTTTTTTGTGGCCTTCACTATTTTTGCTCTCTATGTGCACGTCTACCTTGGAATGTTAACATTAATGTTATATTTTTGCAAGTAATCTCAAAAATACAGGAAAAAAATGGTTGTATTTGTCAGTGGTTTTGTTCAAATTATCCTCATAGTGCTAATTTGGAATAAAAAAGTCCCAGGGCCAATGAAAAAAGACATGAGGCGAAAGCCCCACAGCCAGAGCCTAGGCACTCCTCTGATTGGAATATGTTGGATTTTTTTCCACATAAAAGGAGAGCACCATCCAGAAATTATCTTTATTGAAGAGTGCTCTGCCAGTCTATTCTAGAACCAAGTTTAACCAGGATACATTAAAGTGTTAACGATTACTGCATCAGCCTGCCTAGTAACTCTTTTGTTATCGTAAAGTGCACCTAGGGTTTTATCAGGTCACCTCAGTCTCTAATCATTGATTGTTTAGGAACGCACAAGGATGATTAAGTAAAGTGGCTGTCATAGCGTGATGCTTTCAATTTGCTCTGACGAGATTACACAGACCTGCTCTCCACCGTGGTTCTGGCGGCCCTGCCGACCCAAACGACATTCAGTCTTATATTTAACATTTATGTTTCTCCTTTCAAATGTCATTTAAATCTCCAGAAACAGAGAAGTAAAGATATACCCGGCTGTCTGCTAGCTCCGTTAGGGGGACAACTGTTTATCTCTTGGCTGTTAACATTAGTGAAAGATATCTAAAGGCTAGCATTGTTCACATCTGTGTTAATTAGCTGCTGTCGCCTTACACTTCCTATGATGACAAGGAGTGTTTTCTTCTCTTTATGCAACACCATGGGATCCTTTACAGACCCTGATGTGAAGAGCTGGTGGGCTTCTGTGCTGTTAAATGCTTTGAGAGACTCTCCAGAATAGGCAGAGGGGCTGTGTTAGATAATAAGGAAAACAAAAATTTGGTAGCTTTCTGCAAGTTTAAGTGGGACCAGGAGTTCAGGGGGAAGCTGTGTAAGCATCACAGCCTATTTCATTGACTTTGTCAAGGTAACGTTTTTTCTCTTTTAAAGTAAGGTGATGAATTTTAGCCATCTTTCGCCTGTAATTACATTTGTGCGGAGCAGTGAAGCCAGAAATTCGGTCCCAAATATAGCGGCCACAACAGAAAAATCATGTGACTGAAACCCTAGGATTTTTTTGCTCAGGTCTTGCATTTTCTGTCTCTTCCCCAAAACTAATAAGGGAGATGACACCATCAGTCATCCAAACACTAAGCATAGGTGTACAATCCCCGCAACTACTCAGGCAAGTGAAATGAACCCAGTTGGCCTGATGGTGGCGCTATAGAGCAGCATTTTTATATTTTGGCCCATATCTCCTGAACCATGAGGCCTACATTCAAAATTATTGCTTCTACTCCTGCTTTATTCCACATAAATGCCCCACTGGTTCTGTTTAGCTCCACCCCCATATTTTCCATCATAACTGGCAAAATAAATGTCACCTACATTTTTCTACTAGGCTGAGGTTTAAGATATCTACACAGTATTGGAAGACTGCAGGTCCAGAATTATTTTTTAAAAAATGGAGATTTATAAACAATATAACTGCCATGTGCCAATTAGACCCTTTGGGATTTAGCTTCATTCACAAAAATTGCTATAGTTCGGGATTGCTTTGGCCAATTCTCATGAAACGTAACAGGACTATACCCCACTTGGTCGATTGAGCTGAAACTTGGCATGCTGTATTGTTGTACTACTTTAAAACTGTGATACTAAAGACAGCTTAATAATTGGACGAATATGGCAGCCATTAGCCAATAAGCATTCAAAAAGCATTTGACGGACTTAGCAATGGCCAATCATCATGAAAATTGAGTGACCTGTCCACATAGGCAATCAGCCTATCACGGTTGACCCCAATTGGCCATGAGGTGGTGCTGTTCAACAAAAATAAAGATAAGTCCTATTAATTTTATCTTGGATGAAAATAAATTACCGTATGTCATGACTTATACTGAGACTAAGTCTTAAAGTTTTTCTACAGTTGTTCAAAGTTTTAAAAATGAAATTTTCAATCAGATTTTGGATTTGAATCAAATTGTCACAAATTTTGGCTTAAAATAATATGTGGGGTCTGTAGGTAAACAATTATCAAACAAATCTTGACTTTAGTGCACAGAATGGCCACAAGACACCAAGTAAACTGTTTGGCCTGGCTTGTTGTGATTTAGGTACCTATACATCCATAACGTTTTCTCCGATTGTGACAAAATTTGGACAAAACATAGATCTCCATGCACAACAACCTCCTGCTACTCAAACGCACGAGATGACACCAGATAGCCTAAAGGGGGCACTATAGCATAGTGTTTTAGAATTTGGTCTGTACCTATTAAATTGAAATTTCCTGCAAGATTCTAACCCTAAATACTTATCTAAAAAATATTGACATTTGTAAACAATATGGCTGCCACATGCCAATTAATCCCCCCTAGGATTAGCTTATTTCACAGAAGTGGCTACAAATCGGGCTTGCTTTGACAAATTCTCATGAAACTTAATAGGCCTAAACCCCACATGATTCTGTGAAAGCCCACTAAGTTTCATACCATTAGTTTAATATGGGGCACTATAACAACCAAAAATCTGTTTCTCAGTAACTACTTGGCCAATTGAACTGAAACTTTGCATGCTGCATTCATGAGCTACTTTATGAGTGACTCACTAATGACAACTCAATCATTGGACAAATATGGCTGCCATTGGCCAATAAGTTTTCAACAGGCTTTTGGAGGGCTTGGCATTGTCTAGTCATCACAAAAAAATTAGCATGTGTCCACATAGGCAATCTCTAATGCCCTATAAAGTTTGACCTCAGTTGGCCACGAGATGGTGCTATACAACAAAAACAAGAATAATTCCTAAAAGTTTATCTTAGATTGAATAAATCACTTCATATCATGGCTAGCACTGAAAATGATATTTTATTAAATATAAGTCTTTTAAAATTCTTTAAAAGTTTTTCTGCAGTTGTTCAATGTTTGATAAATTAGCTTTTTGAACTAGTCTGTGAATTTTAATCAAATTCTTTTATCTTTGTTACAATTTGTGGACTCTGTAGGGGTATAATTAATTTAAAAATCTTTATTGCAAAAAATAGCTGTGACACATCAATTACTCTGTTCTGCCTTACGTTCTCTGACATACAAGGCTACAAATCCATCAGTCTTTTTCAGATTATAACCAAATTTTGAATTTTGTACAAAACAATGCCCTGAGGAAGCATGCAAATTGTTGATTAAATTGGTCTCCATGGGCCCCCACAATGCTTAATCTAATGCAAATTTACTTAAATGTCAGTAAACCTTTTTAATGATTGAAATAAAGAAAGGATGATGTTTTCAGACTACACATCTTATTAACATCTCAAACTTTGCAAATATATATATGTTCCAAAATTGCATAGGAAATATACATCTTGGCCAAAGAATCTGGAAAGGCAATATATTCTCCGGCCACCAGGGAGAGCTTCAGCATTAAATGCAAATTACTTCTTCAAACATACATACAGTCACAGGCTGTACAATATTTATCTTGTGGCAAAGAAAGTTTGTAAATTTTACGTATTCCACTGAGCCCAACAATTTTGCAAATACAAGTCTTTTGAAAAAAAACTTTTTTTTTTTTTCAAACTCCACCCTGGATTTCTATTGCATTGTCTCAAGCTTCATCTTAAAACAACTGGATAAGTCTCAAGGTCAATAATTATTTAAAAAACCACGGTATTATTCCAAGTCATGAGTCAGTCATTTCGGCTTGGCTTATTCTGACACAAGGGATCATAAATCTGTCAGCGGTGCTCTTGTTGTGCCCCAATTGGATATGTACATTGACAATAATCAGCTGAGGAAATGTATGACTGATTTAAATAAAGACACAGCAGTTGTTTCAAATTATACATAATAATGAACATGAACACTATGCAAACATATGCATTTTGCTTACCTTTACAGGAAATCTTGTAAATTGATTTGAATAAATCTTCCTTACAGAATCAGTAACTGCAATTAAAATTCACTGAGAAAAAACTGAGTTTAGTGCTCTGGTAGAATCATAATCTCACAATCAGCACATCCATCAGTGTGTGAATCAGTTCTAATCTTTATACACAAAAAAATAAAATAAATCCCCCAAAACACAGTAAGAAGGACAAAGCTAAAGTTTCCTTCCTGTTCGCCAGCTTCTTGTTCGAGTTTTCCCATTCCACCTTAAATGGTGCAGCAGTCACTTTCTGGTGCCTGAAGCTGTACCACTTAAGGGGGAACAGTAAAACAAGAAGCTGGCAAATAAGAAGCTAACTTCAACTTTGTGTAAGAAAGTGCTAACGTTAATCTATTATGAATATCTACACAGATTAAGGAATGCTCTAACTTACCTAGCTACAAAGCATTAACCATCATTGTAAATAAATAACTACTACATCAAGTTAAGATCCCCTGAATAGACTAATAAATAAAATAAGCTTAATATAAAACCAGGGAAAAAACAAACATATCAACATGTTCTGTGTGACTCACACCGCCATATCTGCAAATAAACAATACACAAACAATACGCATCTCACAAACATGAGCGTGGGTCGCTGCATTCCTTCCATTATATAATCCTATTCCACTTTCTGAGTGCAATGTTCTTGAAACAGTACAATTTTGGACAGTATCTTTTCTTAAACTGCCACTCCATAATGGTAGCTACTGAATGCAGTCCAGCAGCGATGTTGACCGCACTAAAATGGCGGCGCCAGTGATGTGCCTGACTGGACCCATCGGCATCTAGGTATGTATATTTATGGTATTTACGTTTCAGCTGTGCGCGTACAGTCGGTTGCTAGGTAACAGACATGACAGTTGATTGTCGACTTTGTTCGAGTAAGTTAAGATTTCTTAACTTGAGATAAGATGCTGTAAGATAAGATTCCTAATTCAAGATAAGATTTGCTTCTGTAATTGTAAAAAATTTTATCTTGACCTGTCAGATCTTAAGTTAAGAAAAAAAAGAAAGTTTCAGTAATACGGCCCCTGTTTTGTAGCCACAATCCTTGATGCTATCAGTGTGTAGAACTGTTTTGAACTCAGCCATGAAAATAACATTAGGACAAAACTATTTACTGTGGTGGGATATACAGACCTCCCTCTGCTCCCTCTTCTGTGGTGAACAATATTACAGAGTTAATAGCAAAATACTGTAACTCAGAAGCTATCATCTTGAGTGATTTTAAATAAAAATTGGCTAACCAGTGCATCTGATCAGGAATCAATGTGATAACCTCAACCTCTTGCAACTGATTGTTGATCCAACTAGGCCCCACTAGTAAGTTAATTGACTTACTACTGTCCAATAGGAGTGATAAAATAATTGTATTGGGTGTCCTTGATCTTGGTTTTAGTGATCACAGCCCCTCTCTGTAGTCAACACACAGACACATTTTAGGAACTACAGGATTAAGGATAGATCGGCCCTCTTTCTAATGAAATCTCTGTTTCTTAAGTCAAGAAATAAAGCCTAGACACTGGCTAGACAGAAGCAAATGCACATTTCTTATTAGGAAAGCAAAATCTGATTATTATTTGAACCTGATTTCTAGTTCTCATTCATATCCTTTCAAGGCTTGGAAGGCAGTAACTCTGTGGAAAACAACACTCTTCCTCTATTCCTCCTCTTATTGCACTTGAGCTAATTACTGACTAACTTGCTTAACTTCTAGTAATCATTTTGCAGCTATTGGTCATTTGTTTGTCATGACATCTATAGGACTTCCTTTGAATGTCTCTGAACATTTATCCCATAAGCCACGGGTCCTGGAGTACTTTCTACCGTGCACGTTGTAGTGTTTTCCATGCTCCCAGTACACCAACTTCAAGTCATGAAGGGCTTGTTAATTAGCTGATTAGTTGGATCAGGTGCGTTGAGCAAGCCATAGTTTGTTTTACCCTCCACCCCTTCTCCGAAGTATAGTAGCTAAAGCACTTTTAACCATTAACCCTAGGAAATCAACTGGAGAAGATAAACTGGATCCTTTTTTTCCTAAGACTTGTTGCTTCAATTATTTTAGATCAGATAGCATAAATTTTCAATCTCTTGATTTTATCAGGCACAGTTCCTAGTGTCTGAAAAACAACTAATTTAACCCCATGGCATAAAGGCAAAACATCTAATGAACATTTATAAAACAATGTCTAGTATCTTAGAATTAGGATACTAGATCCTAGAATTGTTAGTAAGCGATCAACTTAAATCCTTCCTTCAAGTTAACTCTGTTTTGAGCACCCAGCACTCTGGTTTCAGAGAAGAGCGTAGTACTTTTACAGCTACTACCCTGATTTTAAATGGTCTTATCACAGCTCTAGACAGAAGGATACATTGCGCAGGCCTTTTAGTAGATCTGACAATAGCTTTTGATACGGACAATCAACCTTTGACCTGAAAAGACTATGTAGTGTTGGCTTTGACCGTAATGCTATTAAATGGATTTAGAGCTACCTCTTTGACCGATGATGGTGCGTGAACTGTAAATCTGAATTTCTTCCAATAACCAAAGGTATCACACAGGGTTTAATTTTAGGTCAAATTTTGCTTGCACATATTGCCACAACTATGATAAATCAAAGCAATACACTTTATATCTACATGTCTGTGGATGCCTGCTCATCCAAATTTTATTCCAAAATTAAGGGTATTATGGAGTTTAATTACAAGGGTGTGTAGATACTGTTGGACATACAATGTATGTTTTACCCATACCTGCTCCAATCTGTCTTTTTAAATTTGTACTAATGGTGTTTCCAAGCCAGGACATGTCCAGTTTACATTTGTTCTATATCTTGTTATGTAGCGCAAGTCTTGTCTGAGCAGTTTGTTTTTTTTTGCATTTCAAGGGTTTTAAAGTTTCTCCAGATTCCAAAGGATTAATCCAAGAATGCATACTATGTGAAAAAAAAAAACACCTCACCCATAAATACACAATTTATCCACTTGTGCCAATACTTATGACCTAAAGGGGAGAGGTGTGAGAACTTGTACAAAGACTTATGTAGGATACAATGATGCTCAGTTTTTTCTTTTGAACTTAAAATTATTTTAATTATGTGATTCATTTATTTATGTTTTAGTTTTTATCTTTGCTTAAACAGAGAACAGTTACATGCAACGTTCGTTTTGCAGAACTACCTTGAGTTTCACATATTTACTAAACCTTTTCCCCTCCTTCTCGCTGCAGTTTCTTGGCACCCTGTTTGCACCTCTAAACTTCATCATGGAGAAAGTGGAAAGTATTCTGCCGTCAGGACTTTGGCATCAGCTGACACGCATCTGATAAGATATGAACTAAATACCTTGGTGCCAACTCATTTGAAGTGCTCTAGCATCAGACAAGCAGAAAAAATGGAGAGATGGCTGGCTTTTCATTCTGTTCCCATTTTCCATGTTTCTTTCTGATGTTAAAAAATCAGTTTTTTTTTCTTCACAATGGCTGATATAGCCCTATTAAAGTAAAAAGAGACAATAAATGCACACTGCCATTTTGTGATTTCTGTGGCTGGTACTGACAAAAAACATTTACACAACATCATCATGCCAATCTGCAGCATATAAAAACCATACACTTCTACATGAAGTGATGGTATTGTGATGGCTCATTTGTAAATGATACTCAGTTCCTGTCCAAGGGCAAGGTGGTCCCTCAGTCTCTATTTCTACTTTCGGCAAAGGTTAATCAGTTCATCCTAAAATAATACTTCATGTCATAACAAGCAATTTAACAGGTTTTATTCAACTCAAATAAAATGAATAAAAGCAATACTTTAAATTTGTTCAAACTTCAGAAACACTTCAAATCAGCTTCTGCCCTGTTCCACTTCATACAATATAGTGAGCACATCCAACAAGCAACTATTGCCCAGACATTTTCCCCTTGCACTATTGCTCTACTGAACAGGTAAGGTGAATTGATTTGCTGATTTCCAGCAGGTTTTTTCCCCACATGAAACCTTATTCTCCTACTGTCATAACACATTAGTTTATTGAGTTGCTTTCAAGCTACAAAAATGTATTGCCCTCATGATAGCGCTAATAAAATATTTACATTTAGCAGTAAGCTGGGTAATAACCTGAGTAGTGGATTTTAATTAACATCTCCACGTTGTTTTTCTGCAATATCATAATAATTTACTTTGGCTAAGATGTGCCACGTACAAGAATCAGTATATATGTGAATTGCAGCCTAAACATTTCTTTTTTTTGGATTTTTCCCCAATTTTCTACCCAATTTAGTAATCTCCAAATCCACCCACTAGTTAGGACTCCCGCAATAACATGATGCTACCAGTGCTAGGAGGGTGAAGCCAACCACCGTATTTTTTCGAACTGCCGCTCACGCAACGTTATTGGACAGCCGAACGCGCCCGGAGGAAAGCGCCAACCGCCAGATCTGTTACGTCAGCTAACAGACGCCTGCGCTGACTAGCATCGCGTTGAGTGATGGGGGGAGAAGGGGGGCCAACCTACCCATCCAGACAGCGAGGTCAATTGTGCTCTCTTGGATTCCCCGCTGTAGCATCACCAGGGATCGAACTCGCGATCTCCTGATGATAGGGCCAACGCTTAAATATTACTAAAAGTTTGAAAAATGTATTTTGTGTGATGATTATAATATTTCAGGTAAAGCATGCATACAAAAAAAATATTATATACTCTTATAGACCTAACATAATACAGTGTGATTACACAATAGCCTATTTCAGTCATATCCATTGTACAAAAAATAGGCAGGTTCAGCTTCTGTATTTTGCCTAAAAATGTATTGCTGCCTGTGTGTGTGACGTACACTGGCCATTTTATTAGGTACACATGCCTTATATCTACAGTTATTGTTTATTTTAGGTCCACTTACCAGATATGTGCACTATAGTTCATTTATGTCCATCTATTAATGCTTGCACTATTTGTAAAATAGATGGACTACCATCTTTTACTGTAGAACTACAGAATGTGCCAATATAGTAAGTCGATCTGACAAAATGGACAATGAATATAGATATGAGGTAGGTGTAATTAAAAAATTAGCCAGAGAGTCTGTGTTTATATAGAGAAAATTACATTTTCATCATTTTCATTCAAACTAAGAATAGCTTCTGATAAGATGGATTATAGTACTACAGAAAATAACAAATGATTCAGGAGTGTTTTTTTTTGTAATGACTTCAAACATGATTATGAGTCAGTAATGAGTGCTAACAATATTATTTATTAGTTTTTCTACCATTCCAACTGACCTAGGGCCTGGTAAGTTACATCATGGATTTCCATGAAAATTTTTAAATGTTTAATTCATGTGACCATGCAATATTTCAAAATTGCCCCCAATAAATTTGTAAAGTTTGCCCTATCAGGTTCTAAATTTCCCCTTAAAGGTTTAGTTGCATAAATACAACATTTAAGAAAAATATTTTAAATAAACTGGTTTTAGGTTAACAATTTCATACAACAATTTATTGTGGGGTTTCATTTTCATGTTGAAAACTAAAGATATCAAGAAGACCAAAGCACCATGTTGAGCTTGTGCTGTATCTTTTACCTTAAAACTACTGGTTCCTAATCTGTGTTTTGGAAGTACAAAAGGCAGTATGAAAGGTTCACGGTTAAGTTACAGTTACATTATATTCAAGAGTGTACCATTTCTTAGAGATGGGCGCTGTGTCTGGTTTAATCTTCCTGATAAAGTCATTTGTAGTAATTTGGACGCATTGAATTGCTTTTAAATGTGATTTTTAGACATGTAAAATATCTTTCAAACTATCTTCTTTTCACAGTCAAGTATTACATTCATTCTTATGTAAGAATTGCAGGGGTTGGATGGAAGAGGGAATTTGGTCTGTTGTACAGATAATGTATAGTGAAGGAAACTTCCTCAGTAATACAGTTCTCAAAAACCATATAACATTACTTGTACTCATAAAAAGGGTCTTACATAGATTACTGCTATTCCTCTTGGTAGAAGCATTGTTGTGGTCAAGACTATTAGAAATGAGTCTGAGCCAAGACTGAGACTTGGACATATCGAGTCTGAGTCAAGTTTAAGACTTTGTAGTAGTCGAGTCCAGGCCAAGACCAAGACTTTGTAATAGTCCAGTCCAGTCCAGGTCAAGACCAAGACCAAGACAAGTAGTTGAGTCCGAGTCAAGACAGAGACTTTGTAGTAGTTGAGTCTGAGTCAAGACCAAGACTTTGTAGTAGTCAATACCAGATTATGTTTTTTTCAGAATGAAAAAATAAAAAGAAGAAAGAACTGATTTTTTTTGTAGTCCATTGTGCATTCATTATTATTCATTATACATGCTATTTATTCACCAATCTCTTTATTAGGTACACCTACCTTGCATCCACATGTATTGCCCATTTTGTGGACTCCATTTACCATATAGGTGCACTTTGTAGTTCTACAATTACAGACTGTAGTCCATCTGTTTTTTGCATAATTATTTGCATAATTTGTAATTCCACCTTTGCCAAGTTTATTAGTGGTCAGGACCTGCTGGACCGCCACAGAGTATGTTTTATTTGGGTGGTGGATGATTCTCAGCGCTGCAGTGACATTGACGTGGTAGTGTTATGTTAATGTGCATTGCACATGACCTGGAATATAAATGTATTAAAATGCTCTTTTTATTAAAATATGTTAATAATACTATAATTCTGGCTAAATATTCTGTACATAAATGCAGAATCTTTAAAAATAATCCCAATTGGTTAGCATTTTAAAATGAATTGGCATTGTGTTACAAATCTCTAAAATGTATGTGTGGTAAAAATTATCATAAAGTGTAGGCTATTTTGAAAGTTAATGGGTTGGGCGTTTTTCCCTCTTCTAGGTATGTACTTATTTTGTTACTGCCTCTTAAGGTTGCTGAAAGAAATGTATTTGCAAAGCCTGTTTCATAATGACTGCAAAAAAAATTCAAGTGTGTGGCCCAGTCACAGTATAGTACGGTAGCACGGTAGGTGGCGGTCTGCGCGTGTAGTTTGCGATCCGGCATAACTCCCAGTAGAAGAAGAACAAGCGGCAGCGCGGGACGAAACAGTGGTTTGAGGTATGTTTGTATACTGAAGTGCTACTCACTGTGGTATATCTACTCATATCATGTGTTCAGGTATTAGTTGTAATAAATGTGCTTTTGTCACATTGAATGGTCTTGCTCGGAAGGTCTGTCTCCGAATGAAAGACCGTATCTTTTCGGTTAGCTTGCTAGTTAGCTAGCTATCTTAGGCCACTCATGCTTCGTTGCTCATACTTGGTTGCGTCTAGCTAGCTTAGCTAAGTAAGTCCTGATTTTGCCAGCTTTTATGACTGCACAAACCAGATCATAAATCACAAGTGATATAACATCATATATAGTTTTTGCCTATTGTGATGGAAGGGCAAACGTTAATATTACTGTTTAGTGCATTGTGCTTTTCCGCATTTCTTAAAATCCATAGATTGGGTTTTGTTTTCCAATACAGCACGTAACGTTAGAAGCGAAATTGCAAGCTTCTTCAGTGTATCTGATTTGGCGCCATGTCAGTAGGAAATTTGAACTTGAAGTTTAAGTGGTGGTCGCCCAGCCCATAGATGCAAAAATAGGTATACATAGAGATGCCCCGTTGTCTGTTCGCAATCACGAGGTATGTGTCTGCGCGTCCGCCATATTCAGAAGGTCAAGATCCATTTGTAAACAATTACACGTGTATTGAGATATGATGAGTTCTCACGATTAATTAACCTTTGCTAAACACTCAATTTGTTTTGTTACAATGGTCAGACATTTCTGTATGTTGTGCACCGAAGTGACCAAGTTAAGGAAAATGTAGATTTAAATTTATGTATTTCATTGCTACTTACTAGGTAGTGATGAGATCTCTATTGAGCAAAGGGAATATAGCATATACAATGGTGCTGGAAAGTTTGTGAACCTTTTAGAATTTTTTTTTCTTTCTACATAATTGTGATCTAAAATGTGATCAGATCTTCACTTAAGTCATTACAGAAGATATAGAGAACCAAATAAAACAAGTAACAATTATGTTTTTCATTCCTATTTTGATATTTTACATGTACATATCTGCAAATGTCACTATCCAATATTTTGCATGTCGATATCTTTACATGTTGTGCATGCAAAACTGCCTTCTGAAAAGAGCCCCGCACACCAGATTTGCTGCGTGCAGAGTACAAAAATTCAAAACCATTATTTGTAATGGGGAAATAATAGAGATACACTCTCCAGCGGCGACATGTTGCATTTATGCTTTCGCTCGCGCCATGACTCCAAGCACTGTTCAGTTTCTCAGCGTGTTTGCTCAGTATTTGGCACACAGCGTGTTCTTTTAAATGAAACAGCTTTATTTGAAATTGTTTTTAGACAGAGCTCTCTGTAAGGGCTGTGTTTGACTGTAGAATCCTCAGACGTATTAGCCTCAGTTGTGATTCCTGCTGTTATTGAGCTACAGAGAATGATGTTAAAACACACAGATGAGGAGCATCAAAACTGTGCAACTGTACAGAAGTGCTGTTCTGATGTGCAACAAGATCCAAGGTAATTTATGTAGCATGGCTAGTTAATGCTCGTCATCTAAAAGATCAGCAAGATTTTAATGATTTCACAGCAGTTCCTCATGGTATCGGACTCGGTGCTAAAATCGTGCTCGTAGTCTGTCTAAAAAAAAAATCGTAACGATACATCCCTACTAATGATGTCACATTATCGTCAGTGAGCTTTTGAATATTAGGTGCTGTTGTGTATCTCCGGTAGGGCTACGTCGGAAAATTATGACTACTGGGCTTGGTGTTAGTTGACTCAAGGTATTTGAGCAGCCTTCGACACCCAGCATCCTCCACAACAGAGAATGGCTGATCATCCAGGGGTGCATTTCCCAAAGACATAGTTTAACGTCCATCGTACTGAAATGATAGAGACTCTCTCTCTACACCTTTACCACAGTGGCTGATCAACGACACTTTATTTGAATAAGAAGTCGACTTCAACTTCATCAGAAATTCTAGTCTAGCAGTATACTGATATTCCAAAAGCATACTGCTCTAATAAAGCACTGCAACTGTGGATTTAATCTCATTTGTTGGGCCGTGCTAGTAGTTGACGTCTTTAATTAGCCAACTCGGTACAATGAAGCTGCAACCAGAGCTCTCTTTTGCTTCCTAGCCAAAACTATTAAACCTGTACTTTTTGAGGGTCGTCATTCTTCCTCATTGATCTGTCCCTAACTATAACCACCTCATTCACATTTGAAACTACATGTACATATAAAAACTTGAATCAATTAAATATATAAAAATAGTAAAACACAAAATTTCTAGTCAGATGAGCTAAGTTAGCTGGCTGTGTTAAAATAACTTTCCTTAAGAATCAAAAATGTAATTTTTGAAGAAAAACCTATATCCTTGATTCTTTTTTATGATTAACTGTTTTTATTGATTTTTATATTATATTTAGATTAATACAAAACCACATATATTTGTATTTTTGCAACAGCATGACACTCTTTACCCTCCCCCTTCACACCCCAACTGTGTCGGTACTACATTTATGACCTGACCTAATCAGTGCAGTACAAAGCTAAGTATCATAAAAATAAAAAAAATAAATAAGCGAGCAAGCAAACAAACTCCAGTAAATGTTTCAGCATACCGGTGACCATAGATACACAAATCTTAAAAATAAATAAATAAAGTAAAATGACAAAAATAAATAAAAAATACAATAACAACAAAGAGGGTCACACCACATTTACTCATCTTTAAGAACTTTCTATAAATCTTAAATATTTGTCCCATTTATGTCTATACACTTCTAAATGCCCGAACAATTTAAATGATAATTTTTCATATGCAGCTACTTCGCCCATTTCAGCAATCCATTCTTGAAATGATGAAGGACCTGCTTCCTTCCACCTCCTAAGGATGACCTGCCTACTAATCATTATACTGGTTTGAATCCGTGTCTTTAAATGCCTGTCCCTGGTTTCTAGCACCAAGGGATCTCCTAAGACAAACAGTCTTGGGCAGAAGGGAGTTTGACTACCTAATACTTAACAAATAAAATCATAAAGCATCATCAAAAAATCCTGAACTCTAGGGCAGTGCCACATAGTATGAATAAAGTCCTCAGACTTTATCCTTTATACTGTTGAACCAAATCGTTAAAAGTTTTCTAGACCATCCTGACTGTAGAGGTCAGCCAGAGTATAGATACCCTTTTCCACCCGTTGTTTCCACAAGAAAGGAGACCTTCCAATACACAGCTTTGGATTCAACCAAACCATTCAATTCCTATTTAAGTAGGGATTTAAATTGAACATGTTAGCAATTTTTAATCATGCTGAGTGTAAGTGAAAAAATAATGGAAAGTGTTTTTGCTTTTTTAGTTAATTTAGTAGACAGGCATTGAAGTAGAGGGTGGGGACCAACAACAGAGTGCTCCATACCATACCAAGGAGTAGCTCTTTCAGGAGGAAGCGACCAATGTGCCAGGTGTCATAGGGTGAACTCATAATAATACAGCAATAATTACTTTAAGCCTAAACCCGCACTATCAACAGGCATCTGTAATTTGCCCAAGCGCTGACAAGGGCACTTCCCATTCCAAATGAAAGAACTAGTTATCTTATCAAATTGCTTTAAGTATGTCAAAGGCATTTTTTCATTGGCATTGATTGTAGTAAATAATTAATTTTTGGAATGCAGTTCATTTTCAAAACATTCACCTTACCCATCATAGACAAGTACAAAGAAGACCACTTGTCAATATCACACAATATTTTTTGCGTTAAAATTTACTCTCACTAGATTCTTTAACTGCAGGGGAAACAGAATGCCAAGATATCAAACACTTTGCTGGGCAGTCAGAGGAAGAGCCTCTGATTTAGTCCAGTTGACCCTATATCCTGAGAACTTAGAAAATGAATTAATGATTCTAAGCAAGCTAGGGACTGATCTACCTGGATCCAATACAACCAAAAGAATATCATCAGTGTATAACATCAATTTGTGTATAGACCACCCTACAGAGACCCCTGGGAAATCCTCATCCTTTCTTATAGCTGCGGCCAGAGGCTCCAAAGCCAAACAGAACAAGAAGGGAGATATTGGTGATCCTTGTCTCATTCCTGTACCAAGAGAAAAATACGTAGAAATTAGTTCATTGGTCTGAACAGCTGCTTCCGGTCAGTGATATAATAGCCTAACCCTCCTTATAAAGACACGTACACCGATCAGGCATAACATTATGACCGCCTCCTTCTTTCTACGCTCATTGTCCATTTTATCAGCTCCACTGACTATGTAGGCCCACTTTGTAGTTCTGCGATTACAGACTGTAGTCCATCTGTTTCTCTGCATACTTTGTTAGCCCCGTTTTACCCTGTTCTTCAGTGGTCAGAACCCCCATGGACCCTCACAGAGCAGGTATTATTTGGGTGGTGGATCATTCTCAGCACTGCAGTAACATTGATGTGGTGGTGGTGGTGTGTTAGTGTGTGTTGCGCTGGTCTGTCCTGTGGGCAGCATCCTGTGACCACTGATAAAGGACTAGAGGATGACCAACACAAACTGTGCAGCAGCAGATGAGCTATTAGGAGTGTCTAATAGAGTGGACAGTGAGTGTTTAAAAATGCCAGCAACACTGCTGTGTCTGATCCACTCGTACCAGCGCAACACACCACCACCACATCGGTTACTGCAGTGCTGAGAATGATCCACCACCCAAATAGTACCTGCTCTGTGAGGGTCCATGGGGGTCCTGACCACTGAAGAACAGGGTAAAAGGGGGCTAACAAAGTATGCAGAGAAACAGATGGACTACAGTCTATAATAAAGAACTACGAAGTGCACCTATATAGTAAGTGGAGCTCTTTCTGTTTAATGTATATAGCGAGCAGTCTCCATGCCTTAACTCAAAATATTCTTAACTCAAAGAATTCTACTTGCTGGCATAATAAACTATTATATTGATATTTTAAATGAGTTAGCTCCCTCAGGCCATTCTGTGAAACCTGTCCTTGACCTTTTTAATTTTACTTTCCAAGTCAAAATTTTTTGGCACTTTAAGCTTTTTAAAATGTGAGGCATACTGAATAATATATCCCCTTAGGACTGCCTTAAGAGCTTCCCAGACTACCCCCACAGAAGACGCTGAAGCCAAATTAATCTCAAGATAAAGCCTTGAAGAAGCGGCAAGTTAAATCTCCATTTATATGTTTGAGATCTGGCATTTTGAGGTATTAATTTCAAACTCACCCAAGCATGATAGGAAACTAAAATAATACCAATAGAGCACCTGGACGTTAAAGCAACCAATGATTTAGAAATTAAGAAAAAATCTATCTGAGAATATATTTAATGCACTGGTGAGAGAAAAGAATAGTCACGCCCAGGTGGATTCATGATTCAATATCAGTTAGCCCTAGAGTTTTGCACATTCTCTGGACAGTTAACAGGGCTTTAGGAGATCTCGATCCCATTTTGCTGCTACGGTACAGTACTGGATCCATTATCAAATTTAAGTCTCCCCCAAGGATAATATTCTGTACCCCTGCTGCATGTATCTTCCCCTCAAGAAGCCCGTTAATATTTTTTTAAGTTCACAGACACCTGGTACCCAGTATAAAAAATAGTGGCAAACAAGGCCATAGCCAGACAAAATATAAGATACTTAAACACAGACACAAAAAAACCCACTGTTAACAAGAAAAGGAAGACAGTAGGGTCTGAACTCAAACATTGCACTCAGATGTCCCTTTGAAAAAAGTCCCACCCTTAACTTAAAGAGACAGTGTCTCTTCCTCTTGAGATACGTGGTGCTTATAAAATTAGTCCAATCTGGTATTCATGTCTTATGCTCGAAATTATCACAAAATCTAAACTGAATGTGACATCTGTAGAGGGGGAAACCCTAGAGGAACTAAAAGCAAATTCAACTAAAAGAATAACAATACATTCCCACTGTCATTTTACAAACAATAATACCAAAGGGAGAAACTTTGCTATTTCCCACCTCTATTGAGTCCGAAGAGCAAAATCACTTGCCTACTATGTCTCCAGCGCCATCCTGTGGACCTGCTACTGCATAGATTCAGTGAAGCTCTTAGCCTTTCATGGGCTATCAAAGGTTTTGTACCCCTCTTTAGTGTCTATTGTTAAATTTGCTGGGTGAAGCATCATGAAGCCCTCTTTCCACGCATGAAACATCTTCTTGCACTCGCTGAATTGCTCCCGTTTCAATTGCATGTCTCTGGAGAAATCTAGGAATATCATGATGTGATTATTGGCCAAGCACAATTTGCCCTTTTCTCTAGCAGCACAATATCTTGATCTCCAGATCTCAGAAATTTCACTAGTATTGGTCTGGGCCTTTCCCGGATATCGGGCCGAGGGCTGCCTGAGATAAGAGGAAGGTCCTCAAGACAATGTGTGAAGTGCCTTACTTCCAACGTTAATACGGTAATTTTTTTTTGGTAAAATAAGCTGTGGAGAGACCGTATTGTCCTACCTTGTACATTATTGCCTGCTAGGGCTGCAACAAACTACTAATTTGATAGTCGAATAATCTGTCGATTACTGAAAACGAATAATCTGTTGTTCAGATTATGAATCACTACATTACCAAATAACTTTTATGTAGCTATTAGCTTTTAAATTTAGCTTGAGGTTGTTATATGCATTTGCTAACTAACAATGAAGACAATAAAGATGAATAACATTGTTATTCACTGTTTTAATGAAATTTCCTGCTAATACAAAAGAAAAATAAATAAAACACCAATGTATTTTTCCTGTCAAAATTTATAACCAAGGATGTGCAAAGTAGCAGCAATAAAATATAACAAAATTAAATCAGTTTTTCTGTAATCAAGTAAATAAAAAAATCAATCTAAATTTAAATATTAAATTTAAACAGTGCAGTCTGTGCTTTGTGCATTCTGCTGTCTGTCTACACTCTGGTGCAACAGAATTTTACAATTACAGTTCTTTAGTGAAACGGAGGAAAGTCAGCTTCTCTGTGCTCCTGTGAGAGTCTCGCTCTCTTCTGAGAGCAGATTCTCCCTGCTGCAGAGGAGACACACTCTGGAGTGGATGGGAAAATGGCAAACGTTTGTGGCAAACTTGTTCTCTATGACTAGTTAAATTTGAACGATTTTGTGTAAACGCTTCATTTCAACGGTAACCCTTCATCCAGTTGCCCTGTATGTTCATGTAGAACTACCTCCTGAAACTGTTAGCGAGTGGTGCTAAATGTTTGTGGAAAACAGAAAACTGTTTGCAAACGCTCTCCTGTGTTTGCCGAATTTGAATGTGCCGGTGACCTCGACGTTAAGACAGTGATGCAGTGTTTAAAACTGAAAACGTTATCTGGAAAATGAACAGGGTCGCTGTGAGTAATAGTTACTTGCTTCTCTGTTCCAACTCCATTAATGATTCCAGAAAACATGCATTTCGAAATAGAAATTGTTACAGCTCAGCTCATAACATGGAGGGCAAAATTTAACATTAACATTAGCTAACTAGCTCGCCAGCACAAACCACACACTTCTGTACTTCACATACTACGCTAATGAGTGCACTTCTAATGGTATATGCGCTATTTTTTTACACACTATTTAGTGTGCTAGTATGCGGTTTAGGATGGGGTGTATCTTACCAAGATGAATCTTCACCCACTGAGCTGACAAGTTTCCTCTTCAGAGGCTCCTGCATGGAAGATGTGCTCCCATAGCACGGTCGGGGTCCCAAGGTCGGTTTTACAAATAGCACAACTGACAACTTTTTTTCTGAATTTAGCTTCCACATTTTTGAGGATTTTGTTCTTGAGGCTGCCATTGCGCTGTTGTTAACTCTCCAGTAAGCCGTAATGTCAAAACATTCCTAATGAGCACAAGAAAGACGCATAATGACGTCACAAACTAATCGACTACTACATTAGTTGCCAATTTGGTTGTCGATTTTAGTTGACTATGTTGAATAATCGTTGCTCCCCTACTGCCTGCTTTAGCAGTGATGTAGCTCATTTTCTCAGTGTGTTTATTTTAAAAGAGCATATTAAGAAATCATTGAAATAAGTTTTATTAGATGGTAAAGAGTCAATAACAGTAATCAAGCAAGAAAATCTTCATATTTTCAAGCAAGATTTCTTTCACAGTGAAGTGTTATTCACACTAACAGCTAAGCGGTTGTTACTCCTAGGTGCTTCCATTTCACAGTAATAGCACTTCCAGTTGACAGGGGCAGATCTTGCAGGACAGAAATTTCACAAACTGACTTGTGGCAGAGATGGCATCCTATGACGGTGCCATGTTTAAAGTTACTGAGCTCATCAGTATGACCCATTCTACTGCCAGTGTTTGTCTGTTGAGACTGCTAGGATGTGCTTAATTTTATCCACCTGTTAGAACTGTAGTTCTGCCTCGATTATAAAATTCCACCTTGAGTAATTTATTAGCCAAATAATTTTTAAAGGTTAACTTCAGGTAACAGCTATCAGTGAATGTTTAAAGTCTGTTTTTGAAATAATTACATAGACATTCATTGTAAATTAGTTTAATTGGAGCAGCAGCAATTTTTTATAAAAACGAAAAATGATATGAAAAGTACAATATTTTGCAACATAAATGATCTAGGTTATACATCACGTTTGTGCACTACTTCAATATGAACAAACAATATTGCTAATATGTATAAACTTATATTTTTATATATGTATATCAAAGAACAGTTAAAAGTCTGAAAGCAAAGTTTAAAGAATCCGGGGACACAAACCAAAGAAGAGACCGCGCCCTTTTTACGGGTAGCTCAAACACATTCAACTGCTGTTCGTTCATAGTCATGATTGTTTACCTCTGGATGAACCGTGATGCATTGTTCTTTTGCGCATGCGGGTCAGTTTAGGAGCGTGATCTATTCAGACTAATGTTGCATACAGGTCATATTTTAAAAGACATTGTGAACAGCCAAACCAAAAAATCGGATTTGGTCCACTTTTACCTGCTGTGTACGAAGCCTTAGCTTCAATGTCGCAGTGTCAACGTGGCGGAGTCATGTAACTCCGCACGCGGTAGTAAGTTTTTTAGGGGACAGTACATGAACACATAGAGTGAGGAAAGGATTAACAGAATTAAAATCGAATAACCAACATGGGCAAGATTACGTCAGATAGAGGTACTGAATGTCTGTTCCGATTACTTTTTGATTAGTTGCCCTGCTCTAACTTGAAGGTCTCTACAGTTGACACAAGGCTGTTGGATATTGTGAGGGGGAGCAGTGTTGAGGGATGTCTCCTAAAGTCCATGGTTATCTCCAGTTTTGAGTGTGTCCAGCTCCAAGCCTTTTTAGGCCTAATATAATAAAAGGCTTGAGGCCTTTTTAGGCCTAATGGGCCAAACCAAAAGCTTGAGGCCTTTTTAGGCCTAATGGGCTAAACCAAAAGCTTGAGGCCTTTTTAGGCCTAATGGGCTAAACCTGCAGGAGGGCCCATGCTGCTGTTGCATGCTTGAACCCGCTCATTGCCGCTTGCGGCTATATTTAGGGTTCAAGCATGCAATGCATTGAACCCTATTGGAATTGTCAAGAATTTTTCTTATTATTTTTCCGCCCTGAAATGGAACGCACAGCCCAAACCGTAAGTCCTAGAGACTTGAAACTTGGTCAATAGATAGTAGTCCCTCCCGCTACTCAGGCGCAAGGAATCAGCCCAGTCGGCCACAAGGGGGCGCTATAGCGCAGAAAAATAGTTTTTGCCTAATAACTCCTAAACCAGATTTTTCCCAGACAAGCCACATTTTTTTCCTGATCCTATGGGTCCAAACAAACAACTTTGCCATTTGGACCATTTAGCTCCACCCACTTAGATTTTTAGCTAATTTGCATAATATGCGAAACATACTTTTGCAAACTAGTCCTACAATTGTTGCCTGATCCTCATGTTTTTGAAAAGCCTGAGCCTCAATAATTATCAAAAACATTTTGACTTTTCTAAACAACATGGCTGTCATATGCAAATGAACCCTTCTAAATAAATTCTAAATAATTCAGAATTAATTAAAAATTCTGTAACTCCACAACCCTTCAGCCAAAAAATTTCAAACTTGACAGACACATTTGGGAGAAGATTCTAAGGTAGGCATTCGATTTTTGTGTGCATATGGCATTAGGGGGCGGAGTTAATGCTACATGGCTGTTTCTCAGCATTCGTATATCCGATCAGGCTGAAACTTTGTAAATACCATCTCTTCGCCAGACTATAAGTGATTCCATAAGGACAATTTGATTAATTGAAGTATATGGTCGCCATCGGCCAATCAGCATTTAGCGGGCTTTTGACAGGCTTAACATTGACCAATCATCATGAAACTTGAATGATCTCTACATATAGCCACTTTCTAACAACCAGTAAAGTCTGAAAAAATTTGACCACTGGGGACGCTATTCATAAAAATTAACATATTATTACATATTATTACTATTTTATTACAAGTTTGGTTGAAAATCCATGTGTATCATATGTAGTACGTTATTCCAAACAATTTTGCAAATGCATATTTATTACAAAACTACATCGTTTTTTTGTAATCGGTAACTGTTTAAAAAACCTACTTTTCGAAGTAGTCCCTGGATTTTGATCCAATCTTTCCGAACTTGGTTTGGAAAAATTCTTTGGCATGTGTAGGTAAATAATTCTCAAAAACATTTTGACTTTTCTACTCAGGGTCGTTTGGATCAATCAATTAATTATTGCGACCATGGCATTGTTAGCTTGATTAGCTATAACTCAACAGTCATTGGTCAGATCCTGTCCAAACGTTTGGCTTAATCATTCGAAGACTACGTTATATGAAGGCTTATTATACAAAGGTCAAAAGGTCAGTCTGACCAAAACTTGGTAAACATCTTTGGATATGGTCCCTGATAAAGAATCATACCATATTGTGGCCTTCTCACTAATTCTGACCCACTTTCACTGAGCTCATACTTTACTTTAGTCCTATGTTTCAACTTTTCATCTTTTTCAACTTTACTCATATTTTTGCCTGTAACTTTTGATCAGAGTGAGATAGAGACAAAATTCTTTTTTCTGCTGATTCCTTGGGACTTGTTGAACAATTGCACACCACCCCCCCCCCATCAATTTTTGCCCCAGCCCCTTAGTTTTTGAGCTAATTTGCATAATATGAAAAACCTATTCTTGCGAACTAGTCTTAGGATTTTTTGCCAATTTTCATCAAATTATTACCATAAGATTCAGAAGACACTGATCCTCAAGAATTATCAAAAACATTTTGACTGTTCCACTCAGTGTATTGAGGATCAACCAATTAATTACTGCAAACATGGCATTGCTAGCTTGATTTGCTATAACTCATCAGTCATTGGTCAGATCATCTCCAAACTTTGTGTATTTATACAAATTGAGACTATAATGGAGTATGCCAAGTTTGGTCCAGATAGGCCTTTAGGGGGCGCTTTAGCACTCAAAAACACTTAGAAATCAATTGAAATGCTATTACAATGTTATTACAAGGTCAACATATAAACAATTGGTGCCATGTGACTCAGTCCACTAAGATGAACAACTTTCTAATTACATGTTATGTCAAAAATTGCACTGCTTGTCTTTTATTTTGGCTTATTCATTCAAAGATTTCACTATACACAGACTTATTATACAAAGGTCATTCTGACCAAAACTTAGTGAACGTCTTTGGATATGGTCCCTGATCAAGAATGATACCATTTTGTGGCCTTTTCACTAATTCTGACCCACTTTCACTGAGCTCCTCACACCAATAGGGCCTCTTATGAGTGAATTGGGCCTCATTATGGCCTACAAGAAATCACTGGCTTAAATATAGAACCAATCCACTGTGCAAGTGCAACTTCTTGGATGTTCTACAAACCAGTGTAGATCAGTACATATGAATGCAAACCTATAATGTGTTTAAAACACCACTGCTTCTTGTTTATGGCAACTGAAGGCCTTTTGATGAACTGACTTCCTATCAGTTCTATTCACTCTGCCTATGAATAAGACCCACAGCTTGAGGCCTTTTTAGGCCTAATGGGCTAAACCAAAAGCTTGAGGCCTTTTTAGGCCTAATGGGCTAAACCAAAAGCTTGAGGCCTTTTTAGGCCTAATGGGCTAAAAGAAAAGCTTGAGGCCTTTTTAGACCTAATAGGCTAACCTGCAGAAGGGCCTGTGCTGCTGTTGCATGCTTGAACCCACTCATTGCCGCTTGCGGCTATATTTATTATTATTCTTTTTCCGCCCTGAAACGGAACGCACAGCCCAAACCGTAAGTCCTAGAGACTTGAAACTTGGTCAATAGGTAGTAGTCCCTCCCGCTACTCAGGTGCAAGAAATCAGCCCAGTCGGCCACAAGGTGGCGCCATAGCGCAGGCCAACGCGTTTTGGCTCATAACTGCTAAACCAAATTTTTGCCAGACAAGCCATATTTTTTCTCTGATTCTAGGGGTCCAACCAAACAACTTTGCTATTTGGTTCGTCAATCTCCGCCCAGGAAAATTTTTTCGCAATATTGCAAAATATGCTCATGTGTTTGGTGTCAAAAAATTCAGAAGAGCCTGAAGGTCAATAATTATCAAAAACATTTTAAGTTTTCCATACAACATGGCTGCCATTAGAGATGAAACGGTTACCGGTTTCACGGTAAACCGCGGTAAAATGAATGACGGTTAGTAGTACCGTTTGAACTTTAAAGTATCGTTAAAACCGCGGTCGATTACCGTGGTGTGAAAAACTCGGAGATTCAGAGATATTTCAGCCTTCTAAGAAGACCAAGTCTGATGTTTGGTCATGTTTTGGGTTTTATAAGGATGCAGAAGGAAAGTTAATTGAAGATGACCACTCTGTCTGCAGAACAGGCCAAAAGAAAATAGCGGCGAAAGGGGGCAACACATCAAACCTTCATCTTCGCGACCACCACCCGCTACTTGCAAGAATGCAAGGTTAACTTTAACGGAGAAGTCTGTGGGGACTTCGAAATAGAAGAAATGTCATGGTTTGTGTGGTTTAACTTGTGCTTATGGTTCGTTAATCATATAAAATGAAGCTTTTAACGTCAAAAAAAAAAGAAAAAAAGAAAAACAATCGGTGAACCAACTGTGAATCGAAACTACAACTTTTAACACGTATTTCTGTGGAGCAGAGTCTCCAAAATGAGCTCTGGAACGAGACGCTGAAAAAGTTCAATCTGCACAGCTCCGCTTTCTCGTCTCGCTTGCAGTGTTTACTTTCTGAGAAGAGAATAACACCGTCTCAAATCACTCAATGTCCCCTACATAGTGCGCTACTGTTCAAACAAACATGATCATCATTAACAAGCAGTTGAGTTATAAATTGGGAATTTGTAACCTGTTGTTAATGTTGATTATAGATGACTTAGTCGAACATTTCTTGCACTCTTTGGGTGAAGGATTTGCTATTTCATGATCCAGAAAGTGCACTACATAGGGAAGATAGTGTGCTTTGAGACGGGACCTTGCACGAGTAAACGCTGTGTTTTAGAGGTTAAACTTTAGGAGTGTTTCTGCCGCAGCTCAGATGCATGTTAATTTTAAGTTATGTTTTAGTTTTAAAATGCTTTTAGAGAAGCAGCTCCACAGGTGATCTCACACTGAGTGAGTTCTACACTGTCTGCAGCTCACAGCATGGTCACGCAATTCCTCTGTGATTTTGTTTTTCCTGGTGCACTGTATTGATTAGGGGTACAGCGCCACAACGGCACAATATGCTGCAATTGCAGTTAGGAAAGAAATCCCCCGAGTGCAGCACTTCTTAGAAGTAGTAATTTTCCATTAAGACGCACCTCAGAGTTGGTCAAGATTTAATTCTCTATGCAGGGAAATCCCTAGCTATTGTAATTAATAATAATAATAATAATAATAATAATAATTACAACAGTAATAATAATAATAATAATAATAATAAGAAGAAGAAGAATAAGAATAACAGTAATAATAATACATTTGCTATTCTTTTGTTTACAGAGTATTACAAGTATTGTAAGTAATACAAAAGTAATACTAAAAATGTATTGACTTTATTTTTTAATGTTTAAGGACATTTGGATATATCGAAATTTGTGGTCGCCATCGACCAATAAGCATTCAGCAGGCCATTTGACAGGCTTAACATTGACCAATCATGACGAAACTTGACTGGTGTCTATATGTAGCCACTTTCTAACAACCAGTCGAGTTTCAAAAGATTTGACCACTGGGGGGCGCTATTTCAAAAATTTACATATTATTACATGTTATTACTATATTATTTAAATTTGACCAAAAGCCTATTGTATTACAGTGTGACAAACAATTTTGCAAATACATGTTTATTTCAAAACTGCATCGTTTTTTTGTAATCGATAACTGAAAACCCTACTTTTCGAACTAGTCTCTGGATTTTGATCCAATCTTTTCGAAACTGGTCTAGAACAATTCTGTGGCATCTCTAGGTAAATAATTATCAAAAAAATGAAGACTTTTCTACTCAGCGTCGTGTGGGTCAATCAATTAATTACTACAACCATGGCATTGTTAGCTTGATTAGCTATAACTCAACTGCCATTGGTCAGATCATCTCCAACCTTTGAGTATTTATACAAATTGAGAGTCTAATGGTGTAGGCCAATTTTGGTCCAGATTGGCCTATTACAATGTTATTACAAGGTCGACATATAAACAATTGGTGCCATGTGACTCAGTCCACTAAGATGAACAACTTTCTAATTACATGTTATGTCAAAAATTGCACTGCTTGTCTTTTATTTTGGCTTATTCATTCAAAGATTTCACTATACAAAGACTTACTATACAAAGGCTTGAGGCCTTTTTAGGCCTAATATAATAAAAGGCTTGAGGCCTTTTTAGGCCTAATGGGCTAAACCAAAAGCTTGATGCCTTTTTAGGCCTAATGGGCTAAACCTGCAGGAGGGCCCGTACTGCTGTTGCATACTTGAACCCGCTCATTGCCGCTTGCGGCTATATTTATTATTATTATTATAGCAGCAGCTAAAAAGTCTTCATTGTACAAATACTACCACACACTTTACTAGCTTCAGGATAGGAGCAGGTTTTAGTTGTTCTGTCCTGCAGCCTCTCTTCATGTTTGTTTTTACCTTTTACTTGTCCTTGATTCCATTTTGCAGCTTGTATTTAGTGTCTAAAATAATGTTTCACTGTTGTCTATATCTAACAAAGATTGCTCAGTATTGCAGGTTTATCACATTGTTTACTCTGCGCCTGATGGGTTTCATTAGCTTATTTGCTCTTCTTTGTCTTGCTGAACAGTTTCCTCATCCACCAGGCTTGAAATGATTGCCTGAACACAAGTTAGAATGCTGTCCAGAGTAAACAATTGTACAGTGCTCTTTTAATAATTATATTTTTGTTGAGCAGATTGACAGATTTGACTTCATCTGTTTGATAAAAACATTTCTGGAGCCTATCAGAATTTCCCTGCCTACCAGCATGTAAATACAAGCTAAAGAAGAGGGAGTAACTAAAAACAAATAATCCCTTAGCTTCAACGTGCCTGTGAGTGCTTTTACAAGCACGCAATAATCTGATCATAATCGGATTTCTGCAGTTATCCGATTATCCAAATGGTCATGTGCACACTATCTCTGATCTAGAAATCCGATTAAAAAAAATCAGAAAAAGAGAGCTGTATTTTAGCTCAGTAATCAGATTTCCCAGTGCATGTATACTTGTACTCGGATTTCTTTTGGATTTCTCAGTCTACGCATGTGCGAGAAGAGACGGCGGTACCAGATATAAGCAAGCAGCAATGCTGCGAGATGGCAACAAAACACTTTTGGAGAGGTAAAGAAACCAAACACGAAATGAAGGGTTTAAATGTTCTTTAAACGAGAATCCAATCGATCCAGAGCCGGGTCAATGGTACAATTCAGATCTCCACCCATTATCAAACGATGAGAGTTTGAGGAGGGAATGGAACTAAATAGCTTATGTATAAATTTTGGATCGTCAAAGTTGGGAGCATATATATTTACCAGCACCACTGGAGTGTTAAACAGAGTACCTTGAATAATAAGATATCTACCACCCGCATCTGTGATAGCATTGTCAGGGATGAAATGAATACCTCTTTTAATTAAAACTGCCATTCTCCTGGTTTTAGAATTGAGTGTTGAGTCAAAAATGTCACCTACCCAAGAAAATTTTAGTCTGAAATGGTCATTATTCCAAAGATATGTTTCTTGTAAAACTATGTCAGCCTTCAAACGTTTCAAGTGAGCAAAGATTTTTGAATGTTTAACTGGGGAGTTTAGGCCTTTGACATTCCAGGAAAGAAATCACAAAGAAAAAAAAAAGCACAAAGGAAAAAAAAAGGAAGCACTGCTGGCAGACAGAGGGAGGGAAAAAAAAAAAAAACCCAACCCAACATTTTACCCCAACAAGGTCACCTGATCACCTGGACATGAGGACAACATATACAGTTCACCACCCAACCCAAGGGGACAATGAAACACAATATTAAAATCCTTTAAAAAAGAAAAGAGTTAGAACTAGCAGTTTCATAATCTTAGATAGCAAATTCACTTGGCTAACGTGGCGACAAATCGACCAGCTTCTTTAGGATAAGTAAAGTCATGGTGCTTGCCAACATGCATTATACAAAGCCGTGCTGGGTAAAAGATGCCGGAGCGAACCCCCTCCATGGTGCGTAGCTGTGTACGGACATCGTTGAAGGCCGCACAAGCTCTTGAGATCTTGGCAGTAAAATCAGGGAAGACCGAGAGCTGCATGTTTGAAACTGTGATTCGTTGTTGCCACCTTGCTCTCCTAAGAATATCAACACAGTTCTCATAGTAGTGCAGCCTTGCGATGATGGGGCGCGGCGAATCTCCGGGCTTTGGTCTGGGGGCTAGAGAGCGGTGAGCTCGGTCTGTTATGGGTGGTTTGTCCAACGCGAATGCTTCCTTCAAGAGCTTACATACACTGGAGGTAGTGAGCTGAAATAGTTCACCCTCCGGAACTCCAACAATACGGATGTTCTGGCGACGAGATCTGGCGTTTTATTTGCTTTTGGGGGCATTTTGACGATCAAAATCAGCGTGGTAGTGTTAACCCGGTTAAACTTGAGACTAATAACCAAAGAAATGAAACAAAAAATAACTTATATCATGCAAAGAAAAACTCGGCTCCGCAGAGAACCCCAAGCACACGTCTACTCCGTGCCACGACAAACCGGAAGTCGCCGGAAAGGATAAGACTTTAAAGACAATGTTATTCTTCAAAATACTCTTACCTTTTAAACACCACATCGTTGTCTTAATGTCGAGGCCACCAGTGTGTTCAAATTCGCAGTAAAGTGTAGACAGACAGCAGAATGCACAGAGCACAGACTGCACTGTTTATATTTAACATTTAAATTTAATAGCTACTTGATTACAGGAAAACTGATTTAGTTTTGTTATATTTTATTGCTGCTGCTTTGCACATCCTTGGTTATAAATTTTGACAGGAAGAATACATTTCACATTATCAGGAAAGTTCATTAAAACAGTGATTTCTTGAATGGTATTCATCTTTATTTTCTTCGCTGGTAGTTAGCAAATGTATAAAACGAACTCAAGCTACATTTAAAAGCTAATAGCTACATACAGCTTATTTGGTAATGTTATCGATAGATTTTTCGCCTATCAAATTAGTCGTTTGTTGCAGCCCTTGTGTGTATCCAGTGTCAGTATCAGAGGGAACAGGCAATATTTTTCTCATCTACTTGGTGGGAATGTACTTCCAAATTAATGTACTCTCCTGCAATGTGGCATGTGTTGTTCCAGCTTAAATGTCACAAAAAAACATGAGACACTTTCAGTGATCTCCTTCTCAAGTGAGTTTTGTTTTACAGTAGGTTAATAAAATGGCAAAAAACATTAAATTTGTAGTCAGACAACAAATCAAAATTTTTGACTTTTTTATTTGAATAAAAAGTGTAGGAACAATTGTGTTTATTTGTTTCCTCTCTAATAAAAATGGGGACTATTTGCTCCATTACTCAGGCACCTGTGGTTGTGTGTTTGTACTGTATGCAGATGTCTAAGAGGAAGAACAATCATCTGTTGGAAGTGGCACGAAAAAGAGCGAAGTCATCTCAGACAGAGCCGGCAAAAGATGAAGAAAGAATTTGCTCTGATCAAGGCAGAAGTGCTCTTTGGACACTGCACAGTGTAATGCGCATACACACACACACACACACACACACACACACAAAAAGCACTTTTCTGTGCACTTTAGATGCAAATACAATGGCCTTTCGTGTTTAGTTGATAAAGATAGTAAAGCAAATTGGATATGGATCAGTAAATATTCAATGAAGAACAAAAAGTCCATACTGACTCTACTGCAGTACTATTCATATGACAAAAGTAAAACAAAAAACTTCAGCTGAACATATTGGCATAGGCATACGTAAATAGAACGGTGTCTCAGTACCGCAAGCCTGCTTTGAGCATTGTACTGCAGTCTAGAGAGTCTTAGACTGAATGACATAGTGATTAGGACCAATTATAGACATGGGGATGTCTCAGAACAAACGAAATGGTGATAGGGCATTTGTTCAGCAAGCGCCCCATACCAGACCGTACAAACTCAAACCACCACATCATTTTTGGTCAAAAAGATATTGTTTTGAATCAAAACTCTGGTTTTGTTTGAAGTGTACTGACTGCTTTTGTCTTGCATGAGCTTTGTCCTATACATAGGTTGCTTCAGTGTGTTTCTGTTTTTCTCCCCAGGCCTCAGGCGAGGTTGGCATTATAGAGAAGATTTTTTTGAAGAACTTCATGTGTCATTCTCTTCTTGGTCCCTTTACATTTGGGTCAAATGTCAACTTCATTGTTGGAAATAATGGAAGTAGGTTCTTTCTCTTTCAGTGTCTTCTGTTATTATTAAACACATGGGTTGGGCATTCCATGTTAAATCACTGGGCCTTGACACTGCCTGTAAAAGATCTTGGAGCCAAGATACTTCAGAGAAGTGTTTCAGGGCCCTTCAGTGCTTTAGTAATTGAATACTGTTTGAATACTGCTTGCATGAACAAAAAGTCAGTCTGACCATATGACAAGTATTTTTAAATACTACTCATCAGCAATCATGATGAATAGAGGACTTTTTTAAATCTCTGTTTTCATTTATCGCCTATCTTCGAAAAGGCCCTGTGCTGGTGCTTGAGGCCTCATTGTGCTGAATAGGGCTGCAACAAACGACTAATCTATTGATTACTGAAACGAATAATCGATTATTCGGATTATGAATCACTACATTACCTATTAACTTTTATGTAGTTTTTAGCTTTTAAATTTAGTTTGAGGTTGTTTTATACATTTATATATATTATACATAAGATGAATAACATTCAAGAATTCACTATTTTAATGAACTTTCCTGCTAACCCAAACATAAAAAAAAAACTTCAATGTATTTTTCCTGTCAGAATTTATAACCGAGGATGTGCAAATTAGCAGCAATAAAATATAACAAACTAAATCAGTTTTTCTTTAATCAAATAAATAAAAATAGAATCTAAACTTAAATGTTAAATATAAACAGTGTAGTCTGTGCTCTGTGCCTTCTGTCTGTCTAAACCCTACTGCAACTAAATTTTTAAGCTCCCACACTTTTGAGGATTTTTTTCTTGAGGCTGCCATCGCGCTGTTGTTAAGTCTCAAGTGAGTGGTAATGTCAAAACGTTTCTAGTGAGCGCAAGAAAGACGCGTAATGACGTCAACAGCTAATCGACTGCTACATTAGTTGGCAACTAATTTGGTTGACGATTTAGTTGACGAGTCAAGTCAAGTCAAATTTATTTGTACAGAGCTTTTTACAACTGATGTTGTCACAAAGCAGCTTCACAGAAATCCATTAAGGACAAAGTTTTAACATGAAATGTAAATCCTCCAGGTGAGCAAGCCAGGGGCGACAGTGGCAAGGAAAAACTCCCTCAGAACTGGGGAAGAAACCTTGGGAGGAACCAAGGCTCACAAGGGGGGGACCCATCCTTCTCTGGTCAAACTACCTACAACATTATTATACTACTAATATTAATAGTAGTAGTAGTAGTAATAGTTAGGAGTCCATGAAAACTTTAGTGTAGGGTGGGCAGCTAGTCCAAGGCAGGTGGCGGTAGCTGGACCCCTGGATCTGCTGCCTTTATCTAAGGGGGAACATTAACTACCAAAAGCTAAACTAAACAAGTGAGTTTTCAGCCTAGATTTGAAGATTGCGACTGAGTCTGAGTCCCGAACATTTTCTGGAAGATCATTCCAGAGTTTGGGGGCTTTATAAGAAATAGTCGAATAATCGTTGCACCCCTATTGCTGAATAATGTTTAGACCCCATAATTGCCACTTACAGCTATATTTTACTTTCTTTTTCTGTTGAGTAAGAGGATTCTCTGTTGAGTGAGAGAATTTGCACTGTGCTTCTGTGAAACCTAGCTCAGTGAATCTGTTCTAGAAAGTGCTCTCCAACTCCCCACATATCTCTTCAGAGCGGACTGTGGGGAAATCAGAAGGCAGGATGTATGTAAACAAAGGCTGACATGCTGATGCCACAGTATTAACAATCATGTAGTCCAAACCTTGAATGCCTTTTCTTAAACTAAACCTTTTTATTCGCCGCATTAAATTGCCTCATAATCATCGTTCCGCCTTAAGCGTGCGTGTGTGAGGCGCAGCGGGCTGTTGAAGAGATAACCAGCATAGAGCACAAACACAACGCAGACAGACCTCTGTACCAACACGCCTGGAACATATCACACACTCACTGTTAGACCCTTACAGTTTAGAAATTAGCACAACAGGTCTGTGGAAGATGCAATGAATATGGGACTTCACTTTGTCCTTCAACACCTTGACCAACTAAAGATATATACTCTCTACTCTCTCTATTTTAATTTATTGTGTTCTGTTTTATGTTGTTCAGTATTGCTAACTCTTATGCGGCTGCTGTACTCTGCACTTTTTTATTCTCAAATGTATATTTGTTTGAATGTCTATATGTATGGATGTTTGCATGTGTGACAGAGTGTATGTGTGGTAGAATTCAGATATGAGTGTATGTTACTGTATAATTGTGCAAGTTCTATTGTCAGTCTTCGCATAACTGTAGACAAATTAAGACAGATTTTAAAGAATCACCAATTAAGTATAATATTTAGATAAGTGAATTATTAAACCTGCAGCATTTCAAAGTACTGCACAGTACCCAAACGCATGCTACAATATTTTGCATTCTTATACAGTCTGAAGGACTAAACGACAGAACCAACTTTATTGTTGATTTAACTCCGTTTATTCAATATTTCCGTTCATGATCATCATGAAGGTTTTGTCAGGTTTAAAAAGTTGATGGCAAGTGCTGGTTAGGCAACTGTGTATAGCGTATTTTAGACCAGATGTTGTAACTGTACTGCTGCTGCATGGTGCGTTCCTGTACAAATCAGTATACCAGCTGCAAGTGGTTGTAAGTGGTTGCAACTTGATATAAGTAGAATGCAACTAAAAGCTTAAGCAAAATACTCTCACAGCATTTTTCACTCACAACTTGTGTTTGTGCTGTGCTGGACTGAGAACATTGTGGTAAAAAAAAAACAACTGGAAATTAGGGAAAAAAACATTGGTTAAATTTAGCTGTCATTATGGTAATTACAACGTTTTTTTGTTTTTGTATTAGGTGGTAAAAGTGCAATACTCACAGCTCTGATTGTGGGTTTGGGAGGAAAAGCACAGACTACCAACAGGGGCTCTTCACTTAAAGGCTTTGTCAAAGAAGGCGAGAGGTATTTATCTCCTTATTTTGCTCTGCATTCTGCTAATTTCTTCAGCCTTGTTTACTCTTAGGTATTCTGGCATGCTTGATTTTCACACTGGCATTGTGGCATGCTTATGTGTGTGTGTACTGCAACATTAGCTGTGCAGAAATCTCAATCACTCTGAGGAACCGAGGCCAGGATGCGTATAAGCCAGATGTGTTTGGACAATCCATCACCATTGATCTTCGTATCTCCAGTGAAGGACTGAGAACCTACAAACTCAAAAGCAAAACAGGTAGACCTTGCTAAATTGTCCTGGCCTGTAATGCCTATAATGACAGTGATTTAATTTTGGTTTTATACCTAGGGTAAAAGTGAGTCATAAACATTCTTTCAATTTATGTTAAAATGTTAGATGATGTAAGAAAAAATGTTTGTGTGGAAAAACAGAGGGGCGACTGTTGTGGAATGAAGAAGAAATCTCAAGGAGAGACCATGCCTAGTTGGATTTGAATATGTATACACTGATAGTGGTGGGGGATAAAACAGGCAGGCTTCAAGGATGTTTATATACACAAATGGAAAATCTAAACACAAATATAGCCGCAAGCAGCAATCTGCGGGTTCAAACATGAATCAGCACAATGGGGCCTTATACTATTTGTGCGAACTAGGCCTAACAAGGCCTAATGCAGTTTGGGCCTTATTTACAGAGAGAGGATGAAAAATGCAAGCATGTCAGAGTATCAAAAGGCCTTCATTTGCCATAATTGTTGAGCAGTGGTCTTTAAACATGATACATGCTTAATTTTATATGAATCTTTAGAACATTCTAAAGATTGTCAACATAGATGTTAAAAATACATGACTAATGGTAAAATTTCTTGTAAGGGGCTTTTTTGACATACAGGCAAGGCAAGTCTATATAGCACCTTTCAAACACTGCTGTCATTCAAAGTGCTTTACAAATGGGAAAATTCAGATTTGGAGTTGGTTAAAAAAAGTAAAGCAAGCACAAATAGAAAAACATAATTAAAAACAACCTTAAAAACATTAAAAAGCCTGCTCGATCAGGAACGTTTTGAACCTGGATTTAAAAGTGTCCAGTGTTGGGGCTCTTCTAATGCTCTCTGTCAACTGGGTCCATTTAAGAGCAGCATAGTAGCTAAACGCTGCTTCTCCATGTTTAGTCTGCACCTTCGGCAGGGCAGGACTATCTGACTAGTTCCTAATGATCTGAGAATTCTGCTCGGCTCATATTTCTGCAACATATGAAATAAATATGCTGGTCCTGCACCATTGAGTGATTTATAAACCAGTAATAGTATCTTAAAGTCTATTCTGTAACAGACTGGTAGCCAGTGTAAGGATTTGAGAATGGGGGTGATGTGTTCCCTTCTTTTACTTCTAGTGAGAACTTTGGAAGCATTCTGAATCATTTCAAGCTGTTTATCAATTTTTGGGAATGCAGATAGGAGACCATTACAGTAATCAATCCTGCTAGAAATAAAAGCGTGGATGAGTTTCTCCATGTCTGCTTTAGTCAGAAAATCTCTGATCTTTTTGATATTCTTGAGGTGATAAAAAGCTGATTTAGTAACTGCTTTGACATGACTGCTAAAACTAAGATCAGAGTCCACTAGTACACCAAGGTTACATACTAGTTCTTTAGATGTAAGGGCTCTTGAATCCAGATAGGCAGCTAGTTTTTGCCTCTCATTGCTGTTCCCAAATAAAATAATCTGTTTTATCTTTATTCAACTGCAGAAAGTTTTGTTCCATCCTGTTAGTAATGTGCTCAAGGCACTTACAGAGTGAGTCAAGGAGACCATTGTTATTTGGGGAGAGGGTCAAGTAGATCTGAGTATCATCTGCATAGCTGTGGTAAGGTGTCCTATAATCTTGCAGTATTTGCCCAAGAGGCAGCATGTATAAATTGAATAAGAGTGGCCCAAGAATTGAACCCTGGGGGACATCACAGGTCTCTGGCACTCTCTCAG
This sequence comes from Colossoma macropomum, assembly GCF_904425465.1. Taxonomy (NCBI): domain Eukaryota; kingdom Metazoa; phylum Chordata; class Actinopteri; order Characiformes; family Serrasalmidae; genus Colossoma; species Colossoma macropomum. The sequence goes on along the minus strand of NW_023495633.1, from coordinate 168,430 downwards.
AAATATTATTTTCAATTTCCACAAAGTAGTCCCTTCCTTGCGAGTATGAACTGAACCATTTTAGGACAGTTCCTGAGAGCCCAACCCAGTTCTCAAGTCTGTCTATGAGAATTTAATGGTCAGTGGTATCAAAGGCAGCACTGAGATCGAGCAGTAATATAACAGATGTTTTTACGAAGTCTATATTTAGGCGAATGTCATTAATAACTTTAATTAGAGCTGTTTCAGTACTATGATTAGGCCAAAAACCTGACTGAAATTTGTCTAGACAGCTGTTTAAGGACAGAAAGCCAGTAAGTTGCTTAAAGACAATTTTCTCAATATTTTTTCCAATGGAAGGTAGATCAATAGAGTTGCTTCTAGATTTTTTTTAAGAGAGGCTTTACAACTGCAGTTTTTAATTTGTTAGGAAAAACGCCCGACATAAGTGAGGTGTTTACTATCTGAATGTCCTCTGCTATTGAGTGAAACATGTTCTTTAAAATGTTGGTTGGTAACATGTCAAGACTATAAGAGGTTTTGAGATGATACACTGTATCGATTAAGATTTCATTATTGATAAGATTAAACTGGGACATTTTAACCATGACATCTTTACATGGTGATGGAGAGGACGTGGGCTCTTTGGCAGATACAGATATATTAATGGCTTGCCTAATGCTCTGGATTTTAGTGTTAAAAACGTAAGCAAACTCATTGCATTTTTCAGGTGATACAAATTCAGGGCCCATATATGTACGTGAATTAGTATGTCAGCCATGGCGAAGAGTATTCTGCTGTTGTTAATATTATTGTTGATAATGCTAGATTAAAAGGTTTGTCTAGCTTTGCACATTATTGTGTTGTAATCACGCAGCCTATCTTTGAAGATTTGCTTGTGAATTTGAAGCTTGGTTTTATGCCATCTGCCTTCAGCTTTCCTAGATTCTCTCTTTTGGAGTTGAACTGCAAAAGCGTTCCTCCAAGGTGCTTTCTGTTGGCATGACATAGTTTTAGCTTTAACTGGTGCAATCTCATCCATAACACTGACAATTTTTGAGCTGAAGCTATCCAGCAAAGCATCAACAGAGTCAGATGGCTCGCATGGTGCAGAACACATTTTGCTCATGAAAAGCGTAGCTGTGCTGTTATTTATGAACTTCTTCTTAAAGCAAATGTGTCTTGTATTTGATGTTTAGTGAGGTCCACATTTCAAAGAAAAAACAGTAATGATCTGACAAAGCGACATCCTTAACAGTGGCTGATATGTATGGGTTTAAATCAAATTACAGGATTTCCTGTACATTGTGGGAATATTTCCAAAGTGTTAGGTCTTATTGAGATGTGTAATTTGAAACCATTATCATTTCTTTATTTTGAATCTTTTAATAATATTTTACTATATTATGTATATATATATATATATATATATATATATATATATATGTATATATATATATATATATATATATATATATATATATTTAATAATAATATATAACACAATAATATTTTAGACTGTTGGTAGTGCATTGAGTATTGCTAGGCCGATTCAAATTTCAAAAGCTTCCACAGCTGATTATTGTGAATGTTCATATCTAATTTGGTCACAATTACAGCATCACTGAAGGATATATAACCCCTTGTGTCAGAATAAGCCAGGAAGAAGAAGAACAAGAAGAATAAATGTCCTAGAAAATACAAATACATTGTTGGAACAATGGTTTGTAATGTTTGACAGTACTACAAATTCTAATAATAAAAAATCCTAATAATACACTCATTTTTATGCCAACTTTTTATCACAAGTTCACAAAGTGTTGTACAGGATGATTTAAACAAATAATAAGAAACTTATGAATCAAAGAAAGTAAAATTTAGCTGAAAATAAAGGGTATTAAAATGAATTTAGACAATATTGTTTTTTTTTTTTGTTTTTTTTTATCATTATTTAAAACCAAGGGTATTTTTTTGTCTCTAGATCTAGGGCAGTTTCCATTTGTGCCAGAGGGGGACAGCAAAGCCATACCGCGAAGTATTCAAGTTTTGAATAAGTTCACGTTAGTGCTAAAATGCTGTATTTCACATCAGATCTTGTGGTTGCTCTTGTAGTTTGTTTACTGATTTTTACTGCTCACTGCTGCAAGCTGAAGCACAGCCTTGAGCTCTACCACACACACATGTACAGTAGAGCTTTAGCTGAGTAGGTGGAACGTTTCTTGCTGGTTGCTTAACTTTCTTAGCCAGGTGTACAAGGGACTTGGACATTGGAGGGGGGACCAATTTACCAAAAAAAATGTAATTAGGAATCAGAAATATCAACAAATGAATTCAAGTCTTCCATTAACGAGTGGAATGTTAGTTTGTAAACTGAATTTCATGTAATTTGATCCACTTGAACAACCTCTGTCAAACAGTATTAATTAAAGTAGGAAGAAGCTTTGAATGTGCACCATTGACACATGTATCACATTTACAGGTTGCTCTATATACAAAGCATGGTGTTTCAGGGGACATCAGGCCAGTGTCTGTTTAAGTCTTATCATAGCATGCCTGTTGTTTGCTCTCTTTTCTCTGTAGTAGATATGACTGTTTCTCTCCTAGATTTATTACATGTTGCTCAAGTATTAGAATTATATAGTTAATGCCTGAATTTGTGTTACCTGGCGTCTTTCTCTGCCCTGTTGTCAGCATACTGAGTGACTCTCTAAGGCACAATGGGAATTGTTTCACCCAGCTTCAGGCATAAATTGTCTTTCATGCATTTGGCTAGTATAGGCAAGTCTCTAAACTGCCAGAGCTTCACATGCAAAGTTGTTGAAGTGTGTGACCCTTTTTTCTAGCCTTTTCAGTAACATGGAAATAGCTACAGAACGTACCAAGAAAGTAGTTTCTAATGGTATTTGTGTTGTAAACCAAGAAAATTCACTGTATGTTCATTGGTTTCTTTTTTCATCAGCAGGGTTATGTTAGGAAATCTTACTGATTCTATGAAAATGTAACTTGTAACCAAATCCAATGTCTAGACACTATCCCAGGCTAAAAATTCAAATGGGGAACAATCTGATAAAAGACAGAAAATAATAAAGGTGTGTCTATTAGCTAGCAACTGTCAATTCAAAACACGACTAAAATGATGCTATGTTAAAAAAAGCCTATTTTATTATTATTTTATTATTTTTTGTGGGTGCGTGCCTGTTTATTGTACGCTTCAAATAGTCACAAAAAATCTCTTCTATCTGAGACACGACGGAAACTTTCCAAACGTCAGTCAACAACAGGGAAGCACAATATCAGTTGTTATTAATCATTATGAAATGCATTTGTGACATGACGCCACATGAATAATGGAGTTTACTGAAGATGAAGTTGTTTCTGAAAATAGAGGTAAACACACCTTTTTTGGAATGCTTTTTAGAAGCCTGGGCAAAGAACATTAGAGCAGGCAACCTTGCAGGGAATGTGCAAATGTTTTTTTTTTTATTCATGAGTGTATGTCATGTCAGTGTACGTAATGTCTACAGGAATGATTGTTTGCATGTGTGTGATAGTGTGAATCCTTGGTAGAATTTAGGAATGGGTGTCATGTCTGTTACTCTATAAGTTTGAAACTTCTATTGTCAGTTGCTGTGTGACCTAGAGCTAGTGTGTAGCCAAAGACAAATTCCTTTTTTGTGCAACCATACTTTGTCAATGAAGCCTGATTCTGATAATACAACAGGACAGTCACAGCAAGGCTTGGTGATATAAGCCCTTTTAAGAATGTTTGTCATACATGACAAAACCCATTTCAGCAGTTTTGTACCAAGCTGCGCTAAACATAGCTAAACTTTGTAAAGTTTGCTTGTTTTCCTGTAGGTCTGCTTGTGTCATCCAAAAAAGAAGAACTGGTAGCGATTCTTGATCACTTTAATATTCAGGTAAAGAAATACTAATTTTTTTCTTTGCAAGATACTGTTGTGACTATTGTGAGACTAAATAATCACTGCATCTGGTTTCTGTTGCTTTCTTGTTCAGGTGGACAATCCTGTTTCTGTCCTCACACAGGAAATGAGCAAACACTTCCTCCACTCCAAAGGAGAGGGAGACAAGTACAAAGTGAGTTTGTAGTATTCATGTTTGTATTGGTTTGTCTGGGATTCCCTTAATGTGAATCCTCTGGTGGTATGATTCTGTCTAGGCTAGACTGCAGTGTGTGAACTCCCCATTAAGGGGCAGGTTTACTAAACATTAACAAGGAGTTAATGCATTTTGCATGTGCAAAAGCCCTTAGAGCTGTTTTTAATGCAGGCACATGAGGTTGCCACTGAGCAGCAGGTTTTAGTGCACCTAACTTCATGAATATGCATTTCAAGTGGTAACATGATTGAGGCACAAAAATAAGGAAGGAGGTTATGCAAATTTGTCAGTGTCAGTTGGCCATAAGAATGCATTTTTTTCTTTAACATGATGTTTTTCTGAAGTAAAACATGATGTACAGGTGAGAAGTAATTGTAGGCAGGACGTGATTTTATGCTTTGGCATTTGATTGGATTGTGGACAGCAGAATGCGCCTATTTTGTGAAAATAATAAATAAACAGTAAACAGAATAAATAAACCGATGTTGTCAAAAATGAACTGCTCCAATATTTTGATGATGTTTGTAGTTAATGTAACATGATTTCTTGAAAGCTTCATGTGTACTTCAACATGTAGACGAGAAGAAGCATCGATTAGCAGGCTAGCCTTGTGTGTTGCTTTCGCTTTTTTTTCTTACACTTTCATTGTAAAAGTGCATGCATATATATATATATAACACACACACACCGATCAGGCATAACATTTATGACCACCTCCTTGTTTCTACGCTCATTGACAATTTTATCAGCTCCACTTACTATATAGGTGCACTTTGTAGTTCTACAATTACAGACTGTAGTCCATCTGTTTCTCTGCATACTTTGTTAGCCCCCCTTTACCCTGTTCTTCAGTGGTCAGGACCCCCGTGGACCCTCACAGAACAGGTACTGTTTGGGTGGTGGATCATTCTCAGCACTGCAGTAACATTGATGTGGTGGTGGTGTGTTAGTGTGTGTTGCGGTGGTCTGAGTGGATCAGACACTGCAGTGCTGCTGGAGTTTTTAAACACCTCAGTGTCACTGCTGGACTGAGAATAGTCCACCAACCAAAAATAGCCAGCCGGCAGAGTCCTGTGGGCAGCGTCCTGTGACCACTGATGAAGGACTAGAGGATGACCAATACAAACCGTGCAGCAGCAGACAAGCTATCGTCTCTGACTTTACATCTACAAGGTGGACTGACAAGGTAGGAGTGTCTAATAGAGTGAACAGTGAGTGTTTAAAAACTAGTACCAGCACAACACACTAACATACCACCACCACATCAGTGTTACTGCAGTGCTGAGAATGATTCAAAGACACCCTGGAAATCAAAGCGAAAAAATGATGCAGTAGGCTAGTCCATTTAGCCAAAATTCCATTGCAGCAACTCAAAATGGTACTCAGTAGTTTGTATGGCCTCCACGTGCTTGTATGCATGCCTGACAATGTCGGGGCATGCTCCTAATGAGACGACGGATGGTGTCCTGGGGGATCTCCTCCCAGATCTGGACCAGGGCATCACTGAGCTCCTGGACAGTCTGAAGTGCAACCTGGCAGCGTCGGATGGGCTGAAACATAATGTCCCAGAGGTGTTCTACTGGATTTAGGGGCCAGTCAATGGTATCAATTCCTTCATCCTCCAAGAACTGCCTGCATACTCTCGCCACATGAGGCCAGGCATTGTCATGCACCAGGAGGAACCCAGGACCCACTGCACCAGTGTAGGGTCTGACAGTGGGTCCAAGGATTTCATCCCGATACCTAATAGCAGTCAGGGTGCCATTGTCTAGCCTGTAGAGGTCTGTGCGTCTTTCCAGGGATATGCCTCCCCAGACCATCACTGACCCACCACCAAACCGGTCATGCTGAATGATGTTGCAGGCGGCATAACGTTCTCCACAGCGTCTCCAGACCCTGTAATGTCTGTCACATGCTCAGGTGAAACCTGCTCTCATCTGTGAAAAGCACAGGGCGCCAGTGGCGGATCTGCCAATTCCGGTGTTCTGTGGCAAATGCCAATCGAGCTCTGCGGTGCTGGGCAGTGAGCACAGGGCCCACTACAGGACGTTGGGCCCTCAGGCCACCCTCATTAGCCTGTTTCTGATTGTTTGGTCAGACACATTCATACCAGTGACCTGCTGGAGTTCATTTTGTAGGGCTCTGGCAGTGCTCATCACACAAAGGAGCAGATACTGGTCCTGCTAAGGGGTTAAGGACCTTCTACGGCCTTGTCCAGCTCTCTTAGAGTAACTGCTCCTAGAGTCTCCTGGAATCTCCTCTATACTCTTAAGACTGTGCTGGGAGACACAGCAAACCTTCTGGCAATGGCACTTATTGATGTGCCATCCTGCAGGAGTTGGACTACCTGTGCAACCTCTGTAGGGTCCAGGTACTGCACCATGGTACTAGTAGTGACGCTGACCCAAGCCAACTGCAATACTAGTGAAAAATCAGTGAGAAAAGATAAGGAGGGACAAAATGTCAATGGCCTCCACCTATTAAACCGTTCCTGTTTTGGGGGTTGTCTCATTGTTGCTCCTCTAGTGCACCTGTGGTTAATTTCATATATATATATATATATATATATATATATATATATATATATATATATATATAAATCACGCACGCACACACACACACACACACAAATACATAGTATGAGCCATTGCTGGAAGGGCACACATGATGGCCAGAGCTTGCTTCTTCAGTATATGGGTGCTAGTGAGAAACCTTCCAGGATACAAACGACAAACATTGCATAAAGCTTGCACTGACCAAATATACTGTAAATGCAACCCCAATACAAAAATACAGCAAACATCAGTGCAGTAAAAATTATCACTGTGTGGTAAAAAGCAGTAATGATGAGAGTACAAGAATATTAACATGTTTATTTTATGTTTCACAAATGTATTTCATGCAGTAATGAGCAGTAAATGGATGTGTTGGATGTATCAGATGCATTCTGATTGACTCTTGAAAACATGCTGTACGATTTGATTGAAATGGCCCATATAGCCAAAGCAGAGTGGTAGAATCCTTGGAAGTTGTGTTTAACTTATTTATTAAATGTAAAGCGAGAAGTTTTGGTTTCTAGAGGCATGTCTGCGTAGTTGGCCTCCATTATAGGCACATGTGTTCTGAACGCATTTCAACTACTAAAGAAGCAGTACAGCTCCTGGCGTAAATCTGCACCAACGAAGAGAGTCACAAAACTGGATGCAGTGGTATAGTTCTTGATTCATCAACACGTCGTAAGCTGTAGCCCAATAAGTTTTCCACCAGCGCTCTGTCTTCTGCACTTTCTGTAGGCAGAGATCACCCCACTCCTGTGACTGCCCTGACATTCACTGTCTTCAGAAAATCCCAGTCTGAAGAGATCTTTAGCATACCACGTTATATACGTTAGCTGGCGCACCTGTGTCCTTGACCTTAGGTGACAGGAGCTGAGAATAACAGGACCTATTCCAAAAAACACTTGAAAACTAGCAGTCTGGATCTAAGTAGTATGGCCCTATATAAATGTTAGACTGTTGTAAACTTAAAAACATAGAGACACTTCAACAACGCTACACATAAAGAATAGAATAAAGGAAAAACAAAGTAAAACTGAAAACAAGGATTTTCTTTAACATTCTCAGCTAACTGAAAGCATGTGCCAAGTCTAGATGTCGTGTCTCAATAAACCTGGACTGGAAAACTTTAACAGGAGGTCCACTAAAACAGTGCTTCCACATAACCACATTCACACAGCGTTTGTTTTGCTGAGTGGAGCAGCACCAAAATTCTACATAATTACTTGTACCTAACGAATAAACAGTCAAATCTGTCACTTTGCTCAATAAAATATAATGCTTAAAAGAGCTTTGTACATCTGGACAGCATTCTGACTTGTGATTGGCCAATCGCTTCAAGCCTAGTGGACCAGGAACCTGTTAAGCACAATAAAGAAGAAGTCATCTATCTTTGTAAGATATAGCAAACAGTGAAATATGTTTATATACTAAATACAAGGTGCAAGATAGAGTTGAAGTGCAAGATGAGTGAAGAGGTCAAAGCAAAATATGAGGAGAGGCTGCAGGAGAGAACACCTAAAACCCACTTCTATACTGAAAAAGCTACATAAGTGTGTGGTAGTATTTACACAATACAGATTTTTTTTGTTGCTGCTACAATAACAACAGCCGCAATAATAATAATAATAACGGTAACTGTAGCTATATATGTGTGTGTGTGTGTGTGTGTGTGTGTGTGTGTGTGTGTGTGTATATACTATTAATTTACTATTAATTTTTTTCACTTGTTTTGGTATTGTGATATGGTTATCCTCTGAATAGTATAAAAGACCATGATATAAACTTTTCATATTAACCACCCCTACTGCAAACCCACACAGTGCTTCAGGAATGGTAATATATTTGTATGACTCATTATATCTGGTTACCCACTAGTATACTACATGCCCAACACTGAGTATGCACTAACATTCAGTATTGAACATCTGTAGTGTAGTGCATGTATCACCATCGGAAATGGTATGTGCTGTCCATGTAGCAAGAGGAATTGTAAGCTGGAAAGTGTTGTAGCATGGACCAGAGTAAGCGTGACACCGCACTGTAATTGAGTGAAACTGAGCAGTAAACACTCAACAGTTTTTAACCAGCTGTTTTAAACAGATAGCAACTGTGCCATGTGCCTGTCCCCAGGCCCCAGTGATAGCTGCGAGGACCAGCAGAAAAGATGGGCCTGAACAGAGCGGGGGCGATGACGGGGAGGTGAAGTAATGAGATCTCTGCCCCCCCCTTTCTCGCTCTGTTTCCTCTCTGCTCTTTTAAAAGCTCCTGAGCCAAGAGGGACAGAGAGCACGTTGCTCTGCCTCCCCGTCACCGCTCCCTCTCCCCATCTCGGCCACCTTGATCGAACGTGAGGTGTAGTCTAGCAACTCCGTCGTGGTTCTCCTTCTCTCTCTGTCATCCTTGTGGGATTTTGGGCCCCACCTGCCTGCCGACTTTTGCAGCCATCACTGGGGCCCTGGGGACGGGCGCATAGCACAGCAACTTACTCAGCCACACCCTTAACTTGTTTTTTTTTGTCTAGAAATACCCATTTCTCATACATTTTTGGTTAACCGTTTTGAATTGCTATGACTAATTTCGATATACCCTGTGTCACAATGATGGGTTTCAAGAGACACTGTGCTGTGCTTGATTCTAATGTGATCTACAGATATACAGCATGTGATCCCTCTTATGATGAGGCATACATATATATGTGTGTGTGTGCGCATATGTGTCATAGCAAGCACTAACATTGGATAAAATACAATTTAGATACAAATGAATTATTAAAACTAAATCATTAGATAAAGTGAAAATAAAAAAATGGGTGATGATTCTCTTTTTTTTTTTCAGCTCAAGTGTGTAACTCTGTATAGCCCTACTGCTTACCCCTTACTGATTTGATGTCTTAAGCGCAGTGTCAAGGCCCTGAGAAACAAAACAACAATCAGATGACACAACGGACTGAGCACTACCTAAGCATATATGAGTTTAGTCACTGAGAAGACAGAGTGATCCTGGACTCTAACCAAACTTAGCTCTAACTTGAACACAGCTCTAACCTTGTTTTCAACAATGTGAACCAACTTTCTGTAAGTAAGAACAGACTTTCTGAAATAGATTATCATTCATGCTGCCTTTTTCTGAACTTTTTTTGAACAAATTCTGAGTTGAAGATGTGTGATGGCTTTTGCCGTCCTCCCCCCGGGAGGCGTGCAACATTTGAATCATACAGACTATTGTAGTAATTCACACATTTATTAAATGCGGATAAAGCAGAACAAATATCTTCGCAAATTTCAATGTCCGTTGTGACAAATCAACAGCTTGTGACAGATACCGGAAATTATAGTGAGTGTCAACCTCTTCCTGCCAGAATGGTTCCTGGTGGGAGGTGTGACTGAAATCTAAAGAGCAAAATGTACAAATTGAAATCTAAAGAGCAAAACGAACAAAATGTAAAATTAGGACAGTGCGGAAAGATGTAGGAAATAAAAATACATTTAGTTCTACTTGCTTGAAGGTCTTGAATCGGTGTAGAAATGTGTGTCATCGTCTTGATCTATTTTGGATCCTCTTAAATAAATATCAATATAACTAACAAAATAAATAAATAAAAATAATATGACATTACCCTGAATTTAAAGCACTTGGAGAAGTTGGTTGATACAGCTGGTAGGAATCATGACCGAAATCTAAAGAGGAAGAAAATATTGCATTAGGACTATGTAGATAGATGTAGAAAAGTAGAGAACCACATTTAATTGTACTTTCTCAAAAGACTTCTTGCTATGGGGTTGAATTTAAGCTTGTCATTTTTGCTATTCGGTATCACTTCAGTCAGCATTATAATCTCATCACCATCGTTTTCTACTAACGTAACATCTTTATCATCGACTGGTCCATGTCCTTTAAATAACATAAGCAAGATATAAATGTCCGTGCAACAGATACTTCCTTGGGTTTTTAGTCACAAAAGCCAGAAGGTCTATCATAAAACAATCAATCAGTTTAGACATTAGTTTGTTTTACCTAATTTTCTGAATAATCAGTCAGAAACTTTAAATTACACATAAATTAAAATTACTTTTAAAATTCTCATGTCTTTTCTAAAACGCCATGCTGTATGAACTGTCTTGTTAATCAAAAAACCACTTGTTTCATGTCATGCACACTTTTAACACAAGGAGTGAGTCAGGAAACACACAAACACACACACACACAGCCTATGGCTCTGTCACTGAAGTGCTGAATCAGTTTTGGTTTTGAATATACACTATAAATAAATTTAAATATACACACTGTGTAATAACTTTTCAAGTTACATTCATAAATAACTTTTTGTTAGATTATGTAACTTAATTAAATTAAATGTCAATTATATAATAGATATTACTCACATTAATTGCTGACAAATGTGAATCAAACCTAATGATCCTAATTTAAAAAATTACACTCTTCATGTGACAGCTTTTCAAGTTACATTCATAAATATTATTTTAATAGACTATATATCTTAAAAGAAATGTCAATAATTAGATAACATATTCCTCACATTAATTGCTGACAAATGTGAATCATTTCTAATAAAAAAATGCTAATCCTGTACATTTACTTGATCTCAAATACAATTCATCATGTTTTAAACATTTCAGCATGAAAATCAATTTCAAAAGGTTTTAAAAACAGAATTATACAAGTCTGTTTTTACCTATTGAAAGTTTTAAAGTTTTTTTCATTCATCTTCTGAAATTCTTTGCATTTAAAAACTATTTGACAGTCTTTTTTTTAAGTTTCATTTTCAAACACAAAGCATCTGAGAATGTAAATCACATTAAGACACACATCAGATACTCCTTTACTCCTTTTTGGACAGAGACTGAAAGTATGCAAAGACTTACCTGAAGGTTTCAATGTTAAATTGTATGCATCATATTAGGGGCACACTCTGTACGTCTGTAGATCACATAAGAATCAGGCACAGCACAGTGTCTCTTGAAACCAATGATTCCAATCATTACAGTCATTTTGATGCAGGGTAAATTGACCTGACACATCTGTGAAACTCTCTGTCGGGCTGCTGGGGGTAACACTTTTTGCTGAAGAGGGTCATTTCATGCGTGTGGATGTTAGCCATTGCTTCTTAGCTTTTTGACTTCATCTACATCTCTTGAAACACTAACTCTTAGATGCTCTTGCATGCAGTGTCATGGATGGAAAGGCGTAGTTCGATCCTACATATATGTATGAATACAAATACCTGATTGGTTAGCATCTTTTAAAATTTGGTGGAAAAATTTAAATCAAAATTAGCATCATAGCAACTCAAAATGGCAGAACAAAAACATATGACAGGTGGGTATTTCTAGATTAAAAAAACAAATTGGTGTGGTTGAGTAAGTTGCTATGTCATGTGCCCGTCTCCTGGGCCCCGATGACGGCTGTGAGAGCTGGCAGGCGGGGTGTGAAACCCCACAAGGATGATGGAGAGAGAAGGAGAACCGTGAAGGAGTAGTGAATGGCGCACAAGTCCCGAGTCCCGCCTCCTGGGCACTGCCTCCTGTTCTGCAGCATGACTGCTAGACTGCACGTCACGTTCGATTCAGACGGCTGAGCTGGGGAGCTGGGGAACAGGGACGATGACGGGTAGGCGGAGCAACAAGCTCTCTGTCCCTCTTGGCTCAGGAGCTTTTAAAAGAGCAGAAAGGGAGAAAGAGAGAGAGAGAGAAGACGGACAGAGATCTCATTGCTCTCCCTCCCTTTCGCCACTCCTGCTCCCCCGCTCGGCTGCCTAGACCGAACATGAGCTATAGTCTAGCGACCTCACTGTGGAACAAAAAGTGGTGCTCGTCCACTACTCCCTCACGGTTCTCCTTGTCTCCAGACCATCCTTGTAGGGTTTTGTCCTTGCTTGGGGTTTGAGCCCAGCCCTCACAGCCGTCATCGGGGCCTGGGGGACAGGCGTGTGGCACAGTTGCTATCTCTTCAAAACGGCTGGTTAAAAACTGTTGAAGGTGTGGTTTCTACATTATAAAACTGTTGAAAGTGTGGTTGAGTACATTGTTATGTGTTCAAAATGGCTCGTTAAAAACAATTCAGGGGTGGGAAGGTGGGGCAGGATATCTAGGTGAGGTTTTAGGTGTCAGAATGAAAAGGCAAATGCAAACGAACATCAACGCCACCTGCTGGACATTTACTTTACATTTTCCACTTTTCGATTTCGTTTTCAAACTGACCAACATGCAAATATATGTTAGCACTAGGCGGGTGCTACGGGGTACATTTTAGGACATCCTCAGACCTCCGAGTCAGAGCGGCATCATTCCTCAAGCTAAACGACTTCGAGTCTCGAGAAAAACCATCGTCATGATTCAGATCTGGTGAAACTGAACGTCAGACCAAACGCCGTCAGACCAAACGGCCTCAGAGAAAAGGTATCAGACCAAACGCATGCCTGGTCGAGCATATACTGGTTGGTATAAACTATTATGTATCTCGATATAAATGCCAGTATAACATTTCCAGTTTTTCTGATGGTGTTTGTTGATCAGTGACAAATCTGCATCTCTATTGACACTTTGCAGATACCCAAAGGAATGTGGTACTAACCATGGTCACCAGAAATCACTATTATAATGCTAGCCATACACTGTAGCTATGATAAAGGATTAGGAATCTAAACAAGTAGCAGATGCCAGTTGCATCCTCACTTATACAATTTCTTCGTTATTATTATTTTTAACACCCTGACCACTGCAGTAATCTTAGATGTACTTCTTTACCTACATTTTAATTCTTGGTTTACCAAATCTAGATACTCTCTTAATGGAGATTATCAAAACTAGAGTTGAAAATCAGCTATGTCGACTTCTTTATTTTATTCGTTCTTACTCTTTGGCAGCTTTGTAATGAACTTAGACCTCGATCTGTAAAGACTCTCACTTGCCTGAACCCATGTTTCACAGATGAAACCGATCGTCTATATACCGTAAAGAGTCTTAAGTCCTATGTTCGTGTCTGAACGTAGTATCAAAATTTCAGATTATTTGTTCACAGTGGTATTATGGCAGACTGTAACAGCTGGGGGACACAGCTAACTCTTGCAATTATAACATTACCTAACACTGAAATGGTCTCATCTTGAACTTGAATTCAGTCATCATTAACGCTGAAAAATAGAACCATAAGAACATTGCTCCATCCGTGGATGTTAATTACTCCTACATGAGCTGATTGAGTTAATGCCACCAAGACAATACAAGACAATCATAAAACTATTACTGGTGCCTGAGGTTGTGTAGACCCCACAGTGCAGGGCAAAGGTCAGCTGTCTTGCTTCAGCTGTGTCTGAGAACTAGGCCCTGAGTTTACATTAAACTTTTTCTTTCCAAGTTATACAAGTGTGTACAACGATCGGGGGAGGGCACACTGTAATTATGGGTAAAATTGCCTCTGTTTCTTCTGATTACAATTGGAAAGCTACAGTAATAAACATGGAGAGGTGAACAGCTTAATCTAGACATAATGAGAAATGTGTGTCATTCTTTTAAAATTGTTAATGTAACACGTTTATGAGTCCTATGTTGACCTGCATAAAGGGATATAACTTTTTTTTTTTGGGCATTGATGAATATAAACTTAGTTGTTTATTATTTAAGACAGTTGTACCACCTTTCAGGTTTGTATCTGCTAGCATTAGCTAGTCTAGCAGTGTCCTCTAGAGCTATCTAACTAACTAAATGGAACTAAACTGCTCAAATATCTAAAGTTAGTTCACTGTATTAATGGGAAGACAGTGATTTGGAGCAGCACATGCTGTAAACTGGTGTGCTGAAATAGAAAACCTGTTTCAGCGACTGATATGGAGACACTCTGTGAGTAGAAATAAGAAAAGCTGACAAAACAGCCTCTATAACCTGCAGAACAGAACGGGCTACGTTATTTCCCTCGGCTCACAGCAGCGCAAATACAGCAATTCTCTGCTCCAGCACACCTGATTCAGGTCATGAAGTGCATGTTAATCATCTGAAGACGCTGATAGGCTAGCTAGCGCTACCATCTGTAAACCTGAAAGATGGTACAGCTTTGTTCAGCAGCTAACTTTTTACCCAAAATACTTCAGTTTCCAAGATACATATTCCCACTCAGCGACACAGTACCCTGAGCATGTGCTTCATAAATAAATAAGACAGATATTGCTCATAATGTTAGCGCAACGTGTCAGCGCAATCCTCTCTGGCAGTTCCGCCCACAGAATGAAATGCTCCACCATTTTCGAGGTAGGTCACGGCTCACGGAGTGGGTGTGGCTATGTGTTTAGGAGACCTGTGACTCCAAGCGGTTTAGAAAATGTGTGTGTGTGTGTGTGTTTGTATTTGCAACATATTTTGGACCTTTTGATACTTTGCAGTGTTTTGCAAATGCCATAGTCTTGAAAAATGGTTAAAAGTACTTCTTAGAGATAATGTGTTGTTTTGATCATGTTGTTGTTTGGAATGCTTGCAAAAACATTGTGCTTGCATGTAGAGCACTTGGAAATTTCGTTTCTGCTCTATAACAAGTGCATTTACTATTATTTTGAAAGCTCCAAACCACCCTTGAGCTAAGACACTGCCACAATAAAACGGTCATAGACATATCATAAGCACAAAACAAGACATTTCAATAGGTGCTAAATTAGTTTTCATTTTAATGCTTCACAAACAAATAGATGTTCTGTCTGCATTTGAAGATGGGGAGAGTTTCTGCTGTTTTGACAACCAGTGAAAGTTTGTTCCACCACCTGGGTGCCAGAAAAAGACCAACCAGCAGCAGATTCCAGTAGTCAAGGCTTGATATGCCAACACTGAACAAGCATTTTTGTGGCGTTCCTAGAGAGAAAGGGGTAAACCTTCCGGATGTTATAGAGGAGAAACGTGCATGATTGAGTCTGATTTGCAGTATAAGTCAAGAATGATAAGTGGTCATCCAGAATAACACCCAGGTTTTGTGGATCTTCAGACAGAATGACCAAGACGTTCCTGAATGAGATGACATGATGGTCATGGTGAGGACCTGTATTCCAGAGATGAATAGCTGCTCTGTCTTGCTAGGTTTCAGCTTCAGTTGGTGGGCTGCCATCCATGAAAAGATGTCAGCCAGACATGCTGTGATGTAACTGTCAAAAGTGGGAAGGCAAGACTTATAGCATATCAGTGGTAGGGGAAGCCATAAGAGTATATTACATCACCATAAGAGGGTGTGTAAAGTGAAAAGAGAAAAGGTGAGCCTTGTGGCACACCGGTCAGACAAGCTGACATGGAGCAGATATGGACCCTGTTCAAGTTAGCTGATGAGGGTGTCCCTCCATATAGAACTCGGACCACTTCCATGCAGAGCCAGTGATTCCATTGTTGGTGAGGGCCATTTCAATAGTGTGTGCTGGTTTGAAGCTGAGTGAGAAGGAAAGACAGTTGATAATAGACATTCAAGAATTTTTGAGAGGAAATAAAAGAGTGATACCGGTTTATAGCTGCTGATGTTGGTGGTGTTAAATGTGGGCTTCTTTACTATGGGTACTGCCCTTGCAGTCTTGAATGCTGATGATCCTCAATTTGGGATTTTAACTGCCTTCTCTCAGCCATTTTTGGTTCTCTCCGTGCCAGACACCTGTCAGCCAGTGGGCAGGTGGGGAAAATTTTGCTAGTCTAAAGGAGAGAGGGCACAGAAGGTTAATTGAAGAGGAGAATGAAGAAAGGAAAGTATCTGTAACTCTTTGCAGGAAGAGAGAAGAAAATGAGTCAGGGTGTGAAAGGGAGGTTAAGATAATCATAGAAGGGTAGTGAAGGGTGATGTACACTATATGCATGTATTACACTGTAGATCCGAAGATATCCAGATAAGATAATCGTTTATTCGTCCCATGGCAGGGAAATTCCCCTTTTAATTAGTGAATTAAGGTGCTTTAATGTGACACAGATGTTCAGTTGCGCACACATAACTGGTATAATTTCCATAATTAATAATTTTCACAAGTCCTTACTTCTCCTCACCTTACACTCTCATTTTCAATATTTTAACCGGTTATAAAATAATCAGTTGTGAGTTATTTCAGCTCATTTACACTGAAAACACATGTTCATTTTAGCAGGAGTGAGGTAATTCAAATTTCTGACAGCGTTTGTGCTGCTTTCTAGTTTTCTGCCAAGCTGCGAAATTGGGAGACTGTGAGATGGGTCAGCTAATGATGAAATGACATGCACACTCATACTCAGATTTATTTAACCTGACTTCTTTTTTTCCTGAAATCTTTTTTTTGCAGTGGAAGTGTAAGAAAGCGAGAGCAAGGCGGATGCTAAAAGGCTAGAAAAAATCACATCCCGCCCATAATTATTTCCTGCCTGAGTAGCCTGTTTCACTCAGAAATACATCATGTAAAGTGAAGAAAAATGCATTCTGATTTCCAGTTCACGTTGACTTTAAGGTGCATCACACTTCTAAAAGTGAAACTATAGAGCCAAAAATGTATTGGTGTAAATATTAAAAAATTAAACATACTCAAGTATATGATAGTCAAAAGTGAACATGCTAGCAGATAAAATTAAAATTCAGGACTTGACTCTAAGTACCCGTTAGTAACATATGTCCATTGATCTTTGCACCCTATTTAAACATTAGGCATTAGGCAGGTATGCCAAGTTTGGTTTCAATTGGGCAATTTATTCTTGTCGTTAAAGTGCTGTTTTGAACATTTATAATAATGTTGTAAAAACTTGACCCTCATGGATTGAATCACATGTAGCAGCACCATGGGGGGGAAAAAGGTCTTTTTTGATAATTATTTTCTTGCGGTCTCATAGTTTTGTTTCAAAGTTTTGAGATGATCAGATGCAAATTGTAGGAATAGTAAATGAGCATTTGTTGACAAAGTTGACAGGTTTGCAGCTGTGCATTATTTGATCCCAATTCATCCACATAAGTTTAACATATGACATTTACTTTTTTTTATGTTTTTGAAACATCAGTAGTGCCCCCAGTGACAGTACCTTCTTGGGTACTAGAGAGTCCGTTCTTGGAGACACACGTCAAGTTTCGTGGTGATTGGCCAATTCTAAGGCTGTCAAATACCTGCTAGAATCTAATTGGTTGATGGTGGACATGTTTTTAACAAATGCGATGTCAGCCACATAGAACCTAAACCAGGATGCACACAGTAGCAGCATGCAAAATTCCATATTAGACAGACAACCTTTGATTCATAACATTTTATTGTGTTATAGTATCACCTAGCCATGCAGCTGCACCAAAGCTTGAAGATTACTTCTACAGTCAAAGCATTTCTGTGTTAGAGCTTTAAATGTGTGACCTATGAAATGTAAGCTCCAACCCAATTTGTTTGGCGGGGCCTAAACATGATGTCGTGTTGAAATTCCAAAAGTTTTTTTGAGAATTATTAAAGTTCAGTGTCTTGGGATTCTTTTGACACCAAATGTATGCGGGTCAGACAAAAACCCAGGGACAGTTCACTCTTAAAATTTGCCCAATTTTGCAAACTATGCAAATGACCTCAAAATCAAGAGGACATATCTATATGGTTCTTGGTGACTTTTGTAGTCCATAAGACTGCTAATCAAGAGATAAAAGGATTTTTTCTGTGTGAAATACAGGACATTAGACATGGACCAGAAACGTTTAACGCTTTACCATAGTGCCACCATCTGCTGATCAGACTGAGCTGAGTATTGGGAGGAACTACTGTCTGTTGACCAAGTTCTATATCTGTACAATTTATGGTTTGGTCTCCACAATTCATCTTAAGGGAAGAAAAATTGTAACAATTACAATAGGGTTCCAGCACCTCATGCTTAGATTTACTCAAGACAAGTTGACAACTGCATGGCAGGTTGTTAATCAACACATAATCTACCCAAGTTAGTTGACTTATGATAACTTGTGTATAGTGAGTGCGAGTAATCATTACTTTGTTCCTTCTGCAGTTCTTTATGAAGGCAACTCAGCTGGAGCAGATGAAAGAAGATTACAGCTACATTATGAAAACGAAAACTGTGACCCAAAATACACTTGAGAAACATGAAGAGGTAAGTATCTGCTATGAAGATTTTTGACTAGAGGCAAGGGATATGGATAAAAGGGACCTTTTAAAATAAATTTCTAAATTCTAAAAGCTGGTGAGAGGTGCACAGGTCTAATTACAGTTGCAGCTAAGTTATGACTGGACAATTGTTAGATAGTGGTTTGCTTAATTCTGAAAGCACATCATATTCTTTCAAGTATTTCAGGGAATACGGTTCTCACCCAGTTCACAGTAGGAAATGGAAGTAAAAGTCTCAAATGTATTGAAGTACAGATACTTGAAAAAAGTACTTGAGTACAATAACCAAGAACATGTACTTTGTTACTGTCCACCACTGCAATGTGAGACATCACGGCTTGATCAAATGACTGATATGTTCAATGCATGATTATGGCCGTTTGACAGTGTATCTTCCAGAACTTGACTATTAGAAGATGACTAGCAGAAAGTTGTCCTATGATACAGTGAACAACTCAATGCCCAATTCTCATATTAATAACCTATCAGACAGTAACACAGTAGAAGTAGCTTAAAACCTTCTGTAATAGTCCATCAAAACAGCTCTGACTCCCTCATGTAATCATCTGGTCTCTGACCTAAATGCTAGATTAAAGGAAAGACTTGACATCCTTGCACTAGGCAAATAGAAGAAAAACTTGCTCATAAACTCATAAAAGTCAGTGGATAAATGAGAAAATTTGCCAGCTTAAGAGAAACTGTCGTAAAGGATAGACTGACTAACTCTTAAGTCTTCTGCTAGTGTGTCGCATGGTGATTTATCTTCTAAATTTGTAGAGTTTGCAATTCATTTAAAAAAAAAAAACGCTTGATAAAACAGCATAGCTAAGCCTGCTGAAAAGTTCCACCAACCACCAAAAGTAGTAATGACATCTTTCTCTGTATATAGTCATCAGAAGCGTACAACTGTAAAAAAAAAAAAAAATTAAGTTCGTCTGTGATGTTGACCCTGGCTTTTGATTGTGTTTCAAATGATACCTTAAGTATTGTAAACGGTTCTCTGTTAGCAGGTGCTTTTTTCCGTACGTAATAAGTGTAGTTTATAGCCTTTTTTTTTTAACTAAGGTCTTAGAAAAAGTTGTATTTAGACAACTAAATGCATATCTAATACCAAGTTAAAAGGCTTGAAAAGTTTAATCAGGTTTTTGTTCTAACTGAGAAAACGTTGATTTGTGTTGTCAGTGAACTCAAGCTTAGCACTGATGCACAAAATCCTTCTATTTTGGTCTTATTGGTTCTTAGCGCAGCCTTTGATGCTGTTGATCACAAGATTCTAATCCACTTGCATCTTAAATACTGGGTAGGCCTCCCAGGCAGTTTTAGAATATCTTGTTGTGGGGTCCCAAAATTTAGGGTCTTTTTTGTTTGTGTGTGTTACCACTAGGTGATGTCAAGTTTCATAGCTGTTCTGATGACACACAATTATACATTTCCATTCCTTCTGATAATCAAGACTCTGTTGACAATCTTACCAGTTGTGTGTCAGATGTTTCTCAGTGGCTATAAACTGTTTTAAAACTCAATTACGAAAAACCATAAATACTGATCCTTGATACTAAATCTCTTTATGATACTAAAATGCTTTATGAGAAGCTATGTTCTTTAGCTTTGTATACCAAACCTGAAGTATGAAACCTGGGTGTAGTCGTAGACTGTGAGCTTTGTTTTATGTGTCTAAAGTAGTTTCTTATCATTTAAGAAATATTTTAGTTTTGCCTTTTCTGTCTTAAAGTGACGCGGAGAAGCTTGTTATGGCTCTTCATATTGCAGTAATTTTCCAATAATGTAATAACACTCATAAATGTAATAAAATTGTACACTTGGTCAAAGATGTTATAAAACCTAATAATGTAATACTTTGCCTAATAAGGTAATACAGGGTCTTGACCAATAATGTAATACAGTTCTTATCAATAATATAATACTTGATGACATTATTGGGGATTTATTACATTTTCAGGGTGATCACTTGAAATACCTTATTACATTTTTGGGAATGTACTGTTTTCTTGAGCCATTATGTATGATTTCGTTTTCCAAATAGATAATGTAGTATTTTTTTTTGACATTGTAACACTATTTTTGATCTATAGCTGAAGCTGAGAAAGCCCAATAAATCAGTGTTCATATGTTGGTATTGATCAACTGTGCCATGTGTTGTCTGTGCCATCATACCAATGTTGGAGTATTCTGTTTCATACCAGTATTAAAAGTCTATCACCAGTGCCCTCACTGATTCCTGAGAGAAGTGCTGTGCTCAGATACATTGCAACACTGAAACATGCTGTTAATCTTAAGTTCAATTTTTTTTTTTTTTTGATAACTGTACACCAGTTACATATGCTTTATATTATACATTTTAAAATTTCCATTTCCAAATATGACATTTTATCCAAGTGGTAGTGTTTTCACTGTTAAATATTAGAACAATCATTTCAAGGCAAACCCCATTTCTGGAGAAGTTGGGACATGTAATTCTTTTCAACCTTTATTTAACTGACAAATATGCAAAACTATATCCATATACATCCAATGTTTTCACTGCCAAACGTAATTGTATTTGGTGAATATAAACAAATTTAGAATTTGATACCTGAAACACGCTTCAGAAAAATCTTTACCACTGTGTTACATCATCTTTCCTTTTAATTATACTTTTTAATCATTTGGGAGCTGAGGATTCTTCAACAGTCCAGTGTCATAATTGTCTGATTCGCCCCTGCATGAAGCGCCATACAATTTTAATAGGTGATCTCTCACTTTGACAGAGAACCTATGAGATGGTTCTAACTTTACATTACTTCCTCCTGGATTAATCAGAAGATTTCTGAAAGATGTTCAAGCACTAAGCTTCTTTGTTGTATGTTGTCATAAAATCTTATTAGCTATGTCATTCTCTCTTCATCTGGGGTCAACCAGAGGAGGATGGGTTCCTCCCTTGAGCCAGGGTTCCTCTTGAGGTTTCTTCCTCTTACTCCAAGGGAGTTTTTCCTTGCCACTGTCGCCTCTGGCTTGCTCATGGGGGGCTTGGACCCAGATTCAGTTCCTTACGTTTATACATGGACTTCTTTTTTTATTATTATTTTTTTTCTTTTGATCCTTCCATAAACTGCTTTTCTGTAAAGCTGCTTTGAGACAACACTAGTTGTAAAAAGCGCTATACAAATAAATGTTGTTGTTGTTGTTGTTGTTGTTGTTGTTGTTGTTGTTGTTGATAGATCTGGACTGCAGGCAGGCCAGTTAAGCACACACTCTGTATCTACGAAGCCACACTGTAGCACATGCAGAATGAGGTCTGGCATTGTCTTGCTGAAATAATTATGGACTTCCTGGGAAAAGACATCATCTTGATGGCAGCCTATGTCTCTCTATAATCCCAGTTTATGCCTCTTCATCAGTGGTACCTTCACACATATGCAGGTCACCGCAGCTGTGGGCACTGATGTTGGCTTTTGCATCTTTCTCTGATAAATCTGGGTGGTCCCTTTCATCTTTGGTACGGAGAATCTGACAAGTCCTGAACCTGACAAGTCTTTGCATAATAAAGTTTCAGGTTTCATTTACATGTGGCTATATTTAACACAGTTGCATGACAGCAGAGGTTTGCATGGGACTGGTTTTTCAGCCCCGCTCCTGCGAGATTTCATTCCGCTCTTGCAAAAAATCAGAATAATTTCTCCTGCTCCCACCCTCAACTGAAAAGATTTGTCCTGCTCCTGCCCACGCAGTCCCGCGCACATCCAATATCCGACACAGTCTAATCACAAATACATTATGCTCTGCTGAAATTACACGGCAGTCATGGTCATCAGGCTCGCTGTGAAGTAACTTCACCAAATGCCATTTATTCCCAGTAAACAGAAGCAGGAATGAAACCACAGAGCGGTTATTTTTGGTGTTTTGCTGGGCAGCTGTGGCTGTCTGAAGGCTCCGACATCCCTCTGATGCCTGGTTCACACATGCTGCCTCTGCGTGGCATGAGTGATGGGCAGCGTGAGCGGCACAGTTGGAACACGCTGGTGTTTCATACATACAGCGTTTGTGCTGTGGGGTGGAGCAGCGAAAAAGTTATACAGACATTCCTGTTTCCAAACAAACAAATGGTCTCACAAGTGACTCTGCTCTGTAGAAGTATAATTTATAAATGTACACGGTATATTTGTTTATCGTCAACAGCATTCTGACTTAGGCAGAAGTTTCAAGCCTGGTAGACCACCCGGGAAATCTCTTTACAGCACTGAATATTTAACTAGTATTTCGTCATGAATTACATAAAATCACACAATTTAAGCTGTTATACGGTCTTCTGTTTAATTTTCACTGATTTTCATGGCTTATTTCAGTGTATTTACCTGCGTGATGCGCGAAAAAAATATGCCCCATGTCTATTCTCTAAACACTGCTGCGTTCCAGTGTGGCATCTGGGACGTGCGGCTTGTGTGAAAGCAAGACTTTACGTGCCGCTCACACCATGCAGACGCGGTATGTGTGAATCAGGCCTATGAGAATTTGTGTGTTGTTCATGTGATCCTGAATGACTTTATTCATTCTAACTGTTTTACTCCGCGGTAGTGCAGACATACATTCCGAAAAAATATAGGAAACATGGAGAGGTTTCTATCAGTTATTATGCCTTTAAACTGTGGAACTCAGTTCAACCTTTTTAATCAGACAGTCAAGCTCAATGCACACTTTTAAGAAACATTTGAAAATGTATCTCTTTAAGTGTTTAGAGTTCTACATGTCTTTGGCATTTATCTTTTTAATTTGATTTGTGTCAATGTCCTCTATCATTTTAAATTAATGCTCAGTTTCTGCTGTTGCTGTTAAGCTTTATCAACTGTCTGAAAAGCACTTTGAGCAGCTCTCGCTGTATACACAGATCAGGCTTAACATTATGAACACCTCCTTGTTTCTACGCTCATTGACAGTTTTATCAGCTCCACTTACTATATAGGTGCACTTTGTAGTTCTACAATTACAGACAATAGTCCATCTGTTTCTCTGCATACTTCGTTAGCCTCCTTTTACCCTGTTCTTCAGTGGTCAGGACCCCCATGGACCCTCACAGAGCAGGTACTATTTGGGTGGTGGATCATTCTCAGCACTGCAGTAACACTGATGTGGTGGTTGTGGTGACTGTGTCTGTCGTGCTTGTCTGAGCGGATCTGACACAGCCGTGCTGCTGGAGTTTTTAAACACCTCAGTGTCACTGCTGGACTGAGAATAGTCCACCAACCAAAAATAGCCAGCCGGCAGCGTCCTGTGGGCAGAGTCCTGTGGGCAGCGTTCTGTGACCACTGATTAAGGACTAGAGGATGACCAACACAAACTGTGCAGCAGCAGACAAGCTATCGTCTCTGACTTTACATCTACAAGGTGGACTGACAAGGTATGAGTGTCTAATAGAGTGGACAGTGAGTGGACACAGTGTTTAAAAACTCCAGCAGCACTGCTGTGTCTGATCCACTCGTACCAGCACAACACACACTAACACACCACCACCACGTCAGTGTTACTGCAGTGCTCAGAATGATCCACCACCCAAATAGTACCTGTTCTGTGAGGGTCCATGGGGGTCTCAACCACTGAAGAACAGGGTTAAAGTAGGCTAACAAATTATGCAGAGAAACAGATGGACAATAGTATGTAATTGAAGAACTACAAAGTGCACCTATATAGTAAATGGAGCTGATAAAATGAACAATGGGCGTTGAAAAACAAGGAGGTGGTCATAATGTTATGCCTGATCGGTGTGTATATCATGAACAGTGCTTAATGTGGAAGTCTCTTCTTTTATAAATAGTATTTGTTTGTCCACTGACACAATGCTAAATTCTACCACAAAACCCAATAGCTTTTCCTATGTTATGTTAGCTTCAGTTTTACAGGATTAATACTACACTGCTCTTACCTACGCACTGGCATTTGAAGCTTGTCACAGGTGAATAGGTAATAATTTTTTTTTTACTTTGTATTTTACAGTGAACTGTATCATTCAGTAAACAATTTACATGAAGCTTAACTTGTAATATTACTGGATTAGCCTGTTAGCAGTCTGTAAAACTTGCTGCCACGTACGCCTAGGATCATTAGTTGTCTTCATCTATTTTTAATGCATAGGCACATTGGCTTTCTTGGTGCTAACGTTGAGACTGTGCCTAGGTGCCCTCAGTGCCACTATGTCACCTGACATGAATGCAACATCGCAGGCTTTGAGCAGGGAACGGACTTCATCATTGAGCCAGGTCTTCTGATTGGGCTGTGTAGTGACAGTTTTAGTGTATACACCATCCACACACTTGCTTATGTAGCAAGTGACACACAAGGCATATTCCTCCAAGTCTGTTTATACTCATGTGTAGCTGCATCCTTAAACATGTTCCAGTCAGTTCAACTGAAACAGTCCTTCAGCAACTGCTCTCAGTTAAACAGTGCTTGGTATGTGAGGATGAGCAGTGCAGAGATATGATCAGAGAGACCAAGATGAAGAGTGTATGCTCTGTTTGTGTTGGTGTAAACATGATCCAGTGTATCCCCCCGCCCCTTATTGGTATGGAAACTATTGTGGACACTCAGATTTATGTGGTTGAAGTCGCCCACAATCCAAACTCTTAAGGGATTTGTTCTGTAGTGTTCTACAGTGGGCATCATAGAGTACCCCCAGCGTATCCTTAGCTCCCTACTTGGAATGATGTAAACACTGATTATGAAAATTTCATGTAGTCCTTTAGGTAGATAATGAAGGTAACACTTTACCTTCATTAGACAGCAGTGGCTCGGAATGATTTGTTCACATAAACACACAATCTTCTTCACCTGGTTTTGCCAGATAGTAGGTTTCTGTTCACACACAAGCAAGTTATCCTATCTAGTTGAACTGTTGAGTCAGGATTGTTGTCTTGAAGCCATGTTTCATCAGAATTAAAATGCAGCATTCCCTTATCTCTTGAAGGTTCACTCTGATCTTGAGCAGGACTATTTTGTGGTAGAGTGAGCTAACACTGGCTAAAAATAGAGAGGGTACAGCCAATCTGAAAGGATTAGCTTTTAG
The DNA here is from genome assembly GCF_904425465.1 of Colossoma macropomum. Lineage (NCBI taxonomy): Eukaryota > Metazoa > Chordata > Actinopteri > Characiformes > Serrasalmidae > Colossoma > Colossoma macropomum. The sequence continues at coordinate 142,647 of NW_023495633.1, read as the reverse complement.
CCTAGCCTGGACACCAGCATGCTTACTGCATTAGTGTTCTTTAGTGTGCCTCCTCCTTTGGGTAAGCTGCTTGGGCAAGACCATGATGCTGTAAGACACTAAATTGTCCCCCAGTTTTTAACACTGCTGCATGGTTTGGCTCATATATATATATATATATATATATATATATATATATATGGCACCATGTTGTGACCAAAGTATGAGAGCGGTGCAGAGTGGGAATGGAGTGACGTTATTTTGCTCAGAGCGATAAGAGGCTTTTCAGAAAGTCTATGCTACAGTTCACATACAATGGCCATTCATACACAGTGGCTGTTCTGCGGAGCTGTTCAGCAGGCCTACATACTGGAAATTCTTACTGATCACAGCAAAGTTCAACAGAGTTAGCGCCGTGTCATCCGTTTTGCTGTGCAATAATGATGATGTTAAAAGCATGTGCATTTGTTTACCCTCAGCGGTTTTCTAGCTTAGGATTGGGCCATCACTTTAAGCCCATACCTTCTGAAAAAAGCCTTTGCTACACAGAATGTTTAATTAGTTTCTCATTTAATAATGGACAAAAATTATATAATTAATGACATAAAGTGTGTAGTGTCTTGTCCATACAATCGAGACATAAAATGATTATCATTAGCATGAATCATATGGAGTGGGGTTTTGTTGATCGAGCAAGGAGCAAGAAAGGAGCAGAAAATAGAAAACCCAGATCTTCTCGTCATCTCCATAACCCTATTACACCCTGTTAATAGGCCACTAGCTTACTAGGTACACAATTCCCCTTAGGCTCCTGATATTAAATAGCTGTCAAGGCTACTGTAGGAATGCTGCCTCTTTATGAACCTGCTTTGTCCTGGCTTCTTTTTTTGACATAAAGGAATGTCGTAAACATTGTCAAACATTGTTAATCCATACTGTCCTATGGAACTATATGTGGAAACTAAGCTACACACTTAAAATGGTTTATCAAGCGTTCTTTAGGACAGGCAATGATTTATTTAGAATCTTGTGTTTTATATAGAACCTTTGCATGCTGAAACACTTTTTGATGCTATATGCATGTAGAATGTAGAAGCACATACAACACATTCTCCATCAATCTAAAGAAGGCTTTCACCATGCAAAGACCATTCATTGTTTCTGTGATGTCACTAGAACCAACTCGTTCAGATATACACGTATTCAGTCTACAGCACCTTAGCTCCGTCTTTCACATTGAAGTTCTGTGCACTGTTTCACCTCTGGGTGCTTTACGAATGAGGCACAATACAGGACATTCAATCAGAACAGAAGTCATTTACATACATCAGTCTTAAAGGCACAGTAACACACACAACCTGTTTCCATCTAGGGGATAAAGAGCAATCGTGTAAAAATTAATTATGACTTATGACTTATGTTAACGTGAAAAAACTAAAGTATGTCTTTTTTCCAATTCATGCCTATTAATGCTCTCACTATCTCACATGATCTCTCCCTGTCTCTCTCACATGCCCTTTCTCTCTCTGTCCCTCTCTCTTTCTTCCCTATACAGACTCTGCAGGAGATACGACGTAAATACAAGGACAAAGAGGACAGGTATAAGAATCTGGCCTCGCTGGATGAAATGCAGGAGAAACTGGACCATTTAAAACATCAAATGGCCTGGGCACTGGTGAGGAGTCTCGTCCTGCTGTACTTAGGCATTGTGTAACCAGCGTGGAATGAGTGATTCAAATGGGAATTGTGTGTGTATATATATATATATAGCGTTTTTTTGGGGGGTTTACAGGCAGTTCATTTTAGTAATCTGAATGTGCTGCCTAGAAACTCAAGCACCTGCTAAGCACAAGTTTTCTCAATGTGGGGAACCTTTCCTGTATATCTGCTGATGTAACTTTTGAGCTTAAGATGCCAACTTAAGTCACCAAGTCTGAGTGTAGTCTATAGTGTATATGTGTATATGTCTCTGAACAAACATGTTTTTTTTGTTTGTTTGTATTTTTATTAATTGAAATTTGCTAGATTCATTTTTATTGTTAATTTTCATTATTTATTTTGTATTTGTTTTTTTTTTTGTTTTTTTTACTATTTGTACTGTTTGTGAACAAGACATAAGTGTACAACACATTAGTGCAGAAGATATATGTCTCTCTCTAATGTGTGCATTAGGTGGCTGAAATGGAGCAGGAAGTTAAGCACATGAGAGAGAGAATTGCAGAGGAAGAGAAATCTACCATTAAATATGACCAGAAGGTAGAAGAGTGGAAGGTGATTTTGCTTCCTACTACAGATGAAAGAGAAAAAGTCTGGAGTTTGTTTTTAGCCTAGGAGCAGATTCTTAAAGGATAGTCTGTTCACAAAAGAGTTTTCATCCCTTCTGTGCAGGGAAAAGTAGCAGAAGCAGAACGAAGGTATAAACAGTTTCACGATCAGTTGGAATGTGTCACTGAGCGTGTCCAAAAGCTGCAACCCGAGTGTGGTCAACTTCGGAACAAAGCACAAGAGTGTAACAAAGCCTTCCGAACAGCAGAGGTACAGTATGATGACAAATTAGCCCTGATATTGTAACATATTGATGATGCTAAATATGTTGAGAGACCTTGTTGTACTATGTAAAGAACATTTTAATGGCACTGTGTGTAAATATGGATATTTTTCCAATGGATGGATGGATGGATGGATGGATGGATTAAACGAACAAATAGACTCAGGTGTGCTTCAACGTGTTTTTAATTACAGTGTCACACTCAAAGACAGCTTAGACAAGAGTACTATTTAATGTACTTTTTCATGCACATTGGACAGTAGGACAGAAATGATCATCCAAAACTTTAAAACCTATTAATGAATTATTTATGTAACTGGACGTTTTTATGATTCTGTCTGAAAAGCATACTTAAATTTAAGACTGTTAATTCACTGCCCCAGCTATGCTGTTAGGTGTCTGCCTTTGATCCCTTTTATAAGACTGATAACCTAATTCTTAACCCTAAAATATTCTGTAACTTTATGACCTCTAACAGTATGATGTTTTTAAAATTAATGCTGAAGGTTTGAGACCACAGACTAATAACAGTTTGTTCTGCTAGTATACTTTAATTACCCATTTTTCTCTGTGTTACCTAAGGCACAATGTTTCACTAGGATAACAAATAGTCACCGAAATACAGTCTCATGAGCCAGATTGTTTCTGTTTTAAGTATTTGACTGACATGCAAAATGGTCATCCAGAAACCAGTATTTTTGTGGTGTGTAACAGGTGTGTGCAACAGAAACAAACTCTACTAAACAAATCTGGAACACTATATTTAGTTCAGGATGGTGACTAGTCAACTACTTTTTGCATAAGTCAACTAGTAAAAATGAGTAGTCATGAATCCACGTTGAGTACATGTTTTGTTTTACAAGTCTCTCAAAATACTGTAGAAATATTAAAAGTTGGTGGTTATGTCTTTAAGTGAAAGATATAGAAGATAAAGTGAAATGCAAATATATTATGACTTGCTTAAATACCCTGAAACATTGTGTACTCATTCGTTTAGGCTTGCTTTCATAGACAAAAGACTAATGTAAGAGATTTGGAAAGAGACAAAGAGCAACTCATCAAGCGCATCAATGAACTGAAATACAGGTACGCACACTAAAAGTGAACATCAGAACTAAATTTTGCCATGCCACACTATTTGACTGATGTATATATTTCTCTCCTCAGTATTACTCAGTTGAATGCAGTGGACTGTCAGACCCGTATGAAACAGATAAATCAGATTCAGGCTGAGTTGGATGCTCTGACTTTCCAGGAGTCCACGTTGGTTCAGCAGGTTGGTCAGTTTCAGCAGGCCTGCACTAGTGCCAAAGACAAGCTCAGTAAGATGAGGTCAGTATAAACACACATTTGTTTTTCAAGATATTTTCAAAGAAAACAAAAATCCTGAATTTTTTTGCTTTGGTTCTGCACCACAGATTTACATAGGAAACATTTGTGCTTTTGGGTATTACCAAAATGATAATGACCTGAAGAACTGGTTGGATAGTCATTGCCAGTGCCATACTAAATCTTTCGAGGAAAAACAAAATGAAATGTTGCAAGACCATTCAATGACCCACGTGTTGGCCACATGATGGGTACCAGTTGAAGAGGGTGAGGGTTAAGCTGTGCTACCTCCATTGACATTCAGCACATCTAATTGAGCTGCTGTTAATGTGACTAAGAACTATTTAATGTGCTCTGAGGAAAACGGAAACTGATCTGATTCTTTATATACCATGCCCTGCACAAATATTGGTACTCCTGGTAAACGGGGGCAAAACATTTTTACTGCTTATCCTTTTGATCTTTCATTCAAAATACTAATAAAAATCTAACCTTTGTTTGAAGTTCAAATCTTAAATAATATCTCAAATCTTTTCACGAAATAAATATTTTTCTCAACTCTGTGTGTGACACAATTGTTGGCACCTCTTCATTTCATACTTTGTGCAGCCTCCTTTTGCAAAGACAACATTTTAGGAAACTTCTCCTGTAATGTTTAATAAGACTGGAGACATGACAAGGGATCAGAGACCATTCCTTCATACAGAATCTCTCCAGATCCTTCAGATTCTGAGGTCTACACTTATGGACTCTCCATGTTTCTTTGGTCAGTGAACCAGTTTTGTGTTGATTTTTGAGGTGTGCTTTGGATCATTGTCCTGTTGGATTTTCCAACCATGGCCCAGTTTAAGCTTCCTAGCTGAGGCAGTCCGGTTTTTACTTGATGTCTGCTGATGTTTGCTGAGTCCATGATACCATGTATTTAAACAAGTTGTCTTGGGCCTTTGAAAGAAAAACTGCCCCACAACATCACAGATCTACCACTATACTTCATAGTGGGGATGAGGTACTTTTCTGCATGGCTGTCTTTGTGTCAATGCGAAAAGGGATTGGGAGCAAAAGCCTATTGTAAATTTGCTTGTGTTTTTGACTGAAACAGTTAAGCGCCTTTCGAAGCTCCTGTAATTTCAAGTTCATTGGAGTTTGTGTGCTTGGATCTGGTTTCTCTTTCACTCTCTTTTTCTCTGCCTCTTCTTGCTCTCTCTATGTCCCACCCATTTATAGACGAGAGGAGCATGACTTGCAGCATGCTATTGACAAAAAACAGCGTGAACTGGCTGCTATGGAGGGAAGTAGACAAGGTGGACTCCGCCGTTTTGGTGAGCAAATGCCAGCATTCATAGCAGCCATAGAAGAGGCTGATCGCCAAGGACAATTCAGAAGAAAACCTGTTGGACCACTTGGTAAGACCAGATAACATGTATTGAATTTAGAGTGAGAAGCTAAGTACTGGGACAGTGAAGTAAATGAAATTTTCTGTTGCATTTTCATGATATGCACAGTACCCTGCAAAAGCAGACACCACCCTTAATTTATTAGATTTGCTGTCAAAATGGCCATTATTCATTTTTCAGCATCAGGAAAAACTCCATAAAACAACAGAAAATTACTCAGCTGAATATAATAAAAGCAGCTAAATACAACTAAGTACAACTAAATATAATATTAATTTTATTCAGTAGCTAATGTGTCCATGTTTTGCCTTTATTACAGCTGCCATTCTTTTTGGGAGACTAGCTTTAAAGGAATCTTTTTCCACACCATCAACATTTAATCCCAAACACATTCAGTAATTTTGTGGTCTGAACTCTGGGGTCTTTTTATTTGTCACGGCTTATTGACAGCTACGCATTCTTTCAGACCCATAGTACTGAGTTGTCCTCTGACAGTGGAAGGTTTGACAGAAACACCTGTAAATTGTTTCAATCTTCAAGATTGATTTTCTCCTATCTCTCAAAGATAAAAGCTACTGATGAACATGAAATTCTCTGGTGGTGGTGGTTTTTGTGGTCCACCAGGTCGTGCACAGTTGTCAGAAGTCCCAATTGCTCTGTCTTTTAATCATTTTTTGAATTCCAGTTTTAGAAACTGGAATGTTTTTTTTTTTCTTTAGTTATTTTCCTTCCACTTTCCCCTTCCTTGTGCAAGTTGATTATCCTGTTTTTAATCTTCTCCTAAGATATCTTCTGAAAAGCGAATTGCATAATTGATGTTTTGACTGATGGTAGGATGAGCAAGGCTCACTTAGACAATGTGCTGTCAATTAGACAGTTCATCCACTGGGGGGCACTAACTTGTCTTCTGGTACTTTTGGAGGTATGAAAGCAATAGGGGCCGTAAAAAGTCATTTCTTTTTGTCTTAGGTTAACATCTGACAAGTCGAAATAAGATTTTTCACACATTCTTATTACAGAAGCAAATCTTATCTTAATTTAGAAATTTTATCTTATCTTACAGCATCTTTTCTTATCTCAAGTTTGGAACTCCTAAACTACTCCAATTGAAGTTGATAATCAACTGTCTCATCTGTTACCAAGCAGCCAACGATGCCTGCACAGCTGAAAAATAAACACATAATCAAAATAATGTTAAATATGTAAGTTACAGCTACCATTACTGATGGGGGAAAAAAGTCAAAACAAAACTAAAGTGCAGTATAGTGGAGATTAAGAATATTGAGTTTCCCCTTGGATAGATGGATGGATCCCGAAGGTAAATTTTAGTGTTATGGTATAAAGTTACATATTTTAGGCAGAAATAAAATAGGAATAAAAACAGACATAAATTAGACAGAAATAGAAAAAATAGACCTAAATTAAAGTAAACTATAAAAAGTACATCTGTTGCATTTTTACATAAGACTGTGTTGTATTTATGTGAGAGCAGGTATTGCACTAAGTGGTATGAGGTAATTACAACACAATGAATATAAGTATAACTATGAAAGGCAGTGTTTACAGTCTATAGTGCATAGTGAAAGTGTCATTACAGTAGCAGGTTATGATATATTGTAGTGTGTATTAACAAGAGAGGAGATATAGTGATGTGGTTCAGCACAGTACAGACAGCAGGAGATCAGTACTGTCTCTGCAGTAAGGAGACTCATTGTAGAGCCTTATAGCAGTGGGTAAGAAAGATCTTACACTGTGCTTTTTAACACAGCGCAGCTGTAGCAGTCTGCCACTGATTGTGCTTCTCTGTTTATCCAGTATAGTATGCAATGGGTGTGAGGTATCATCCAAGATGGCTAACTGCTTGTTGAGAGTCCTTTGTTCTGCCACAGCCTCCAAACAGTCTTGACTCCAGCAACAGAGCCAGCCTTCCTAACAAGTTTGTTTAATTTGTTCAGGGCACATATGTTAATGCTGCTGCCCCAGCACACATCTCTGTAGAATAAAGCACTGGCTACAGCAGACTGGTAAAATGTCAATAGGAGCTTTGTGCACACACCAAAAGACCTCAGCCTCCTCAGGAAGTACAGGTGGCTTTGACTTTCTTGTACACAGTGTTAGTATTACAGTTCCAGTCTAATTTGTTGTCCAAGTGCACACTCAGATACTTGTAAGTCCCCACCACCTCCACATCTGCTTCATCAATGGTAACTGGTGACAAGACAGGTTTGGAAAGTCCAGCACCATTTCCTTAGTCTTACTGATGCTTACTTGCATTTGGTTCAGCTTACACCAGGCAACAAAGTCCTTCACCAGCTTCCTGTATTCGTCCTCCTGTCCATTCCTCATGCACCCCACAATGGCCATGTCATTCGAGAATTTTTGCACATGACATGATACCTGAGGTCAGAGGTACAAGTTGAACAGGATTAGGGCTAATACAGTCCCCTGGGGTGCCCCAACACTGCACACAGCCTTGTCTGAGACATATCCCTGCAGTTGCACATACTGAGGTCATCCAGTCAGATAGTCCATTATCCATGAAATAATAGATTCATCCACCTGCATCAGCTGTAGCTTCTCCCCTAACAGCAGAGGCTGTATGGTGTTGAATGCACTGGAGAAATCAAAGAACGTGATCCTCACAGTGCTGCCTGATGTGTCCAGGTGAGAATATGTTCTGTCCAGCAGGTAGATAACTCTCTAGATAACATCATCCATGTCAATGCCATGCTGATATGCAAACTGCAGAGAGTCGTGAGCTGTTCTGGCTAGAGGTCTCAGATGAGCTAGCATCAGCCTTTCATTAAGTGGGATGTTAGTGCAACAGGTCCATAGTCATTCAGTTCTATTGGTTGCCTTTTCTTGGGGACAGGAACCATGCAAAATGTTTTCCACATAACTGGGACTCTCTTCAGGCTGCAGCTCAGATTAGATGTACTGAACAATTCCACGCAGTTGCTCCACACACAGTTTCAGCACCCTAGGTTCAATGCCATCAGGTACCGCTGCTTTGCTCTGCTTGAGTTTTTTCAGTTTCTTCTTCGCTTGATCAGCAGTGAATGTACCATCACTGGACATTCCAGTTGTGCGGGTAGGTGAGAGGAGTTCATTTCAGACAGTGGTTGCAGATGGTCAAAGGTGTGAATGGCAGTGGTGGAAGAAGGTGAGGCTGTGGCTGGCCCATGGCATTGTTGTGCAGGTGTGTTAATCTGTGTAGGAGACAGACACAATGGAGCTATAGAGGAGCCATTGTCAAACCACACCAAAAATTGGATTAACTCATTCGCCCATTCACACTTAAATGCTTGCTTGCTGTTTATCAGAGCGTTGCCACTCCCCGGTTTTAGTTTCCATTTCCCAAGCGCTTTAGCCCACCATAACATTATTGCTTCTTTTATTATTACTGAAATTTGGACATTTTGTCTAGTTAGAATGTTTCTGCAATACTGTTCTCTAATCTTAAAATCCCTAAATTCAATCCTAACTGAAGTTAGATAAGATGAGATTTCAGAGTTAAGTCTGTAATACAGCCTCAGAAGTCACGTAGGAGTGAGTGTGGTGGAAAGTTTGTGATGGCACTGAACGCAAATGTGGAAGCCGACATCCGTCATCCTTTGTTGGATTTCTTTGATTTGCATAGGAGCTCTCCATTTTAAACTGCTAAACTTTAATGACCGACTTGGCTTCTTCGTCCTTGAGGGACAGTGCTTGGGTTAGGGGAGGTAAGCTGGTTTTCTTGTGGTGATACTCATTCACTGTAGCTGTGTGCATACTGATAAGCACGTTACCTGCTAGCGCTTAGGTGAAGAGCTTTGCTTGAGTATATCTTGTATATCATATAAATGATATTGCTAGAATAAAACTATAATTAGTCATAAACTGCTAACAACGGTAATTTTATAGTAGCGTAATGTTAGTTAATATTTTATTTCCAGTGGTAATGTGTGCTGTGCGATAGAGTAGGTGAATGTGTGCTTTGGCAGAGTTAAGTGTGTGTACTGGCAGTGTTAGCAGGTACCTGAGCAGAGTTTGGTCGGTGGCTGTGGTGTACCAGTTGCCAGAGGTGGTTCAGTTCAGGAGCTGTGTTTGTGCTAGCTTGTTTTTTCCTTGGGTAGTATAAGGAGTCGCCATTTGGGTGTACTTCCAATTTGCTACCAGAGTAGTTTGTTTATAACTTTGATTTGGCTAAATGTTCATCAATTGCTTGTAGTGGACCTAGGTAGTAGGACTTGGCTGGTTTGTTAGCATAGTGATTACGCTGCATTTGATGTGTTCCTGTTTGTTTATGAGTCAAGCTATTTTTTAATACTTTCATAACTTCCTGACATTTCACTGTGGTATATGATGTTATTTGTGTTTAAAAAAAAATAATAAAACCATCCATCGAACAATTGATAAATGTTAAACAGTTAACGTTCACTTCGCTAGCATGCTTAAAGCTCTGCCCACCACAGAACGTTTCATTCTGACTAACTAAAGCACTGACAAAAGATGATTTAAAAATAATGATTAAAGTCTGAGAGAGTTAAGTTGATGATGGGACAGCTGCTGGGACAGAAATGCTAAATTAAACCTCTTTTGTGATATTTGGATCTGTAGCCTGGTAGGCTACCTTAACGTTTGCTTAGTAAGCAGGCTACAGACCCAAACAGTGCCACCCATCACAGTACAGGTTTCATTTAAAAAAAAAATTGGTGCTCTATTGAGACAGATTTAGAAGAAAAAAATGTTTGAAAGAGCAAAAGTGTAGTGACAGTATGCTGAAATTAAACCTCTTCTGTGGCATTTGGGAGAAAGCTTAGTTAGCAGGCCAAATGTGCCACAGCACAGCATGGTTGTAGCTAACTGGTGCTAAAAAAAAAAAAATGTCCATTTAGAGGATAGCACAAAGTCGAGTGACTGGTGTTGGAGTGAAAGCTGAAATGTGTTTTGTGGTGTGTGCAGAAAATGTGCAGTTCTGATACATGCAGCTCTTTGCCATGGCTGCACTGCTATCCTGCTTAGTTTTTCTGAGGTTTTTCCTGGCTTTTTCTGTTACCGCCACCCATCGGTGAGCTCCCACACCACTAATCAGTAAACCCTCTAAAATATAAATGGGGTGGAATTTATTTGTTTATCCGTTCAGACGTGGAATAGAAATTTAACACATCATCATCAGTTTTAAATAATAAACATTTTAAATATCATCATATTTGCATACCGCGGTACACCATATACCATATTATCATTGTACCACCCATCCCTAACTTAAAGCTACAACTAGTCAGCAGCAGCAGAAGCGTGACGTGTTTTAATTTTAATAGTAGTTTAAAGTTAATGCCTAAATTCAGTGAGGGTGATAGGCTTGTTTTTGATTCTGTTGAGATAACTAAACAACTGCCAGAAGAAAAATGGCCTGTTTCAGAGAGTATTAGTGAGCGTATGCTGCACTAGCTGTTAACCAGTCGAGGGAGTATAAATCAGTGAGAAAAGCAGTTTTAGCATATGAGATGGTGCCAGAGGCTTATCTTCAGAGGCTTAGATCTCTTCGCAGTAACCAGGGTGATATGTGGACTGATTGGTGGTGTGGGAGCTCACCGATGGGTGGTGGTAACAGAAAAAGCAGCATAAAGTGCGATTTGATAGGTGGCTAGCATCCTATGAAGTATATACATTTCAGGATTTACATCAGCTCAAGTTGATAAGGCATGCCTGGTGTCCTAAAAGTCTATAAATTCAGCTTAATGACTAAAGGGTGCAAAAGGTAAAGAAGGCAGCCATGATGGCTGATTCTTATAAGTTAACTCATAAATATAGATATTGGAAAGGGAAGTTATCAGGTAGAGAGCACCATGGACCCTCCTGCTGGGGCTGAGCCCACATCAGGGTTGCCAACATTTAAGTCCACTGTCTTGAGGAGGGCTGACCATGTATCCATCTCGTATTGAGTTTTTGTATCACTATAGACATATAAAATAAGGTTGTCCAGTTCTAAATAAAAAAGGAGGGTAGTAGAGAGGTCACGTGACCGCTGCGAGGCACGTAGAAATTTTCCTGCGCTGATCTGTAGACCAAAGTGAAATATTTTTTCATACCTCATGCTCCATTTTAAGTTTCCATTTTTTTTTGTTTTTTAAAAGCTTTTTGCACATCGTGATGGCGGTGAGCTCAAGAAAGGTGGCTAGTAAATAGCCGACAACTACTTGCTCAGCCGACTATGTGGAGCTTGTTGAGCTAGTTAAGCTTGCAGTTGCCAAAGCTCTCAAGTCTGTCCCTACACTCGTGGAGAATGTGGTGGCGCAGCTAACAAACAAGCCACAAGCCCTGGTGAATGCTCAAGTTGCTGAATTCCGTGGAGAGATGTTTGCCATGCAAGACGATATTTCACAGTGTTTGGACTATATGGAAAAAAGCAAGAATTGTGTGGCAGAAGTGGATAGCCGTCTCCATCTGTACTTTCGTACTTTTCTCCTCTATCCTGCGAGACTAGCACGGGGGAATGTAACACGTCTTCAGCACTGCAATGACTCTCTAATTGAGTTGTACGCTGTTTGAATTAGCAAATGGTCCAGCCATGATGGTTTTTGTTGTGGGAGTTACTGTGTTTTTGTATGTATGGGTGGGTTTTATGTTCTCTCCCATTCTTTGGAGAGTGTTTGGGTTATGACAGCGTGGGCTTTTGGGATGGGATGGATCTCTCTTGGTACTCGTAAGTTCATATTATGGTTGTATCGCTGCACTGTCTAATGTATATTTCATTTTTACTCTTCTGATCTCGACTGTACTGCAACTTATGTTAGCTATTGTTAGTCAGCATGAATACATCAGCTGGAATGTAAAATGGGCTGAATGACCAGACAAAAAATACAGCATGCTTGGATCTCCTGAGCAGACAACACATGGATATTGCCTTTAGACAAGAATCTCGCTTAAGAACTGTCTGTCTGTCTGTCTGCCTTTCTATCTATCTATCTATCTATCTATCTATCATTTCTCAAGTAAGCATTACTATATGGCCACATCTGCATTATTGGACACCAAAAATAGGGGCTCATTAGTGGTAGCTGATATGAATTCCTTTGTAAGTTCAACATTGGTTAAATCTGTACAACACTCCACACCCACCCGTGCATGAGAAGATTTTCAAAATTTTCTGTCGGCACTCAGTTTAGTAGACCTATACCGCACTATCAATCCTACAGCTAAACAGTACACTTTTTACTGAGCAGGACATCAGAGTTTTTCTAGAATAGATTATATACAAGCTTAATTTTTAGCCATATTGAAAGTGATCTGGTGATCTCCCATATTGAATTTGAGCTTGTATATTGATCATGAAAATGGATGTACTCCCTCGTGTTAATTTTTTACTCTTCTGTGATCTCTTGCTCCACCAAGTGGCAACTGAGAGAAACTTCAGTCATTAACTCATGTAATTTTATGTCTACTTACAACCTACTGTACTGAGATAAAACGTGAGCGCAGATCTTAAATGGCACAACCACTCACCAACATTCAGTCATTTTTCATTCCTTACTTGGCAATATACCTTTTTCATTCCCACAGTGGAGGAACAGGGGAATTAATGTTTTAAAAGATCTGTATAATGACAGTGGTGACCCTTCAATGATTTACAAGCTCACATATGGCTTGCCTGGATCTTCTTTTTTTTAATACTTGCAGTGAAGATCTGCAATGCCGGCAAATAGTGGCCAATGGGGAACAGCGCTCCCCACACACCCTTTTCATAAATTATTAGCCCCACAGAAATTTGTTTCTAAACTTTGTAGACCACTACCGGTAGATGTTATATGCCGTAGGGATTTATCTCCTGTAAATAACAGAGATCTGTTGGAGCACAGTATTGAAAGTTTGTATAGTACATCTAAAAATTCTGATCATTTAATACATTACAAATTCATTCACAGGATGTATCTGACCCCCAGTAGGCATCACCCTATGAAAATCATTACATCCCCTAACTGTGGCTAATGCCCACTCAACGACTTGGGATCATGTATGCATATGTATTGAGATTGTCCTGATGTTGTCAGTTTCTGGAAGCAAGTATCCCTAACCTTGAGTAACCTGCTTGAAATTAGTGTCCCACATTCACCGGCTTTGTTTATACTTAATGACGACTCCTCTTTGAAGTTGTCTCTGCAACAGAGACATATTCTATAGGCTGATCTCACCACTGCCAAGAAAATGCTGGCTTTGAGGTGGCAACCTCCGCGTTCTTTGACTTGGCGGCAGTGGGCCAACACTTTCCTCTAAATTGTCCTGATGGAGGGTTCTGTAGCCCGAATGCATGCAGCCTCAAGACTCTTCGGGCATGGGATGTGGCGTACAGTGTAAGTAAAGAGAGATTGCAGCATAATTGTTTTTTTTCTTCCCCTTTGAGAGAGAGAGAGATAGAGAGATCCAGGGTTGGGGTGTGTATGGGCCGCCATGGGGAGGGTAAGGAGGGGGAAGGCGGATATAGGAGTTTAATGACTGTTAATTCCTTATGATCACATAAGCCTGTATTTGTTTATATACGTTTGGTTTTTGTGTATAAATGGGATGTGGGGAGGTTTAAAAAAAGGAAAAAAAACATATGGTATATCATGTTTTCTCCCTGTACTTTCCTCAATAAATAATTCATCTTAAAAAAGGAGGGTTGTAAGCCTGAAGATCTTGTTGCAGCTGAATCAGTGGTGAAGTCTAAGTTTACTTCTGCTACAATGTCAGATGAATATAAAGAATTTATTTCTTGTGGTACTGTTACTGTCTTGCAAGAAGGCTGATCGTAGGCACATGTGAACCTATTGAAGCCATTCTGTGATAGAAAGTCTGTCTTTTCTGTGGGATGTGTAGTTACTGGTCATCAAGAATAATAGAGTGAGGATAAAGTAAATGCAGCTGAGTCAGCGATGATTTCCCAAGCACTAGAGAAGATGTGGGAAACCCTAGCCCACTTTAGAGTAAATTGAGGATGTAGTGAGCTTAGTGACCAACTATGAAACTTTGTTTAAGGACATTTCAGGACATGCCTCTCTAGTAACCCATGATGTGGATACAGGCATGGCAGTTCCAATTAAGCAGCATCCTTAAAGGATCCATACTAATAAATGGGCTTATGTTAAGGAGGAATTGCTTAGATTGATTAGAAAAAAAGTGAATGGTGTCATGAAAACTGATGGTTTTCCTTTACTGGGACTGGAGGACTGTATTGACAGAATAGGACAGGCTAAGATAGTCTCCAGGTTTGATCTACTCAAAAGTTATTGTCAAGGGCCTTTAACAGACAGAGCTAAAGATGTATCTGCTTTTTGTTGTTTTGACGCTTTATATTTATGTTGCTCTGTTCTTTGGTTTGGGATGATGAATGCTCTCCACATTCCAACGGTTAAAGAACTTGATAAGTTTGAGTTTGAAGAATGTGCTAATTTACCTTAATAACGTTGTAGTTTTAGTGCATCATGGTCTGAGCACATTGGGCATATACAGCAGTTATTTGAGAAGCTAGAATCGTCAATTAATGCGTATATTGGGGATAAGTGGGTCTTGTCACAGATTTGTACTCAACTTTGCAGCTGTGACTGCCCAGTTATCCAGTCTTTTAAAAAAGTCATGGTGTCACGGTGCATTGGACAAGATAAAGGCCGTTTTGTCTTGTGAACCAGTTCTGAAGGCTTCTGATTTCTCTGTGCCATTTTAAGTAGCAGTGGATACTTGTGATATTGGAGTAAGAGCTGTGTTTTACAAGATGATGTCACAGGAATAGATCATTTTTTTTTTAGAAAGCTCAGTCACCTTCAGGGAGCTTAGTCTACTCTTGAGAAAGAACCGTTTGCTTTTGGCAGTACAGCGTTTTGAGGTTTATCTGGCAGGGGCTGTTGGTGAGATTACGGTCTATACAGATCATAATCCCTTGACTTTTTACAGCCATATAATCTGAAGTACACTTGCCAGGAAAAGACAACATACCTGCAAATGCATTGTCACGTATATTGAAAATCTAGCTTTGAGAAAGAAGTCATATGAAAGACTTTCTCTTGAGTAATGCTATGTTTTGGCATAAGTAAGCATGGCATTTAAATTCAATTCATTCTTGTGCTGCTCTTCTCACATTCAATATGTATAAACACCATTCAGGGAGTTTCAGAAGTAGCCATGCATGCCAGGGGCATGACACATGCCCTGGTCATCACAATTGGCACAACAAGCCATTGTCTAACTGCCAGAGACAATCAGTTCAATTAAAATGCAGTTTTGCAAGTTTTGGGGGTAACAGTTGCAAAAAAACTCCCTAAGAGCATTAGGAAGAAAGCTCAAGAGAAATCATAACTCTTCTGGTTGGCATAGAATAGCAGAATTAGAGTTAGATTCAGTGAGAGTTAAGAAAAGTATAAATAAAGAAATTCTCAACAGAAGCATTCAGATTAACCAGTGAAAGCCAGTGACTAATATAAGAAGTCTATCAAAGGTTATCTGAAAAAGACTAAGAATTAAATCTAATTTACAAATAATTGAGGTAAGTATTTTGAATGTTAGCTATGAGAATGGTAACATGAACAAGTTAGGAAATATTGTACACAACAGGAGTGGCAAAATGTAGGTGAGGCTTTCTAGTACAACATTGGGGTGAATAACACATCCAGGTGTAGCTTTTAAGCACAGCAGGAGGATGAATGGCACATGCAAGTGCCTCCACCATGGTCAAACTGGTCTAGAGGGTTTGGTGAGAAAGGACAGAACATGTTGTTTGATCTTGCACTAGCGTCATACTGGATAACTGAGGAACTTCATGTTGTTGGAGAAACTCAACAGTCGTTAGACAGTTCTGGAGCACACTGAAATAATATGTGGTGAACAAAGTGCAAGTGTTGTTGTGTTCATTGTACTACAGTTTAAGACTATAGTTCCTGTGTTCATTCACCAGGTGTCACCATGACATGCACTGAGTTGATTGAGATTCGGTTATGTATCTGAAGAAGAATTGCGTACTTGAGAGCAAGCAAGTCGATAGAAAGTTTTGCACTGTTACTTGAGTCTTGTTATTTTTAGTACACCTCATATAACAAATTGGCAACAAGCATTTTTTTTTTTTTTGTGGAAGATGGCTTCTAATATTCCCTGCTCTATTCTATGCACTTTATTTTATACTTTTACACATTCCAAAAATGCAGTCAAGCTCCACATGAGACTGGTGTGCGGTATATGGCATCACATATTATGTGAGTTGGCATCTAGTTGCGATTTTGGAGATAAATCAGATGAAATGTTTTGTGACCAGTTCATTGAGAATATCTCAAGTCCTCGTATCAGAGAGAGGTTACTTCTCGAGCCCAATTTGACACTGGACAATTACTATTGCCATAAAAACTGAGTCCGCTGTTGAACGTAAGTCGATCGCTGCCGAGAGCCCTGTTGTGGATATTACCTGTGCAAACCGTGTATAAGAAACAGAACCGCTTACGTTGCCAGCCTAAATCACTCATTCAGGCCAAGATAGCGACTAAGTCCCCTACGGCTTCTCGTTTATGTTACCAGTGTGGGTCAGACATACACACAAGTGTTCATATATCCAGCTGCCAAAGCTACATGTAATTTATGCAAAAAGAAGAGACATTTTGCACGTGTTAGCTGCTCAGCTTCTGTGCACTCAATTCAAGAAGTATTGGTTCCAGACTTCACTGTGCTGTACATGCAGGGGTCTGCTTATGCCACTGGCAAAATTACATGCAATATCACAATTAAGCCTGCTGATGACCCAGCTCAATATGGTCATCGACACCAGTTCTTCTGTGTCTATTTTACCCAGTTCAGTAGTCACCAACACTTTAATGAGGCTAACCTAATGCAGCCTACAGCGAGCTTGAACACTTATTCAAAGACACCCATACCGCTACTGGGATGCTTTTCTGCAGAAGTGTCTTGGTAATGCCTCTGCGTCTGCTAGCTTCTTTGTGGTGGAAAACGACACTCCCTTGTTAGGTATGGATCTGGTAACTGCTCTGAACCTTCATATTTTAGGTAATGCTGTGTTGACCTCTGTGTCTGTAGCTGCCTCTGTTATCCCTGTCCAGACACTTGGCTGCTCAACCTCCTCTGCTTGGCTGTGCCAAACACTTTGTACACTGTGTCAAAATAAATCAGTCTGTTCCCCTGTATGACAAAAACTGGTCATTGACATTGTTGGGCCCCTTGAAACAAGTGCATGGAACTGGCGATATGCCATCACTGTAGTAAATGACCAGAGGTAGCCTTCTCTGCAGCTGCCACTACGAAAGATATCACCTTTAGTAAACATGGCAACCCGGATTCCATTGTGACGGATAATGCGCTGCAGTTTACTTCAGAGGAATTTGCTGAGTTCTGAACAAGGCATTGTGCAACACAGAGTGTCTGTGTACCATCCAGCAGCACATGGCTCAACTGAGCGCTTAAGTCTGGTTTTGAAGCAGACTGCAGATGGCTGTTTTGAATTCTTTTTCCATGGAAGTCTACCATTGCTGAGTTTTTGATGAATTACCAGGCTACGCTGCATGCTGCTATAGGCATGCCCCCCTTTCAATTACTGAATGGCCGGAAAATACGCATTAAGCTTTCTGTGCTTTCTGTCCCGACTAGTGACGCACCTATGGATACCAGTCTGGCGTTATGAGCAAAAAATGAAGTTCTACACCGATGTGAAGCATGGTGCACGAGCCTCTGCTTTTTGTGTTGGGGATAGTGTGAGAGTGAAAATGCCTGTCCATGTACCAAAGGCACACCTCAATTCAGTAAGCCTGAACAAATCTTGAGGAGAGTTGCAACAAACACATACCACAGAATGTGGAGGATGGTCAGAAATGGAGCGCACGTCACATAGCTCCATGTTCTCTTCCTGCTGAAAACATCCAGGAGAGCGCTGTAGCTATACCTGCTCTTTCACTGAATCCCAAGCCTTCACACGTTCGAAAGGAACCCACCTGGCTACAGGACTATATTATAAATAAGTCTCTCCACCTGAACAGCTCTCAAGTGACAACGCTTAAAAGTTACTTAATCTGCATGGAGAAAACAATTTAGTGTTGTACTGTTCCTAGCTGATGGGAGCAAATGCATCTTTGCCACTTTCCAAAGGATTCATAAATATTTTGGCAAAATATTTTGGCAATTTTGGCACATTGGAGTTAAGTATCCAGCTGTGCAACTACATGGGGCCTTCGGTGTTGTATTTTGCACTTTATAATGCACCACACATTTTCAGTAGCAGGCAGACAGGCCAGCCTACCATCAACACTTACGCAGCCATGCTGTTGTAACACGTGCAGAATTTCTCGGTGTTGTCATGTTGAAACAAGCATGGACGTCCTTGACTGTGTCTTAAAGGCAGCACCCAAATATGTGTATGCCGTTGATTGTTAATGGTGCTTTCACAGATGTGCAAGCCTACCAACACACTCATATACCCCATTCCCCAGACAGAACCAGGCTTTAGAACTTTACATCAGTAACAGTCTGCGTGATCCTTTACTTCTTTGGCATAGAGAATGCAACATCCATTATTTCCATAAACAATCTGTAAGGTTTGTACACGGTCCCACTGTACATCAGTCCATTTGGAGATTAGCTTGAGCCCAGAGAAGTCAGCTGCTTTTCTGGATGTTGTTGACAAATGGCTTCCTCTGTGCAAAGTATGATTTTAACTTGCGTTTGTGGATGCAGTGACAAACACCATTTACTGACAACAGTATGTTAAAGTATTCCCGAGCACTTGCAGTGATATCCATCACAGAAGCATGCTAGTTTTTAGTGCAGTTCTGTCTGAGGGATTGAAGCTTGTGGGCATTCAGTTGTGGTTTTTGACCTTGCTTTTTACAGACAGAGATTTTTCCAGATTGAATCTTTTAATATTATGCACTGAAGCGGGTGAAATACATAAAATCCTTGTAAATGCTTGTTGAGGAACGTTTTTCATAAACAGTTGGACTATTTGCTAATATATGTTTTGGCAAAGTGGTGAGCCTGAACCCATCCTTGCTCAGAAACACTTAGGTCTTTTCTGGATGCTCCCTTTATACCCAATCATGATTGCATCATGTGTTTTAAGATGTTTTCTGTAAATTTAACACAGTTCTTTTAACCTCTGCAATCCCACGTTTCAGTTGGTTTGATGTGAACAGAAACTGTAAGTTTTCAAATGTTTAAGGTTATTGACCGTTCAGTGTGTGATGAGCAAATTTTCCCTTGAAGGCCTTTGACACTTGTTCTTCAATATTTGTAGGATTCTGTATCCGGTTGAGGGATGCAGACTTGGGTCTTGCTGTGGAGAGCTGTCTGAAGTCTCTGATGTTGGCTTTCTGCTGTGATAACTACATGGATGAGAAAGTACTACAGGCTCTCATGATTCGAAGCTTTCCTCAAGGACAAAGACCTCAAATTATTGTCAGTGAATTTACTGACACACCCTACAACATCAGCCACAGGTAACCAAACTGTTGTCTACCTCCATGTGTGCAGGGATAGGAAAAATAATTGAAGCACATGAAACATTACTTTAAAGTAGCTAAATCACAATTTTAAAGACAACTACACAGGGGAGACATGTTAGGTTAGATGCTAAATAAAACCAATCCAGTTTATGGAAGAAATTCTAGGCAAATCACCAGTTACTTTAAAATTGCTTGCCAATTACTTAACATGCTGCAGTACAATTAGTTCAGTGTTTGTGTATGCATAGTTATGCTTAGAGTCTGTCCTCTAGTTTTGTTTTGGTTCACATTTTCAAAATTTGCGAATTTATCCATAAGAACTCGTGAGAATATCTATAAGAACAAAGTGAGCATAACTGCTGCTGGAGGTGAATTCCTTTTCCCTAAGTCCTCTCCCATTTAGAAAAATTGTATGTGCTTCTGGTGGCATGCTGCTTGCAGGAAATGGTACAAAAAACTCATAGACCCTGTTTACATCTGGTTACTCCATGTGACTAGTATGTGGACTGTATGTGGACTGTCTTGATTAGCCACATTTTGATGGGTGGGACAGAATGTTTCGTTATGCAACAACCAATTACCAATTGTTTATCCATTTAGCCTTTTCATCTGCGGTTTGTTTTGCACAGTAGTGTCTGTCCATATTGCTATGAAGCATTTCGTTTCGTCCAGTCCCCAACCATGTGCGTCCTCCATGATTATTTGCCTCACAAACGTGGATCACATGCCCAGTGATGTACTGCATGGAAGGAGTTTTGTTTGTGCTGGGAGGGTTTTGGTAGTCGAATGTGTCTTGGAGAGACGGGTGTGTTTATACTGCTATAATATGTGGCTCAAATGCGTCTCAGACCTCCTGAAGTGATCGATTGGATTTGCATCTCTTTTAGATGCGTCTTGTGTGCATTTACACTTGCATTTTATGTGGCTTGGCCTATTATTTACTGCTCATTGGTTAAGCATACCACATAATACAAGTCTGATACTAAACAGAACCACCAGTTTTAAAACAAAAATTTGCGCAAACAAATCTTTTAATAATAATAAAATAATAATAATAGTAGCATGTTTTGTTTCGGGAATTTGAGACCGTTTCTAACTCAGAAGAAAAGAAAGCTATAGCATGTGAGTTGAAACCTTTGTCAAATAAAGGTTAAAGCAGAAGAGTTTAAAATGTTTTGATCAAATAATCACAAGCAAGCGTTTTACAGTGAATCATTCCATAAACATTTAAATTTAAAGCCTACCTCTGAATATTAATTGATTAGAACCTGATAACAGTCTGTCAAGCTGATTGTTAAACAAAGCCACAGTTTTATGTAGAGTGTGAGGAGCCACCAAAACCACAGAGTGAACAGACATTTGACCCCCTCTACTTTGGAGATGACCAGCATTTTTCGACAGTGTTCAGAACGCTTACATAGAAGAAAATTTCCATTCATCTTAACCACCGGTGGTTCCAAAATGCACTTCTTCATATTCTTTACTTCATAATTTTCATATTTTATAAGCTTCATTCAAAAGGTGGGTGTCATATGAGAGCTGTAACTGTCTTCTTTGCAGTCAAATAGATGGGTAATGTCATTTTAACTTTATAATAAAAGAAGCTGATTTCACAATTTTTTTTTCTACTGAAAGTTGGCCCATTTTTCCACAAATCTGAGCTAGAAACTGGATCTCAGATGGTGTCTCTTCAGTAATATGCTCTATAAAAATTACTTTTATAAAAAAATACAAAGAGCATCTAAGATTTTTGGCTTTCAGCAGTAAATTGTAAGCATATAGCATTATGTTTATGATCATAAAACATATTTTCTGTTAATTTGAGGGGAACTTTTAAAAAAAAAAAACCCTGAAAATTTACAGTTATTTCATGCAGTTACTGAATAATTTGCCTTACGATTTGGGCGTGTAAATTCAGATGGAAAAACTGAAATATACCCACGAGCATGAAGAGGTGAACAGCACGTACTGCAGACCTGCAGGCGTGAACAGACAGTCAAACTCAGAGGCAGGACCAATCAAAATCTCAAAATCTCCATTTTAAAAAAATATAGATTTTTTTATGCACTTTTTGTGAAATATACTAAAATATCAGTTTATTTTCTTGAAGTCTAAAAAATTAGCACTTTAGACCATTAATGTTCCAGCTCAAAATATTAAAAGCCACGTTTAACCTAAAAAATAAGTTCAAATATTAATATTACCATAGTTTCTAAAATCGAAAACAGCCAAACACTGCATAAAGTCATAAACTCAAAAGTGTACTGCTCACCTAGACACTCTTTATTTCCTTTTCCAGAAACAATTAAACCAATACACCATACAATCCACTTTGAACAAGAACTGTTGCGGACTGGGCAACAAGCAGGCCCATGTCCACAACCTTACTCTTTCAAGGTCTATGGCAACGACATTGACCTAGCCAGCAGCCAGACCTCTGATATGTTGACAACTCCATCCTCTTAACGCAGAAGAAAACAAAAAGGAGTAAGATCACTTTTAAGAGCATTACGAATTATAATAAGGGAGAAATTAAACAAGTATAACAGGGCTGCAGACTGCGACTAAAATGCGTGCGCGCGGGATTTCAACCAGAGTGGCAAAACAAGACTAACAAAGCAGATGAGCCGAGCTTCTTGCCGTGTAGAAAATGGTGACGTGAAAAATATCAGATTTTTCACACAATTTACATCTCTATGTCAGACCTTAAGAGGTCATGTGCTCTGACTCAGGAACAATGAACTAGTAAAAGACCCACACGAAGATGTACTTGAACAACCGTTCAAGCACTTCATGCCGATGTACAACCACAGAAAGACATTTCAGAACTTTTTGGCTTCAGGAATTTGCGTGACTCAGATGTGGTAACATAAAGCAGACTATACTACGGATTCTGTTCGAATGCAAGCTACGATATAGCTGTAAAAATGGATTTCTTAACATGAACAAATGATTTCAGAAAAGAGGCAGTGAAAAAACATGGCAAGAGTCGAACGCATAAACACTCATGCGATTTCATCATTGCAGAGAGTGCTCCTAAGAAAACTCAGCTCATGCAGTGTGTCATGCAAGCGAAAAAACAGCCGAGAAAGAATTCACACAGCCTACATGATAGCACATAAAGAACTACACCTCACCAAATTCATCTCCCAAATCTTGTTAATGAAAGATAGCAGACTGGATGTGTCAGCAGTCAGGCACGGTGGAAGACAGAGTTTTAGAGACCTTTAACTCCTCAGCATCAGTTCAAAACGTACAGCTGTTGTTGTCTGGTTATTGGCCACACTTCATGATGAAACTGGATCAGGGGCCAGAAAACGCTGAGCATCCTCCAGAGTATGCAGTAGATGTTTGCCCATTTTGGATCACCTTGCGAACTTCTGAAAAAAGAAGGAAGGACTGAACACCAGCTGAATGCTTTCCTCACTGTGTTGAAGACACTTAGGCTACGTTTACAGGAGGTAAAAGTGGCCCAAATGAGACTCCAATTTTTTTGTTTGGCTGTTCACATTATCTTTTGAATGTGACCTGTATGCGACATTAGTCTGAACAGATCACACTCCTAAACCGACCCGAATGCACAAAAGAACAATGCTTCATGTGGCATGCTCATCAAGAAGTAAACAATCATGATGGCCAGCGAATGCCAGTCACTCCCGGAGCTTTTAGTTTCGTCTTCGCCAGCATCACAGGAGCGATTATAAAGTTCCAGTGGTTGATAGCTGGGCTCATCACCCACAGTATGTTCGAGTTCGCTGTAATAAGGGCACGCTATTCGGCCACGGTCACTTCTTTGATTCACGTCCTCGGATTCTTTAAACTTTGCTTTCAGACTTTAACTGTTCTTTGAGCCGCAGCCTCGCTCTCCTACGACTGCGTTCGGCCACTTCATTTGAAATCCCATGGTTTTGGATGAGTCTCTTCTAATTTTTGTAAAAAAATATCACCTCAAATGTTTATGAAGTCTCAGCAGCGTGAAATTATGATGAATGTCAAGTTGGATTGACATGAAAAAAAACGCATGAATTCCCGTCTGGCTGTTCAGACTGAGTTGCATTGCTGCAGATTGGATACGGATCGGATTTCAGTACCACATATGAAAGCGTCACAAATCGGAATTGTAAATGTCAGATTCAGTGTGTTTTTTTTTTGCTGTTCACACTGACACACGGATGACACATCTGTGTCACACATGAAGAACAAAAGGATGTCATGTCGAGAGCTCTAACTGGCTGCAACCAAGCCCATGTACATCATCACATGACTCCAAATAATAAAATGTTTTCAAATGAACTCCTCTGTGTGCTAGGAATTTTTCTTTGTGCTACTGAACTTGTTAGTCTGTTAGTACAAGTGCTACAGAAGGTACTAGGTCAGTCTGAAAGGTTGATGGACATAGCAACAGTAACTAAGGGAGACAGGACCTGTCAGAATTTTAGTCAGTTGTAAGGGTAGAAATCTGTGACCTCTCAATTATGTGATTAGAACTCTTTAGGAGACAATTCAATGCATCATGAAACCTCAAATTTCACCATGATTCCATTCAATTGGATTCCATTCATTTTTTTGGCAGAGTTATTAAAAATACATTGACTACACAAATGACAATGAAGGAGCTGCTTACACAGTAGCAAAATAGACAGTAAACAATATAAGAAGTATTTTTACATTTTTTGATTTGCTTTCAATTGATCATCATCTAATCCCTTTTTGGAAAAGTGCAGTGTGCTCATAAGCCTAGTACTTGAAGGCATAAGAAGCTCAGGGACAGTCAGGATTTTGAATAGTATTGAAAACTCATTTTGCTTGTTTAACATTTAAAATTTGAATTCACTTGATTTCCCTACCCTACAGAGCTGTCAGTCATCCTGAATACCCGTCAGTACTCCAAGCCCTTGATATTGACAATCCAGTTGTGACCAATTGTTTGATTGACATGAGAGGTATAGAGACTGTTCTTCTTATTAAGGTGAGTATGTAGGAATCTCTTTCCTTTTTATCGTTCAGTAGTGTGATCTGATTGGCTTTGATCTTTCCTGCATGTGTACTTATTTGATGTTAGAATAATAAAGATGCACGGAGGGTGATGCTGGGAGGACATCCTCCTCGCAACTGCAAAGAGGCATTTACACGTGAAGGAGACCAAGTGTACAACAACCGGTACTACTCCTCAGCCCAGCAAAGGGCACGCTACCTAAGCCATGATGTGGAGCAGGAAATCAGGTATGTTTTTTCAAAACAGTTTTATTGGCTTATTGTCAGGAATAGTCGCACCTTTATGCCTTTTCGTCTACAGAAACTGTGAACACCCATTGCAAGAAGCATTATATTTTTTTTCTGAAAATGACAGAAAAAACAGTTACACAAAAAACATGGAGTTAGTTTAAGATTCCAGATAATATATTTTATTATCCGTTGATTATTTTTATAGTTTATGTATAATAATAATTAATTTGAATATATCTGCTTAAAAACAAGCTTTATTAGTACTTTAGAAATACCTACAAATTAACATCAACAGAGGGCTTGCTGCAGCTCTCAAATCATTTTATGGGTTGTCTTCATCCAGCAATGTATGTGAAGGCTCAGTGTTGTTAGGTGTGTGTGTCTGTGTGTGTATTTTATTTGATAATATTCTAGAAATTAATCATAGTATTCAAAAACAGTAAACAATTTTGAATAACCAGCACCTTTATTACTTTTATAAAACTTCAGTGTAACTATTGCTGTCGGATAACGAGTTGAGTCAACAGTATCTGACTAAACTGCAGGTGAAGTTCAAATAGGTTTCCTTCTGCTCCAGATTGCTGGCTGGCTTAAATGCTCTCAGTTGTTATTTCTAAAAGTAACCGAGACTGTTACTTGGCAGTCAAGAGCAACAGAGAAACTTATTCAGACTACACTGGGCATTAAAAACCAGTGTGGCTGGTTTTAGTACGTGCTCAGGAAAAACATGCTTTTTAGCAGCTTAAAAACCCTATTCAGTGTTTGCCAAAAAAAAGTTTTAATTTTTTAAGATAATGGTTAAAAAAGCCTCTATTTCTTCTGCTCTTCTGTACTGCTCATCACTAAAACATTCAAACATCACCTGCACTCACTGTTGCCAGATTGGGCAGAATCATGTGAATTTATTTCATGCTACTTACTATTAAATTAGTTGTCTAGTGGGTGATGTTTTTTCACTGCTCTGTAGTATTTCAGTTTCATTAAAAAGCATTAAAAAATTAATGAATTGAATTTATGCAGTACTACAAAAGCTAATTAACA
This sequence comes from Colossoma macropomum, assembly GCF_904425465.1. Taxonomy (NCBI): domain Eukaryota; kingdom Metazoa; phylum Chordata; class Actinopteri; order Characiformes; family Serrasalmidae; genus Colossoma; species Colossoma macropomum. The sequence goes on along the minus strand of NW_023495633.1, from coordinate 116,686 downwards.
ACGATAACGCGACAATAACAATAAATTACAATATTTGTAATATCAGTATAGTAAATAATAATAAAAATAAAAAGTGAAACATCTTAAATGTTTTTAAAATTTGAATCAGAATCACTTTATTTCACCAAACATTACACATACAAGGAATGTGTCTTGATGCACATATGTATTATATGTAACATGCTAAAGAGACTGACAAGTGTATAGACTGGTAAAAAAAAGTTTAAAAGAAAATAAAACACTTCACTAAGGGACAAATTAAATAACTAGATTAAAGAATAAGAGGGTAGATACAAAATACCAAAAAAGAGATGAATGTGTAGATATGAACATGTAGGCAGGGTCTGAGGAACCATTAAATGAACTATTATTCACAGAATAATATGAACATTTGTACCGTAATGCAGATATGCATTATGATACAGAGAAGTTAAACAATAGAGTTACTGGCCATAGTAACAGTGGTTTGTAAGGTTCGACAGTGATTAATGAGCTCCACAGCTCTGGGGAAAAGGCCGTACGCATGTCGAGCTATGCTGGTTTTAATGGCCCTGAGTATTGTATCAGAGAGAAGTGGATGGAATAGGTGACATACAGGATGAGAGGTCAACTTTAATTTTGCCAGCGTGCCATGACCCTGTTGTTGTATGTCCTGGTAGACGACACCCGATGATTCTCTCTACTATTCAGATTATGTGCTGGAGTTTGACTTGTTTTTTGAGATGGAGGATCCACACCTGATGGTTACAGATGAGGTGAGGATGAACTTAATTATCATAGTGTAGAAATGGACCGTCTGGGTCTGCGGTATGTTCAATTTGTTCAGCTACCTTAGAAAGAACTTTCTCTGCTGCTCTCTTTTGGATATGCATACCGTCAAAATCTATGATAGTCTTTGAATAAACTCCAGAATAATGCCAGGTGGAGGATGTGTTTCCTGCTCTATGTATTAGAGTTTGATCATAGACACATAGTATTGTTTGTCTTTGCTCCGTTCTCAAGCATATTGTTAGACTTTGGTTGTTGCCTTTAAATTTAATTTCGGAACAAATGTGCATGTGTGTACAGGGCTCTGCGTGAGTGTGTTTGCATTGTAAACATATGTAAATTAGTGTGTATTCAGTACCATAATGTTAGCTTTTCTTATATATGGAACAGATTTAAATATGGTTATGTTTTAGTGCATTTTTTGCTGAGTTTAACATACTAGAAAAAAAATGTGTGTGTATATACACTGATCAGGCATGACATTATGACCACCTCCTTGTTTCTGTGCTCATTATCCATTTTATCAGCTCCACTTACTATATAGGTGCACTTTGTAGTTCTACAATTACAGACTGCGTCCTGTGGGCAGCGTCCTGTGACCACTGATTAGGGGTGGGGGAAAAAATTGATTCTTGGATGCATCGCGATGCGGACGTGGACGATTCTGAATCGATTTACAAATGTCAAAAATCAATTTCCTAAGTTTTAATTGATAACGTATTGTTGATGGAACACAAAAGGCGGAACTTTGCAAAGTGCAGAAGTGCAGCGCCCGGACAGTCTGTGGTGTGCACACTACATTAAAAGCTAGTGCAGGAGTCGGCAACCCAAATGTTAATAAGAGTCATTTTCTCCTTTCAACAAAAATCAAATTACCTTGGGAGACACAACAATTTGAGTCCATTTTACCATCTTGGCTATAAATATGTCTCAGTATGTGCTAATGTCCTAGTATAGGCTGAAAATATAATACAAACAAAAATGCTGCTTTTCGTACATCACCAGCTGGAAACTTTTCCACAAAAGTAGAACAGATTCTTGTAAAATGTCTCTCAAATGTTCTTTTTATGAGGCTGAAGTCGCTTCTCGTTCTCCAGCGTCTCGTTCGAATTTTCCCGCTCCACAGGTTGCCGACCCTTGAGCTAGTGTATGAAAGCACTTTGGCTTCTGTGAAGTTGAGAGGGAAAACCATATTACATGTTTCCACCCGTTTTACACCCGCTTATAGTTGCTGCCAACCAGAGGACCGTCGATCAAGCGATGTCAGAGCTTTCACCCAACTCGGAAAGGACAAAGCGAATTACATACTTTATCACAACTTTATTGCCAAAGATTTGCATCCATACTCGTTGAGAACCGGGGCAGTTCACTTGCCCCATCACTTCCGTTTGTTTTATTAATAAAAAATATTGGAAGTAAATTAATTACGGATCATTACAAATACTTTGCTTTAAAAGTTCCAAGTTGTCACACAGTGAGAAAACAAGATCAAGATGCATTGATAATCGTTTTATTATCGCATCGCAGCCCTCTGAATCGTAACCGAATTGTGAGGTGCCTAGAGATTCTCACCCCTACCACTGATGAAGGACTAGAGGATGACCAACACAAACTGTGCAGCAGCAGATGAGCTATTGTCTCTGACTTTACATCTGCGAGGTGGGCTGTCAAGGTAGGAGTAAAATGTAAATACATGTAAATAAAAACATGCAATGATTTGCAGATCTCATGGACCCATCTTTTGTTCACAATAAAACATAGAAGACATATCATACTGAAAGTGAGACATTTTACGATTTCATGAAAAATATTAACTCATTTATAACTTGATGGCGGCAACGCATCTCATAAAAGTTGTGACAGGGCCATGTCTACCATTGTGTAGCATCCCCTCTTTTAACAAAAGTCTGTAAACATCTGGGAAGTGAGGAGACCAATTGCTGGAGTTTTGGGAGAGGAATATTGTCCCATTCTTATCTGATGCAGGATTTTAGCTACTCAACAGTCCTGGGTCATCTTAGCAGGATTATTTGTTTCATGATGCACCAAATGTTTTCTATTGGTGAAAGGTCTGGGCTGCAGGCAGACCAGTTTAGCACCCAGACTCTTCAGTTTTCCATTTTGCCCCCGTCCATTTTAAATGAGCTTTGGCCCAGAGAAGACGGCTGCGTTTCTAAATCTTGTTGACATATTGTTTCTTCTTTGCATGATACAGCTTTAACTTGCATTTTACACAGCGAACTGTCTTCACAGGCAGTGATTTCTGAAAGTATTCCTGAGCCTATGCATTGATTTCCATTAAAGAATCATGCCAGTTTTTTAATGCAGTGCCTGAGGGCCTCAAGGCCACAAGCATCTAATATTGACTGTCGGCCTTGTCCCTTGCGCACAGGGATTTCTCCAGATTCTCTGAATCTTTTGATGATATGTACTGTAGATGGTGGAATTTCCAAAGTCTTCGCAATTTTACGCTGAGGAACATTTTTCTGAAATTGTTCCACAATTTTTAGACACAGTTTGTAAAGATTGGTGAACCTCTTCCCATCTTTGCTTCTGTGAGAGTCTGCCTGTCTAAAATGCTCTTTTTATACACAGTCATGTGAGTTAGTTGCAGATTGCTCCTCTAGCTGTTTATTAGTACCACTTAATTTTCCAGCCTTTTTTGCCCTTGTCCCAACTTTTTTGAGATGCGTTGCTGCCGTCAAGTTTTGAATGAATGTTTTTCATGAAATGGTAAAATGTCTCACTTTCAACATCTGATGTGTGTTCTGTGTTCTATTGTGAATAAAATATGGGTCTATGAGATTTGCAAATCATTGCAATCTGTTTTAATTTACATTCGTGTACATTTTACTCAACGTCCCAACTTTTTTGGTATTGGGGTTGTATGTTTTTGAGAATTGATTAATTTGAACTTCAGTGTCTTACAAAGGTCTCAGAATACCAACTTCACCTTGATTTAAATTGTCCTTTGGTAAGGACAGCTTAAGTGAGCTTGAAATGAGCACCTTCTGCATTGGAAAGGAGATATTTTAAAGGTGAGCCACAAGTGGCCCATGGCAGCACTGCATTTTTTGAGACAATTATTTGTTAGGGAGCAATAAGAAACCAAGCATTGTTTTAGGCAGTACTGTATTTCGTTAAGTTATATTATTGAAAATTAATTCATAATACTCCATCAGTTTCTCTGTTTCATTCTGTGCATATGTTTTAAATGTAGTTATAATCAGACAATAATTTATGTATTTGTAGCCATTTAAGTCAGAATAAGCCAGGTCACACAAATTTGTTAAAATCCCACAGCCACACTGCTTAAAAGCCATGATGTTTTAAATATTTATTTATCTTTAGAGTCCTCTGTTTTATGACCAATTTTGAGGTAACTTGATAAAACCTAAGGAGCAGTAGAAAACATTAATTTTCAAACTTTTAGCAATTGTGAAACAACTATAACGTTTTTTAAAGAACTTGTATTTGCAAAATTGTCAGACTTGGTAGAATGCATGACTAATTGGTTTTCCCACAAGATAAGCAGTACGGCATATGATTGCTTCTATATTTTGATGTACACCATTTGCAATAACTGTTGAAGCTCTCTCTAGTGACTATGTCTTCATGAGGTGTTTTGGAAACCATGAGTGTTGTCTTAGTTTAGGAAGAAATCTTATCTTAGAAAGAAATAATGATAGTTTATTGCCACTACAGTGAGTGTTACAGGGGCCAGCTGAGGATGATTCAAGCAAAATTTCAAAGGCTTCCTCAGGTGATGTTTGTGTACGTACGAACCAATTTTGGTCACAATCAGAGTATCACTGATGGATTTATAGCCCCGTGTCCAGCTAAGTTAGGCCAGACTGATTGATTCAAATCTTGCAGCCATATTGTGCTTGAAATGCATATTCTTATCTTCTTAACCTGCTTGATCCAGCTGGGGTCGCTGTTGCAATAGGGAAAGCAGAGAAGCCCAGACAACCCTGTCCCCCGCCACTTCCTCCTGCTCCCAGGACAACTTGGAGATATAATCCCTCCAGCGGGAGGAAAACCTTGAGGTCTCATCCCAGTTGGCTGTGCCTGGTAAACCTTCAACAGGAGGTGGCCAGGGGGCATCCTAATAAGATGCCCAAACCACCTCAACTGGCTCTTCTCAGTGTGGAGATGAAGCAGCTGTACTTTGAGCTTTTCCAGGATGACTGAGTTCCTCACCTTGTCAAGTAGGGTGTAGCCCACCACCCTGCAAAAAAAAAAAGCTAATGTCTGCCACTTGCATCCGCAGTCTCATTCTTTCTGTCATTACTCAAAGCTCATGACCATAGGTAAGCGTGGGGGCTTAGAATGACTGGTAAACAGAGAGCTTTGCCTTATGGCTCAGCTCCCTCTTCACGACTACAGTCCGGTACAGCAGCTGCATAACTGCTGCTACCTGTCCAAGCTTGCAGCAGACACTTGAAATTGTCCACCTGGGGCAGGTGCTCTCTCCATACCTGGAGGGTGCATTCCATTCTTTTCTGGGAAAGGACCAAAGACTCTGATTTGGAGGTGCTAATCTGCATACCAACTGTTTCACACTCAGCTGCAAACTGCCCCAGTGTGCACTGGAGGCATCCATGCAATGGAGGCAAAAGGACAACCTTCCTGATCTTGGCTATGCCTTGACACCCTGTCCATGAATATCACAAACAGGAATGGAGACAGACAAAGTCCACAAAGCACATGTTGACTGGGTTGGCAAACTCCATGGCCCCTCAAAAGTCCACACCAGGGTAAAAAGCTGGTCCATTGTTCCATGGCCGGGACTGAATCCACATTGTTCCTCCTCAATCTGAGGTTTAACTATCAGTCTTAGTCTCCTTTCCAGGACCTTGGCCTAAATTTTCCCGAGGAGACTGAGCAGTGTGATACCCTGGTAATTGGCACACACTCTCTGGTCACCTTTCTTAAAAAAAGGGACCACTTCCCTGGTCTGCCAGTCCAAGGGTACTGTTCTGGAGGTCCATGTCACGTGCAGGTGCGTGTCAGCCATGACAGCTCCACAACATCCAAAGCCTTAGGCATTTCCAGGCAAATCTCATCCACCCCCAGTGCCTTGCCACCAACTACCTCAGTGATCTTCACCAGGGAAATGGAGTCACCCCAGAGGCCTCTGGCCCTGACTCCTGTGAGGGAGGCATGTCTTTCGGATTTAGGAGTTCCTCAAAATGATCCTTCCACCGACAAACAAAATACTCATTTAAAATCAGAGTTTCTTCACCTTTGCTGCGTACAGCCACTCCAGGCGCTTCTGAGTCACCAGACGGTTGTCCAGAACCTCTTTAAAGCCAACTGAAAGTCTTTTTCCAAATTCCTCCCATGTTCTGTATTTTGCTTCTGCCACCATCGCCACTGCTGCCTTTTTTGGCCTGTTGATACCTATCTGCTGGGTTGGGAGTTCTCTGGGCCAACCAGTCCCTAAAGGCCTCCTTTATCCGCTTGACAAACTCCCTCACCACCAGTGTCCACAACAGGTTCCAAGTCAGAGGAAATGACAACAGTTATTCATTGACCTTTGACCCAAGGAGCTCTGGAACCAAGTGCATTTATGAACATCCTTGTGTTTGAACTTGGTGTTCATCATGGACAATCCATGATGAGCACAGATGTCCAATAACATTTCACCATTCGGGTTTAGATCAGGGCCGTTCCTTCTGTTCCTCCCTCCCGGTTTCGAACAAGGGGTTTGGTTCCAGAGCCAACACTGTGAATGGACATGAGACCAACCAAATCTAGTTGGTACCTCTCAACCTCCTGCACAAGCTCTGACTCTTTTCCCCAGTGAGGTTATGTTCCACTTGCCTAGAGCTAGTTTCTGCTGCAGGAGTCCATGCCGCCAAGGACCTCCCTGCCATTTCCCACTGCCTGTATGGCGCTGCACTGGTACCTGACGCTGAACCTTGTGAGATGTGGGTCCACATGGTCCCTCCACAATGCCTTTTTCAGGCTGAGCCCGGCCAGTTTCTGAGGGCTGCCTGGCCACCAGGCATTTGCCAAGGAACACTACCCCCAGGACTGGCTTCAGAGGTAGATCCCGGTAACCTTCTACCGGGCAGGTTACATGATGTGTGTCGCTTGTTTATAAGGGATTTTGTATCGTGTTAGTCTCGGTCTTCACTCCAGATTTGTTCACCCTGGGAGACTCTGAAGATCCCTAGACCACACAAGCCCTTCTGCCACGACAGAGCCCTGATCCAAAAATTTTAAAATAAATATTGACATTGATACTTAAGTTGTTTGATATGATACAATAAAAATCCAAGGATTAATGTGGGAAAAAAATCACAATCCAAACTTCGGTTAATTGCTGGGAAACAATGGAGTATTTTTAAAGTCTTGTATTTGCAAAATTAGCAGGCCTGGTGCAATGCATACCAAAGAAACCTTCTTTGCCAAAAAAACGTAATGCAAAAAAGCGTATAATTGCTTGTGTTTGATGTCTGCAATTTCCAATTCCTGCTGAAATTCCCTCTAGTGTTGATACAAAATAATTACACGTCATTATGTTATCAAGATGGGTTCAAATCTAACTAACATATATTTGCAAATTGTTAGGTCTTGTTGAGATATGCAGTTTGAAACCATTATGATTTCTTTGTTTTAATCTTAGAGAGAAATAATGATATTTTAGATTGTTGGCAGTACATTCAGTATTGTAAGAGCCACCTATGGCAGATTTGAAGCCAAATTTAAAATGCTTCTATAGATGATTATTATGTATTTATGTATGTATCAAATTTGATCATAATCAGAGCATCACTGATGGATTTATAGTCACTTGTGTCAGAATAAGCCAGGCTGAACTGATTGGTTCATATCTTAGCAGTAATCCATGCTTAAAAGGCAGGATTTTTAAAATAATTATTCACCTTGAGACTTCACTGTTTTGTAAGACCAAGTTTGAAAATGTTTTTAGAAAAGACTAAAATATTCCAGGCTCTGTGAAATGCGTAACATTTAGAACAATTCTTTGTCAAAAGATAAATACAGTAAAGCATGTGATTCTCTGTTTTCAATTTGCAGTTACTGCTTAAGCTCCCTCTAGTGGCCAGACAAATATAACCATTCCTGATTCTTTGACCAAGATGGGTTTGTCAAATTGCTATATTTTCTGTGCAGTTTTGGAACATACATATATTTATAAAGTTTACGTGTTAAAGAGATTTGCGGTTTGAAACCATTCGTGTTTCTACATTTCAATCATAGAAAGAAACAATGACATACAAATACATTAGCACATGATTAACCATCACAGGGAGCTATGAAGACCAATTTAAACAAAAGTCAAGTCAAAGTTTATTTAAATAGCGCTTTTTACAACAGGTGTCGTCACAGAGTAGCTTTACAGAAAAATCCAGGCCCAAGCCCCCATGAGCAAGCCAATGGCAAGGAAAAACTCCGTAAGAGCAAGAGGAAGAAACCTTGAGAGGAACCAAGACTCAAAAGGGGAAACCCATCCTCCTCTGGTTGACACCGGATGGCAAACAGCATTAGTATAAAATATTAGAATACAAAACGGGGAAACAGGTGGAGCAAAGGTTAATTAGATTAGTTTATGCAGCAGCAGCATGATCATTAGGAGGGTTAGTTCATGCAGGTGAGATTTGCACAGCTTTGTATAGCGTGAAGCTCCATGGTGGTCAAAACGGTACAAATTAGCCAATGGAGATGGAGCTCTGGTGGTAACAGCTCTGGTGGCTCCCATGTGGCGACTCAGGCAAACGTTGCTCAGGGGCTCAAATAAAGGGAGAGAAAGAGAGAAATTGATTAACAAGACAGGTCCATTTATTGAGAGATATTAGAGAGTAATAAGGCAAACAACTGATATTAGCAAAATGCTTGTGCAAACAGTTTTGAGTCTAGTTTTAAATGTAGAGAGAGTGTGTCTGAGTCCCGAACAGAGGTCAGGAGATGATTCCACAATTTTGGGGCTACGTAGGAAATTGCTCGACCACCTGCTGTGGTTTTTCTAATTCTAGGAACTGTCAGCAAGCCGTTATTTTGTGAGCGGAGTGTATGTTTGGGTTCGTATGACTGAATTAATTCAAGGTACTGTGGGGGCAGGCCATTTAATGGTTTATACTATAAGAGAAGGATCTTATACTCTACACGAAATATAACAGGTAGCCAGTGTAGTGACAACAGGATTGGGGATATATGGTCAAACTTTTTGGTCCTTGTAAGGACTCTAGCAGCTGCATTCTGGACCAGTTGGAGCTTATTTTGTAACGTATTGGAGCTTATAGCTAAAATGGTGTTACAGTAGTCCAGTCTGGAGGTTATAAAAGCATGCACCAGCTTTTCTGCATTGTTTATGGATAGAATATTACATAGTTTAGCAATGTTATGCAAGTGAAATAAAGCGGTTCTAACGATGTTGCATACATGTCTATCAAAAGAGAGACTGGAATCGAAGATGATGCCTAGATTTTTTACAGTGGTGCTTGGAATGACTATGTGGCCATCTAAATTTAGTACAAATTTGGAGAGTTGAGATCTTGCAGTTTTGAGTCCCAAGTAGTAGGACCTCAGTTTTGTTAGGATTAAGAAGAAGGAAATTGTTGGTCATCCAGCTTTTGATATTTTTGACATATTTTTCAAGTTTATTTAGATTCAGAGCCTCCTTTAATACCAACCACATTTTCCAGCCTATCAAGGATAGGTTGATAGTATCAAATGCCGCACTGAGATCTAGAAGGACTAGTATGCAAATATGGCCACTATCGAGAGACACAAGGAGATCATTTACTACTGTAGTTAATGCCGTTTCAGTATTGTGAAAGGGCCTAAAGCCAGACTGAAACATCTCATGGAGAGTTTTCTTGTAGATAGGAGCACAGTTGATGACCACGTTTTCTTTGCAAAGAAGGGGAGATTGGAAATTGGTCTATAGTTGGCGAGTTCAAAACTTGATGTGCTTTCTGAGATGATGGTTTCATACATTGTTTCCAAAATTGGTCATAATCTGAGCAAAATTTATAGCCCCTTAAGTCAGAAAATGCAAGGCTGAACAGTTTAATTTATGTCTTGCTGCCATTTTGTACATTTAATGTTAAGATTTTTTTTAAATAATTATCTACCCACTGATTGTTTTAAGACCAGGTTTGAAGCACTTTGATTAAAATCCACAAACTAGTCAAAAATCAAATTTTTCAAACATTGAACTGTAGAAAAACTTTTTTTTTTTTGAAAGACTTCAATTTGATAAAATTTCAGTCTCATTGTAAGGCATGTTTTGAAATAATTCCAAGTTAAAATTTATAGGGCTTATTCTTGTTTTTATTGACTAGCGCCACCTCATGGCCGATCGAGGTCAAACTTGACAGACTATTAGAGATTGCCTATGTGGACATGTCTTTCAATTTTTCTGGTGATTGGCCAAAGCTAAGCCACCCAAAAGCCGGTTGAAAACTTATTGGCCAAAGGTAGCCATATTTGTCCAATGATTTAATTTGTCCTTAACAAGTCACTTATTTGATTGTTACAGTGCCCATTATTGAATAATCATGTGGGGTAAAATACTTTTAAGTTAATGAGAATTGGCCAATACAATCCTGATCTGTAGCCATTTATGTGAATTAAGCTAAACCTAGAAGGACTTAATTGGCATGTGGTGGCCATACTGTTTACAAATATCCAAATGTTTTAAATGCTTCTTCACCTCCAGACTCCTTTGAGATCAATATTATGTGGATGATTTCTTGAAAAACCTCAGACTAGTGAAAAATGTGCCATATTTTGTCAGTTATGATGAGCAATATGAGGGCTGAGCTAAATAGAACCAGTGGAATAAACCAAGGATTACATAGAAGCAAGCATTTTGACTGCATGACTCACGGTTCAGGAGATAAGGACACCATCACACGAATTAGGGGTCAGTTTACTTGCCTGAGTAGTCGGGGCGGGATACTACAACTATCGTCCAAACTTGGTGTTTCAATTACTTAATAATTAATAATAATAATAATAATAATAATTTTATTTATATAACACTTTTCATGCCAGTGGCAGCTCAAAGTGCTTTACAGACAGGTGATAAAACATAGTTATAGAAAAGATCATTAGTACTTAATTAGAATCAGAAGAAAATGCAGAAGATTAAATTGCAAGACAAACACCACGAGACATTCAGTTTTAGTTAAATGCTAATTTAAAGAGATACATTTTTAGGTGCTTCTTAAAAGTGAGCACTGAGCTTGACTGTCTAAAAAAAGGTGGAATTGAGTTCCACAGTTTAGAAGCATAATAACTGAAAGAGGCCTCTCCATGTTTTCTGTATTTTACAGAGGGTATCTGTAGAAGGCCACTATCTGCAGATCTTAGTTTGCGTGCCGGAACATAAACAGACAGACACTCTGTGATGTAAGCAGGTGCTAGGTTGTTTTGAGCTTTAAAGACCAGTAGCAGAACCTTGAAATCTATCCTGACTGATACAGGCAGCCAGTACAGCTCTTTCAAAACGGGAGTGATGTGATCTCTCTTTTTTGTTTTTGTTAGGATGCGCGCTGCTGCATTTTGTGCAAGTTGTAAGGGATGTATAGTTTTCTTAGGAAGTCCAGCAAGAAGAGCATTACAGTAGTCAAGTCTGCTTGTAACAAATGCATGAACAAGTTTCTCTGGTCGCTCTGAGATAGAAAAGGCCGAACTTTAGCGATATTTCTTAAATAATAAAAAGCTACTTTAGTGACCATGTTTACATGTGGGGTAAAACAGAGCTCAGAGTCACACCCAGGTTTCGTACTTCAGGTTTGGTAGATGAAGCTAAAGAACAAAGTTTCTCAAAAATCATTTTTCTCTGAGTTTCTGTACCAACAATCAGTAATTCAGTTTTTTTCATGATTTAATTGTAGAAAATTTTGCGACATCCACTGAGAAATATCTGACACACAGCTGATTAGTCTGTCTACAGAGTCTTGATCTTCAGTAGGAATAGTAATGTATAACTGGGTGTCGTCAGCATAGCTATGAAAATTTATACTGTGTTTCCTAATAACATCACCTAGAGGTAGCATGTACAAAGAGAAAAGCAAAGGCTCTAAGACTGAACCTTGGGGGACTCCACAAGAAACGGCAAATCGTTTTGATGAATGATTTCCAAGTGAAACCATGAACTGCCTGTTACTTAAATATGATTTAAACCATTCTAAAACTGTGCCTGAGAGGCCAGCCCAGTATTCAAGACGCTGGAGTAAAATCTTGTGGTCAACGGTATCAAAGGCTGCACTAAGATCTAATAAAACCAAAATAGAAGGATTTTGTGCATCAGCGCTGAGCCTGAGGTCATTCATAATGCGAATCAATGCTCTGTACTATGGTTAGAACGAAAACCTGACTGAAACTTCTCATATAAATTGTTTGATATCAGATACGTATTTAGTTGTTTGAAAGCAACTTTTTCTAAGACTTTACTTAGGAAAGGTAGGTTTGAAATCGGTCTAAAATTTTTTTAGTATAGAAGGATCCATGCTACTCTTTTTTAGCAGAGGCTTCACCAAGGCAGTTTTGAAAGCATCTGGAAAAACACCTGTTGACAGAGAACAATTTACAATAGTTAAAACATCATTGTGAACACAATCAAAAACCATCTTAAGGAATGAAGTAGGAACAGGGTCAAGATCACATGTGGATGAACTTAGTTTGTTTAAAATAGTTGTGAGCTCCTCATAGTTCATAACAGAGAAAGATGTCATTACTGATGTAGGTGACCTATCAGGAACGTTATAGGAGCTTGTTTGTGTCTGCTGAGCTACACCCTGTCGTATCAGGTCTATTTTATTTTGGAAATGAATTGCGAACTATTCACAGATATTAGAAGATAAATTATCATTAAACGCACTAGCAGAGAAGTTAGGGTTAATTAGTCGGTCTATAGTGGAAAAAAGGATTTCGGTATTATTTTTGTGTCCATTGATTACACTAGAGAGATATGACTGTCTGGATATTTTCATAGCATTATTATAGACTGAGATCTGCTCTTTGAGAATATCATAGTGTACCTGCAGTTTAGTTTTCCTCCATAAGCGCTCTGATTTACGACTATTTCTCTTAAGCTGGCGTATTTCCGCATTCATCCATGGATTTTTAAGAGTGCGCCAGCTTTTCTTCCTTTTTATAGGGGCGAGAAGGTCAAGGCCTTCCCGTAGTCTAGCACTTAGATCGGAAACTAGATCATTACAGGAATGTAATCGTATCTGTATTTGCTGAACTATTATAAACAGTTTGAAACTTTTCAACTGTTTCTGAGTCTATGTAACGTGTTTTAAAGTAACTTTCAGGTACTTTCTTCTTTACTTCTAAATTGATTTGAAAGAAAATACAGAAGTGATCTGATAAGAAAACATCCGAGATTTTGGACACCTTTGTTTTTAAACCTTTAGTGATGACCAGATCCAAAATGTGACCTAGCTTGTTGGTAGAGCTGCCCACGTGCTGCTTCAAATCAAATGTCTCTAGAAGTCTAATGAATTCTAATGCATTACTATCTGAAGGACTATCGATATGTAAGTTAAAGTCCCCAGACAGAAGAATCTTATCATAGTTTGTGGACGCTACTGATAATAATTCCGCAATTTCTGACAAAAATTTACTATTTTGCTTCGGAGGTCTGTATATTACAATTATTAACACAGGTGTATCATTAAAAAGGTTGATGGCAACATACTCAAAAGACATGAATTCACCAATAGAGGTACTTTTGCAGATAGTCACTATTATAAATGCAGGCCACTTCTCCTCCTCGTCTTTTTAAGGTCTACGCAAATTAAATTATCAGGGTTATGACCGCGCACGTTTTTCTTTGATTTTTTAATTACACGGGGTTTGACGTTACAGTGATGTTTTTTGGAGCAAAATCTCCCTACACAACTAGCTTCTGTGTTGAGACAGCAGAAACAGAAAGGAATGGTAGCAGTTAAGGGGACATTGTCTATCTCATTAAAGGCACTTACCTGTCTCCTGATGATTCTACTTACCTGTCCGTTGTCTACTACATTTAAGTCCAGACAGGCCTTGTGTAGTACTTTCTCAATATTCCTGGATAAGATAACTGACCCGGCGGCTCGGGTGTAGTCTGTCCCTGCGGTAGAATGCCGGTCGCTCCCAGAAAACACTCCGGTTGCTCACGTAGCCGACGCCGTTGTTCTTACACCAGCCTTGGAGCCAGCAGTGCAGCGCGTAGAGCCTGCTGAATACCTCGCTTCCTCTCCGGTAGGTGGACAGCGATCCCGAGATGATGACCCTGGCTTTGGTTCTCTTCTTAACGTTGTCTAGAAGTAATCTGAAATGCTCCTTGAGGACTTTGCTCTGACGGGATGAGATGTCATTCACCCCTGCGTGAATTACAACGGTGCCGACGTCACCGTGTTTGCTCAGAGCCGCGGGAAACCACTTGGAAATATCCAAGACCCGGGCACCTAGAAAACAACAGACAGCCGAATTACTTCCAGCACAAGTTACTTTAAGATGTCTCACTATTGAATCTCCAATTATAATAACACTCTCCTGACTCTCTCTCCGAGGCACTAAAACAGGTGACGAGCTGAGGGCTTCGAACCGGTTACTGGAGGTGAAGCTCGGTGGGGGAGGAATTGGTGAAAACCTTCTCTTCCCCTGGCCACGCTGGCGTTCCCAACCCTGCTCCGGCGCGGGCGTGAAGGCGGGCAATCCTGGTGTTAAACATGGTAGTAGTGATCCATCCGGTGGAGTAGAAGTCGCCACCGGGCTTGGTCTGGAAACAACCGTGTAGGACGCGTCCCGGGTTGCTTCCAAACAGGTTTTCCACTCGTGGAGCTCGGTCTGGCGCTTTAGGAGAGCCCTGATCTGCTGATCCAACTGCAGCAGCTCCCTGCTCAGCGTCCAGAGCTCGCGTTCAGTGGCGGCCGCCATTTTGTCAGCGTCCAAACAGAGAAATAAGGGTTAGTTAGAACTGAAAACAAAAAACAACATAGTAAGGGTAACGCAATAAGACACAGAATAGGTATTTAGTCAAAGCAGATAACCAGAAGGGTTAAAAGCAAGATTAAAGAGCAAAAGATAACAGTAAACGAGCAAACCCAAACGTGCGATACGTGCGACCTGTTCAGTCAAAATTGGCGTCAGCCTTGCACATGCGCAATTCAAATCAGTTTACAGCTGTGACTTGGTGTCTTCTCCCCCATCAGTTTTAGGGAACAAAGAAAATAATAACAATAATAAGAAGAAATATAGCTGCAAGTGGCAACGAGTGGGTCCAAGCATGCATCAGCCCATTTAGGCCTAATAGGCAACCATAGTGAAAAGTACAGTGTGCCAAACAAAGTTAAGCCAAAATACCCCACAGTGAGTGAAATTAACATGTATTTACAAAGTTATTCGGGTCAGTGAAGTGAATCAAATGGCACCACGTGTTTTTCTGTAGACTTTGTAATAACCTTTTTGTAGCATTTTTGCTGAATTTTAATGTTTTTGAGTGCTAAGGCGCCCCCTTAAGGCCAATCTGGACCAAATGTTGCAAACTGTTGCTAATCTGAGTCTCAATTTATGCAAATACCTGAAGTTTTGAGATGATAGGACCAAAGACTGATGAGTTATAGCAAATCAAGCTAGCATTGCCACGGCCGCAGTGATAAATCGATAAAGCAACACCATGTTGAATGAAAAAGGCAACGTTAAGCCTGTCAAAATCCTGCTGAATGCTTATTGGCTGATGCCGGCCATACATTTAAATGTAACAAATGTGTTCTTAGGGATTCACTTATGCACAGTCCAGTAGATACTGCATGCCAAGTTTCAGCTTGATTGGATGCACGGATGCTGAGAAACAGATAATTGGTAATTACCCTGCCCCCTAATGATGTATGCCCACCAAAATTGATAGGCCATCACAGAATTTTCTTCTGAATTTGTCTGTCAAGTTTCAATGTTTTGGGCTGAAGCATTCTCGAGTTATAGAGTTTTAAATGAATTTTTAATTATGTCAGAAGGGTTAATTAACATATGGCAGCCATACTGTTTACAATAGTCAGCATGTTTTTGATAATTATTGATGTTCAGTCTCTTGTGAATTGTGGGATATCAATTACATAAGGATCGGGCGAAAAACTGAAGGACTAGTTCGCGTATTAGGTTTTGCGTATTATGCAAATTAGCAAAAAATCTAAGTGGGTGGAGCTAAATGGTCCAAATTCCAAAGTTGTTTGTCTTGACCCAAGGAATCAGGAATTCCTGAAGAATTTTGTCTCTACACATTTTGATTTAGGAGTTATGAAGCAAAACTTATTTTTTTTGCTCTGTAGCGCCCCCTTTGGCCAGTCAGGCTCATTTTTGTTGCCTGGCAAGATGCACACAAAGTACGCCTACCCACCAAGTGTGGTGTCTCTAGGACTTATGGTCTCTTCTCCACAACACGTTTTTCAGGAGAAAAAGAATAATAAGAAAAATGTTAGCAAAAACAATAGCGTCCTACGCACATGAGTGCTTGGACCCTAAAAATCCTAGCAAAAGCAATAGGGTTACATGCACCTATGGGTTCTTGGACCACTAATTTGAAAAATCCTAGCAAAAGCAATAGAGTTTCATGCACCTCTAGTGCTTGGACCCCTAAAATAATATGCCATAACTTTTGTCCAGGCCCCATTTAATTTTTTCCCCTATATTTGTAATTGTCCCCCTCTGCTATTTACATTCATGACCTTTATGCCGTTTACCAGATTCCCTTATTAATCAATCAATCAATCAATCAATCAATCAGTCAACCTATTTAAACTCAGAATGCATTGAGGGAGACCCTCATTTACAATGTAGCCGAGCAGTACAGAAATCAATCGCCAGTAAGCGCTTTATAGATAAAAAGAAGCCAATCTGTCTCCCGACGCTATTTTCTCAACTACTTTTTTTTTTTTTTCCTTGTGTGCTTTGGGAAACATACCTTGTTACGATACAGGGAGCCAAGTTTTTCTCAGTTTACATGTAAGTTTGTTAACATGTTGTTTAAAAGTGCATTTGTCATCTAGTCATATGGCATGGTATTTGTACTCATTAATTATTTCAATGTCATATGCTTTCAGGGTTGTGATTTTAAAAATACTAAAATCAATGTTAGAGGCTCTGGAAAACACGATAAATGTATTTTTTCAACATTTAAGACTAGTTTATGGTTGCAAAAAGCCGACTGTAGGACATTAAAAGAATGACGCATTTTATCCACTGCAATACCAATATAGTCAGCCGGGCAGTACAAGATAGTGTCATCAGCATTTAAGTGTACTTTGCAGTCAACAATTGAGGTGGCAATGTCATTTATATAAATATTTAACAATATTGGTCTGAGGATCGAACCTTGAGGGACCCCCCTTTGTTATTGGATGTTGCACTGATTTACTTTGTTCCAGGGCCACACGTCTATCGGAGAGAGTTTCTAATCCAGTTAGTAGCCCTGAGATTGAAAAACCAATATTTTATAGACTTTTAAAAAGTAGGGAATTATCAACTGTATCAAAGGCTTTAGAGAGATCATTGAAATGCTGCAAATTGTTTCTTTTTATCCACTAAAAAGATTGTCTAAAATGAGAGCAGCCACAGAGATTATGCTGTGCTTTTCTCTGAAATCAGATTGGTAGTCTGGTAACATTGAATTTCTATGGAGAATGTCTTGAGTTGATCATTCACTAAGGTTTCTAAGATCTTGGCTAAGCATGACAATTTTGAGATGGGTCTATAGTTATTAAGATCAGAGGCATCACCTCCTTTTTGAAGTGGAGTTATATGTGCTGTTTTCCAGATGCTGGGAATTCTGCTTGATAAAAAAGATTAAAATATATGTAATGTTCTAAAAAATCAGGCTTACAAGCCTTAGAAAAAGGGGTCCAAACTGTCCTCTCATGTATTTTTTTTAGTGTTAATGGTGTTAAGTGCTTTGGCCACTGATGGAGGAGAGAAAGGGTGAATTGTAAAGAGACCATGTCTTATCATTGAGAGGTGTTTCTGTGTTATTAATTTAAAATAAATGTCCAGCAGCTGCAAGAGAGTATTAAATGCTTGGCTAATCTCCCTCTAAACTGTTGATCGTTAAGTACAATATGATTTAGAATGGGTATTGGTTTGTTATTGAGCAAATTAATTGTCTTCCAGAATTTGGAGGAGTTTGTGGCTGAGTTTATAAGGAAGTAGAATTCTGCTTTAGCTTTTCTGATGTAAGAAGTACATTTATTTGTTAGCTGCCTAAAGGTAAGCCAATGGTCTCTGACACCATGTCTTTTAGTTAGGGCCCATGCTTTATTTCTTGTATTGAACAAGGAAGATATTCCTGATTTGAACCAGGGTTTTGATCTATATCTGATTCTCACGTTTTTATAGGGGAGCATGCTTGTTTACCACTGACAGGAAAGCTTTGCAAAAATGGCCTAGCGCTAAATCAATATCTGTGATTCAGGGATGGGGGAGTAGCTAAGTAGCGCGCTACTTTTAGTAGTTAACTCCAAATTTTTGTAGCTAATAGTTGTAGCCACTACAGTTTTATGAAATGTAGCTAATAGCTGTAGCGCCTACAAATTTTTGTATAGCTATAGCGATAATTTTCGCTACAATTTCGCTACAGGCAGTCTGCGCAAAATGTGAACCACAGAACGCGGTCGTTAACTGGGCTAGAGGCGATTGTGCAATCCTGACTGAGCCGCGGACAGCTTGAGCAAACGGTCACGCGCTGGCCCCATGCGCTGATCACCCCTCACTAGTAGGCTTAACTCAGGGGTCGGCAACCAAAATGTTAAGGAGAGCCATTTTGTCCTTTCAACAAAAATGAAACCACCTTGGGAGCCACAACATTTAATGTCCGTTTTACTTTTTTATTGTGAAAACTCTGTTAGAACTGTGTGTTATAACAACTTTACAGCCAAGGAGGATTAAGTTATTTTACCTAAAAATCTAGTTCTGCTGTGGAGCCGCAGCAGCTCTGCAGCAGTGGAGAGATTATTTAGCTGCGCAGGCCTAATTCTCACCTCAAACAGAGTCAGGGTCACTGATGAGAATTTTGAGGCTAAAGTGTTGTTGAAGTTTAACAAAGGACTCTGAATGTCATGTCTATACATATCTTGCTGAAATGTTTAAAATAGAGCAGTTTTATTTCAACAGTTGACAGTGCTTTGCACAAAGTTGTTTGGTTTGTATATGGTTAATTTTTTTGATGGAAAAACATGGAATGATTGACTTTGTTTTTAGTCTAACTTTTTGTTGGATATCACGCCTTTGGTTGTGCAAGTTTGATTGTTGGTTACACTCAACCTTACTTTTTGGTGATCTTTTTGTATATTTGCAGCTTTTCAATTGTGTGTTTCTTTCTGGCACACGATTAAATGCAGTGTCTTGTTCAGTCTTTCAGTTGGGCTTGTTTGGTGTGTCACAAACATTCTGACAATCGCGTTCTTAAAGTAGCTAAAAAGTAGTGCACTACTTTAGCTAAAAAGTAGCCACTACTTTTTCTGGAAAAGTAGCTAAATTGTAGCTAGCTACAAATTTTGGGAAAGTAGCTAACTACTCATTTTTCAGTAGCTATCCCAACCCTGCTGGGATTTCAGAGGTGTAGCGGATGTCACTGAGCGCCAGGTCATTTAGGAGTGCTTTATTGTACTAGTGCTTCTGAGGCATCTGATAGGGCAGTGGACCCTAAAACCAGGGTCAAAAACACATATAGAAGTAATTTAATCAGGCCTGTTGGATAAAACTAAATCTATTAGGGTCACATAAGTTAGATAATGTTGATATCTGTAATTAGTTGCATTAGCGACAGATTTCCACATACTTCCTTCAAGTGATCAGATGCATTAGTTAGCCAGTTCAGATTAAAATCACCTAGGATCAGTATTTCTGAGTTGATGTATGGATTTAAAAGTTCAGCTAAATCATCTACAGTATGAGAAAGCGCAGAAGGAGGTCTATAGATCGCAGCTACCATGAAGCTGTGTCCTGTGCACACCTGTAAAGCTAAAAGCTCAGAACATTTTTTTAGATAATGAATTAAGAACTTTTACTTGAATAACAGATTTGATGTAAATAGCCACTCCACCACCCCTTGCTTTCCTATCAGCTCTGTGTAGATTATAACCAGGCAGGGCTACCTAAGTTGGACACACATTCTTTTAACCAGGATACAATCAAAACTACAATATATAACCAGGTGACCAGGATGGCTTAATGCTGAGAAGATTAGCTGGGTTGATAAAATTTCCTTTCTGCTTTGTTCCCTTGTTTGAGTGGCTGATCCTAGGTAGAGTGGTAGTGACCACATGGATAGCTAAGTACTTACTTCTTGTTTCAGGTAGTCATTTGCGGTTAAGAACCGCAAAACTCTGTTAAAAAAAAATAAAAATTCTGGGGCTTGGGCCAGAGATAAAAAACCTTTTGCCATAGTTTCTGAGTGAGTTAAATAGCTGTGTATGCCTATGTGTATAATCACACAGTGAACGTTTGAGTGCTTAGCAAAAGGCTGGGGAGCTGCTGTGTAATGTCATTTACCTTGGCACTTGAAAAGGAGTAGGTTATTGCCGAGTTTCTGTTGACGTATCTGTGATAGTCTCCAACAATCAGTGTGGACGATGGAGACTGCAGCTCGCAGCAGTGCTTGATGTAAATGCCTCCCATTGGCGTCACGTAGCGTGGTCCAGCGAGAAGGTCGTGCATTGCGCGTCTATCGTCAGCGTCCAGTGTCGAGGTGCATCGAGAAGGCTGCGTGTCGCCGTGCAGCGAGAAGGCTGTGTGTCGCCGTCCAGCGGTGGGGTGCGGTGAGAACGCTGCATGTCAGCATCCAGTGGTGCTGTCCGACGAGAAGGCCGCGTTGAAGAAGCCCGCGGTGGTGGTAAACTAAATGAATAAATGAACCTTGAAATTAAATGTTTATTGTAACTTTAAGCAGCACTGAAACCAAATAACCTTGCATATAGATTTGTACATTGTTTGTTTACTATTTCAGAAAATGAAGAATTTGTTGATGCTTCAGGGGAATGACCATTTTTTTTGAAGATTAATAGAAATCAAAGCATTGTCTTCAGTGACTTTCTACTGCTTTTTTCTTGCTAGTAGATTTTCTGTAATAACAGGAGATCTCTTATCTAAGGTACGTTCTTTAAGCTCTGAGCATAAATGACTCTGTAACCATTCCCAGACCTAAGTAAATTTTAGATTTGGTAAAGCTAGGCCTCCATTTTCTGTAGAATTTTGGTTTTTAACCTAGGTGTTTTACAGTACTAAATGAACCTCAAAAATGGTTTCTAAACTACCACTTTCTTAGATAGCCAAAGTGGTAACATCTGCATCAGGTAGAGAATTTTAGTTAGCTAATTCTCTATCTAAGAGAGAGGAATGTCATTCCACCAGCTCACCTTTGACAGGTTTGACAACAGGGGCTAAATCACGTTTCCATAAATCCTGTGAATTTGGTGAAATCTTTGTTCACAAGTAAGTAAAGTCTGTAATGAACTGTCTAAAAGGGAAGGATGCAAGGGAGTTATTATGCTATAAGAGAGTTATTGTCAGCACACACACACACGTGGCATACGTGGCATCTTTCCCTTTTTATGGTGAATAGGATTGTGCCACCGGCCTCACATGACTCATGTGCTTTGTGTTGGACACATGGCTTACCAGCCCACAACATATTATTAACTTTAATAAAAACAAGAATTAAAAAAAAAAGGAATCTCCTTTAAACAGTTATAACTGCATGATGACCTGTGCTGAAGTGATTTGACTTAAGTATATGTGCCTTTTTCATTCCAAAACCGGATCGTGAAAAAAAAGGTTTTGGTAATATAAGTCTAAAAAAAAAAGAGATTTGCTTTGTTTACCTGTTTCACCAACTAATTTCATAATCATATTTTAAACAAACAAAATAAGGGGTTCTTATGTAATTCTGCTGAAGCAACACAGTAGAACAGAAATGTCCTGAAGGATCTAAGGCAGACGAATGCAGACGAAGAGAAGCCTTTGTGTCTTTTATGCAAGGATTTTTTGTTTCAGTCAGACTTCAATAGGTCAGATGCATTCTGGACTAAAGGATCCTATTCAAGGGAATGAGAAATACCTGCCAAACTACAGCACAACTGTAATTGAGTGCAGGCCTGCGCAAGGACATGGTGGGCTGGCCTAAATCAAATGATTTAGCTACATCAGTCATGAATTGTATCTGACTGCAGATAATCTAGCCTACTTCAATATTCAGGCATAATGAACACATTTATTTAGGAAGTTAAAACATCATGAAACCGCAGGAACGGCTTAATGTGTACTTGCATGATTGTGAAAATCATCAGAATTAGAAGAGGAGGACCTGCAGCAAACAAAAAGAACAAATCAGGAGAGCAGGGGTGGCATTCACTCAAGCTAAAGGTGCCTCGCTACAATGGACACCGGCCACGTTCTGATCTACTTTGGCTCAGACACAGATTTTGTCATCCCTAATGCTTTCTGTTTGAAGAGTACTAAATTTTTGATGCTTCTGTCCACTGTCATGCTTTCTGAACTGTGCTCAGCCTCTTGGGCCTTGGGCCTCCCCTAATGGCAAGGCCCCTGAAAGCTTTACCCTTTTTCCTCCCTTTTAGGCAGCCCTGGTTGTGTGTAAAATTCTGTCATGAGTACTTTAGGCTGAAATGTTTATTTAGGCCTATAAAGTGAAATTTGAGCTTGTTTAGGATATTGCTTTAATAAACAAGGAAGCAAATAGGCAAATGTTTTGAAAATGCGATGACTTATTAAACTTGTAGCCGCATACTAACAATGTATATTAAATTGAATTTAACAAAGGAATTTTTTTGTACATTTAGTTTGCATCAAATATTAGTATGAAGAACATAAATTACAGTAGAGCTTATATTCCTATTTCTTTGTATACTGCTTCTTCACTCTTGAAATGAGTTGAATGTGTTTAATTTGCTCAGTGAGTGTCATTGGTGTATCACTGGAGTGTCACTCCACACAGTTTTGTAATGTTTCCATTTCTCCTATCACTTTCCCTCTCTTAAGGCATTTACAAGTGTCCTTGAGGACTCAAGAGGCACATTTTAAGGGTTTCAAGCAGCAGATTCGGGATGTGATCGACAACATTAATCAAAATGAAGCTCTGCTGAAGAGAGCCCTTGATGATCACAGAAGGGTCAAGGTATTTTTTTTAATATCTGACTTGCAAACCATGCAGCATTTCCATTTGAATATATTGCTTGCTGCATTTATGACAGCTCAGAAATTGGAACTTCCTACTACTTGCCTTAGAGTGGTCACACAGCCTCACCTGATTAAAGTCAGTGAAAATGAAAGCTCACAATATGTTATCACTTACCTGGCTGCTGTGTGAGTATAAAGAGCATGAACAATTGTAGTATAGAATGTACTACAGTATATAATAGTATAAAAAGCATTTCCACTGTAGATACAAATACCTTTTAGTTGTTTTAAAGTGGATTGTCATACTTCACCGTTAATAACTTTCAAAAATGGTATTAAAGTGCAGTTTGATGAAAAAATTTTCACAGAACAACTTAAGCACCCAGTTATCCAACTAAGAATCCCCTGTGTTTAATGAGCCTAAGGCATGTCATACACAAATGGAAGCTTGAAAGTTTACTTAAAAAACAATCTATCATTACTTTTGGTGCTAGAATGCATGTTGACCTTTATGCTGAACACACCTGACTAAAAGTATTTTTTGGGTTTTGTTGATTTGTTTGTTATTCCCTGCTGTCACTGAATCTACAGGATCAATGCCGAAAACTTCAGTTGGAGATGAATGACTTGTGTAATGTGGAAGAGCCACAGTCAGAGGACCTGAAGCCACTGGTAGCATTCTCATTTTATTGTTTATGGTGTTTTTACAGTTGTACTTGTAAAACCATTTCTAAATAACCATTATCATTACAGTAACATTCATTATTCTCAATAGTAAATTTCACTTAAAATGAATGGAAGGACCTGCACACATATTCAAACAGTAAAGAACCTTCACAGAATTACCCTGTCTTGCGAGGTGGTCCTTGTGATCATAAGGCCTGTATTTTGGATAAAATGTTTTTGAGAATTATTTTTTCAGTCCAGCCTCATACTTCAGATGAATCTAAACCAGAATAGATTTGCACTGAAGAAAAAACTGGCACAGGTATTTTTGGCTGACAATTAATTATATAAATGATTGCTTTTAATGATATAATTGTCTTTTCTTGTTTATTGTTTGCAACTATGAAAATGCAAGCCTAAAGTGGCCAAATTGGCTTATTAGCAACCTTACTTGCTAGCTGTGTTAAGTTAGTAGTTAACACTGGTTGTATTGTTAAATCAGTACTGATTTACATTTACATTTACATCATTTATCAGACGCTCTTATCCAGAACGACTTACAAAAATTGCTTTGTCTATCCAGAGAAAGTATCTTCGCTAGTTACCAATAGGTTAGAGAGAAAGCCAGTCCTAAGCTCAGATACTGCTAGAATCAGAAAGTCATTGACACCTAGTGAAAAAGGAACAGAGTTAAACACAGAGCAGTGCAATACAATACATAAGTGCTGTACAATACATTACAATCAATACTTAATTCAGTGCTCATTTAAGTGCTGTATAAACAGATGTGTCTTCAGTCTGCGTTTGAAGACAGCGAGAGACTCTGCTGTACGGACAGCCAGTGGAAGTTCGTTCCACCACCTGGGTGCCAGCACAGAGAACAGTCTTGATGCTTGCCTTCCGCGTGCCTTGAAGGATTGCGGGTCAAGCCGAGCTGTACTCGAAGCTCGAAGGGCTCGTGGTACAGTTCGAGATTTGACCATTGCCATCAAGTAGGGAGGGGCTCGTCCATTTTTGGCTTTGTAGGCAAGCATAAGCGTTTTAAATCTGATGCGTGCAGCTACAGGAAGCCAGTGAATCCCTGATGGCCTGCATTGGAAGACCAGTCAAGAGTGAGTTGCAGTAGTCAAGCCTTGAGATGACGAGACTGCACTAGCACCTGGGTGGCCTCTCGAGAGAGAGAGGGTCGGGTCCTCCGGATGTTGAACAGGAGAAATCTGCATGACCGAGTTAGGTTCGCAGTGTGAGTCGAGAACGATAACTGGCCATCCAGAACCACACCAAGACTTCTTGCCTCTACAGACAGGACAATCAGAGAGTTCTCGAATGAGATGGCAAGATCATGATGAGGACCTGTAGTTGCAGGGATGAATAGCAGCCCAGTCTTGCTAGTCTAGCTTCAGGTGGTGAGCTGCCATCCATGAAGAGATGTCAGACAGACATGATGAGATCCGACTGGAAACCTGGGTGTCAGAGGGTGAGAAAGAAAGCTTTAGTTGAGTGTCATCAGCATAAGAGTGATAAGAGAAGCCATGAGATAATATTACATTGCCAAGAGAGCTAGTGTAAAGAGAAAAGAGAAGAGGACCTAGCACAGAGCCTTGTGGGACACCAGTGGAGGGCCTGCATGGAGAGGATGTGGACCTTCTCCATGTTACCTAATAAGAGCGATCCTCCAGATAGGACTTGAACCACTTCCACGCAGAGCCAGTGATTCCAAGGTTGGTGAGGACATCCAGAAGGATTGTGTGGTTGACCGTGTCAGAAGCTGCTGAGAGGTCAAGAAGAATCAGGACAGATGACAGACTGGCTGATCTTGCTGTCTGGAGCTTCTCTGTCACTGCTATAAGAGCAGTTTCTGTTGAGTGCGCTGGTTTGAAGCCAGACTGGTTGGGGTCCTGGAGCTGGTTCTGTGTGAAAAAGAGAGACAGTTGATTATAGACTGCACGTTCAAGAATTTTTGAAAGGAAAGAAAGGAGTGATACCGGTCTGTAGTTGTTGACATCAGAGCTGTCAAGCGTGAGCTTCTTCAGGATGGGAAGTACTCTTGCAGTCTTCAAAGTTGATGGAACTTCACCTGATGACAAGGACTTGTTAATGAGAAAGACTGATTATGTATAGAGTTAAACAAAGCTACATGTTCTTCACAGAAGTAAAAATATTAGCAAAAACACTTATTCTACCAGCATACATGCTTATATGTTAGAAGTAGCTACATAGCTTACAAATCAACAAACATTACTCATTTACTGCGTTTACTGTTACTTCTTTTATTACATAAATTGGCCTCAACCCAACACATATTCAATTCACATTTTGTTTGTTGCAGTATAATATAACTGTGAAATATAACAACTGTGCGAAATGATTGCAGTCTGCTTAAATAATTGTGATCATGTCTAATAATTGCAGTCATCTCAAATAATTGCAATTAGAGGATTATGTATTAACTGTAACAGGCCTAGTGATTAAAACAAAAGCACTTGGATGGGATACATCCATGAGCTACGGATCATGATCAGTTTCAAAAGTGTTTAAGGTCTTGGAAAGAATAATTTACATTTATCAATCATCCAGAAAAGCACCACCCTCTGAAGGATTACTGAAAGTAACTTTTCTGAGACTGAAATCTTTTCTGCTTTTTATATTAGTAGGCTTCTGGCTATTTTTTGACTTAAAGATGACATTAGAGCTAGCCTGAATACTTCAGAAATACCAGATTTTTTTATTCAAAAGCTTAATTGATAAAAAAATATGACAAATTACAGCTGGTTTAGTTTGTAATGCATTGTAAATTCATGCCAGGCATCAACTCACTGTAGAGCACAAGAAACGGCATTGGCTTTTTCTTGGCCATTTGAAGCTGAAAGAGCAAAGATTCCTTAGAAAGAAATCACATATGTGGGATCACTTTAGTATATTGAACAATAAGAAAAAAATTTGCAATGAGGTCATTTAAAATCATTTGAATTACGTAAATTAACCCTAAATTTACTGGCCTGCTTCCAATCCACAGTGCCTCCAACTCAGCTCTGTCACATAACGTCAGATATGAATATCGGCTCTTTTTCTCTCTTTATTTTCAAATTAAATTTTATCAAATTTTACAGTAGGTTAAAAACTTTACAGCACAAACTGCAGATCTGTTGTTTTTTTTTTATTTTTGTTTTTTTTTAAACAAAACATTCACAGGTTTTTGTATTTAAAGAGTAACTACACCCTAAGACCTTTCATTAACAGGACAAAATGACAGCACTTAACAGAAATAAATCCTGGATACAAACTAGGATTTATTCCATGACCAAATTATGAATTCTCTTTTTAATCCCATGTTTTAACATGGACTCACAATTCCACCCGATGACTGAAGTAAGACATACCACACCATCGAAATTGAGTGACTCGCAAACACCTAAATGTCCATTTAATATGCATTCCAACTGCTATTTCTTTTTCTTTTTGTGGTTTTCCCTCATCACTTCTTTCATTCTGATATGATTGTTAAACTGCTACATCATCAGTAAGCTGTGCGATTATCCAGTTGATCAGTGATGTTTATGATACTTCTTTTCTATATAGTAATTATTCTAGAAACATCAGACGGTTACTAAGTTCATATACAGTGCCCTCCACAAAAATGATATAATGATTGAAAGGCCACAATTGTTGTCACCCCTAGAAATTCTTAAGAGTGAAATGTAAATAAAGTATATTTTCATTCATATTTAATGTTTTAAAGTTCATCTGAGCAATTAGGCACGCTTGAATGGTCAGGCATGATTTCCTGTTTTACTAGGGAATATATAAGAGACGAAACATAGACCACATGCTCTCAGTCATCCATCAATATGGGGAAGACCAGAGAATACAGCAGTGGTGTGCGACAAAAGGTTGTTGAGCTGTACAAATCAGGAAATGGCTACAATAAAATATCAGAACAGTTGAAAATGCCCATTTTTGCCATCAGGGTATTTATTAAGACATTTAAAATGGAAATGTTAAGAAGATGTTGGACATGTTAAGAATCTACTGGAAAGAGGACGCATGTCTTTACTGACCCAACGCACGGATGGATCCTAGATGGGGAATTGCAAAAATTAGTAAAGTCTTGGGGTCAGAATGCCTCCCAAACCACAAACACCACTTATATAACCATAAGTTGTTTAGGGGGTATAACTGCCATCAAGGTCAGTTATGTAGTTTGACTTCATAATCTAATCTTGTTAGTTAACATGAACATACACAGATCAGGCATAACATTATGACCACCTCCTTGTTTTTACGCTCATTGTCCATTTTATCAGCTTCACTTACTATATAGGTACACTTTGTAGTTCGACAATTACAGACTGTAGTCCATCTGTTTCTCGGCATACTTGGTACCTCCCTTTTACCCTGTTCTTCAGTGGTCAGGACCCCCATGGACCTTCACAGAGCAGGTACTAATTGGGTGGTAGATCAGCACTGCAGTAACACTAATGTGGTGGTGGTGTGTTAGTGTGTGTTGCTCTGGTCTGAGTGGATCAGACACAGCAGTGCAGCTAGAGTTTTTAAACACTGTGTCCACTCACTATCCACTCTATTAGACACTCCTGCCTTGTCAGTCCACCTTGTAGATGTAAAGCCAGAGACGATGGCTCATCTGCTGCTGCACAGTTTGTGTTGGTCATTCTCTAGTCCTTCATCAGTGGTCACAGGACGCTGCCCACAAGACGCTGTTGGCTGGCTATTTTTGGTTGGTGGACTATTCTCAGTCCAGCAATGACATTGAGGTGTTTAAAACTCCAGCAGCACAGCTGTGTCTGATCCACTCAGTCCAGCGCAACACACACTAACACACCACTACCACATCAGTGTTACTGCAGTGCTGAGAATGATCCACCACCCAAATAGTATACTTGCATGTTAGCATGCTCTGTGCACTGCGACGAGAAGCAGAGCACACAATAAGCTTCACAGAGGATATTTTATGTTGCATTGCTGTGTAATAAGGTTTATGAAGATTGAAATGAAGTGAAGACTCGTAAAAGCTTAAATTTTCCTCTCTTTCCCTTTTTGTGTGTTAACGTAGCCAAATAGGTGGGCAAGGTTTTGTGTACATTTCGACATTATGCTTATAGATATGGAGTAGCCGTCAGCTAATATGCTAGTGGAGTTCATGTAACATGATATCACATCCGTGTTTTCATGAATGTTCAGCAAGCTAATTATACGTAAGTTTAACGGCATTGGTTGAATTGAATTTTGTAAGCTATATTTGTGTTGTAAG
Source organism: Colossoma macropomum (assembly GCF_904425465.1). Classification (NCBI taxonomy): domain Eukaryota; kingdom Metazoa; phylum Chordata; class Actinopteri; order Characiformes; family Serrasalmidae; genus Colossoma; species Colossoma macropomum. Next base: position 87,831 of record NW_023495633.1, on the reverse strand, counting down.
ATCTGTTTTAATGGTTATTCTCTACGTTGCCGTGTTGGAATGCTGCTGTGTTGCACTAGATGCATTTCATGATTTGTGTATTTTATTCATATAGTTCTCATGGCATGTTTGACGGCATGGACATGTAGTTTAAGTACTTTAAACTCAAAGAATGCAACTACAGGGAGAACTCAACCTGCTCAACATGAGGTGGATCTGCACCTGCTGTTGACTGGGCTGCAAGCAAGTTTTCCAGTGTTTCATAGCATCGAACAGATAAGACTATACATATACCAGTAACCTAAGCAAGTGGCAAGCACAGTCCGGAAGTATTGCATGTTTAATCCGACTACAACTAACACATGTAAAACAGGTAAAATGTTAAGAAATGGAGTAGCCTTGTCAACTTTAAAGTGATGCTGTAAGTGCTAAAAGGGTGAAGTGTTCTGGTGTTATGTACAAGTTCAAGTCATTGCTAATTCCACTATAGTTGTTTACTGCTAAGCAATTCTGAGCATTAATGATATCTAACGTAGTATAACTGCTGGAGGAACATAATTTCACTCCACTGTGTACTTGTACACAGATGGACTGACAATGAAAGCCTCTTGACTTGACTGAGTATTGTGAAGGGACTTGTTGACACACTAAAAACACGAGTCATTCTACGGTGAAGCTGTAAAGTTACAGCAGCAGTCTACAACCCTTAACAAAGCATCTTTAGGCATAAACCCTTCAAGAGAGACTGAGGTAGGTGTAGAGACTCAAGCCGCTGCAGAAGAAGGACTATGAAGAAGCCAGAGAACCCAAAGACTTGCTAAAAAGGGACAAGGAATCGTAAGAGGGTAAATCTAAAAGATGAGCATTGCTTCACAATTACTTACAACAAATGGAAAGCCTTTGCTGAAGAGTCTAAAAGGGGACTCGACAGACATCTCATCAGTGAGAGCTTACAAGACCTCATGACCAAGATTTGCTGTGCTTCAAGAGATGCGAGTTTATGAGGACTTACGCCAGTACATTACCCTTGATTGAGAGACTCGCAGGTGAGTACATACTTGTGATGCTGTCTCGAGGCACACCTTAAATGTGGATGAAACTGTCTTGAAAAGAAAGATGAAAGTCTTAAAAGAAAAGGAATGTGAGAAGCAAGAGCTTGAGAAACTTGAAGCTGAGAACAGACAGGGGCTTGCACTACAAAAAGGAGAAAATGCTGCAAGACAAAATGCGTTAGAAGAGAAGTGCAGGCAGATTAGAGACAGTTAAAAAGAAATGATACTGCAAGTGTATGAAAAAGAAGTGAGCTTAGACGAGGAGATATCAGTGTTGCTCCATGACTGCAAGCCTAAGCGGAAGAAACCTGCACCTAACTCAAAGGGACTATAAGTGCATCACGTGGTGCCACCACAACATGCCACATATATACGACCTGGTATGATGCCACAGACTGCCACAAGGGGGCAACCTATCACTAATGCTCACCAGGGGCATAGTACAATAGCATTTGCCAAAGCAATAGCAAAATCCATCAATGTGAGCTGTGTCCCAGTTCCAGAGCCTGCTGTTTTCAGTGGTGACCAATTAAGGTAAAAGGCCTGGAAGATGTCTTTATAAACATCGATAGACAGGAAGACTATTCCAGTAAATGAGAAGTTTACTTACCACAAGTATGTCTTTGGATCTGCAAAGAAGGCCATTGAGAGTTATTTCCAGTTAGGCACAGAAGCAGCCTACCATTCAGCATGGGACATCCTGGATGAAAGATATGGAAGCTTTTTTGTGATAGCTAAAGCTTTCAAGGATAAACTCACCTCATGGCCATAGATAGGACCCGAGGACAGCGTTGAACTAAGAGAGTTCTCAGAGTTCTTGCAAGGCTGTCAAGCAGTGATGTCTCAGACTAAGTGTTTAGATGTCGTAAATGATTGTGGCGAAAATCAAAAATGCTCACAAAGCTTCCTGACTGGCTAACAGCCAGATGGAACAGAAAAGTCATTGCCTTGGTTCCTTTTTCAATCTCATTCCCTAGTATCAGCCTGTTTGTTGGGTTTTACAAGAGAAGCTAAAATGCGTGTAATCTGCTAACCTCTTTTCATGCCCTGAAGTCCAGTGATGGAGAAAGAGTGAAAGACACCAAAGACTCGAAGTATTGATGCAGAAGTACTGGCAGGCAGTTCTGGAGAAAATCCAGATTCTAAATCATGTGTTTTATGTGAGAAGTCAAGCTGCAGTATTCACACATGTCTAAGTTTCATGGACAAGTCGATTGCAGAAAGAATCAAGATTGTGCAGATAAAAGGATTGTGTTTTGGATGCTTCAAACCAGGACACTAATCAAACGACTGTGAAAAGAGTGTTTTCCGACACATGTACAAGGAAGCACCCAACGTGTTTACATTAAGAGCGCACCAAAGAGAATGGAAAGAATGAATCATGGGATAATGAACAAAAGAAACATGGGAAACATTCAAAGGAGAAAGAAATGTCAAATGAAAGAATGAAGTCTAAACAGATCAAAGAAACATCAAATGAAGCAGCATCTAACAGAGAGTGGGGCAAGACATGACCAGCACCTACACATCCACAATTATTCCAGTATGGTTGTCCACAAGTAACCCAGAGAATGATGTACTTTGATATGCACTTCTGGTCAACCAAAGTGATACCGCCTTCATCTTGCAAGAAAAGGCAGAAGCTCTGGATACACAGAAAGCGCCTGTGCAATTAAGCTATCCACAATGCCATCCAGAGTTACAGTCGTTCCACGTCAGAAGTTAACTGGACTACAAGTCAGAGGCTTTTATTAATCAAAGAAAATCACTTTTTCAGTAACTTATTCAAGAGAGTTTATTGCCAATTTAAGCCACATCCCTACACTCAAGACAGTATGGGCATGCCTTCACCAGAGATTGCTTTTTTGATTGAATGTGACGTTGGTCTACTCATATGTTATAATTTTTTACAAGACGCAGGCCAAGCATGGCAGACTTCAGCACACTGCCTCATTAAACACACCTAATTCAGCTCATCAGCTAATTAGCAAGGCCTTCAATAACTGAATTTTGAGTGTTAGATCTCCATCAGCAGTTTGGCCCAGAAGGTCCCCAGTTTGACATACCTGGTCTAGACGGAAGAGGGTGTATCTGGTAAATCTGTGACAGAGACAAAAGTGGCATAAGAGATGCAGAAATGCAAAGATAATTTTTATAGTGATCGTACAGGACAACAATGATTCAGCTTTAGATGACCAAGGAAAGCGATTTACCAAGTTAACCTACTTAGAGAGATCCACAAGACACACACCCTGCTAGAAGCTGAGTAATGCCGCCTTGCTGTCTATTCCAAGTCTCGTAAATACTCTTATTCTCAAATGAACTTTCCAAGTTTGACAAACTTACAGTTTGTCAAACTTTACTGGAACTTTCATTGGGCCATGTTCTATGGTCACATGGGACCAAAATAGAGCTTTTTGGCAGCAAAGACCAGGGATGAGTTTGGCATGGACCCAAAGATAGCCATGCAGAAAAGTACCTTATTCCCACTGTGAAGCATGGTGGTTGATCTCTGATGGCATCACAGAGTCCATCAAGTACCAGCAGAAATAAAATGAAAACCTGACTGCCTCGGCCAGGAAGCTTAAACTGGGCCATAGTTTGGATGTTCTAGCAGGGCATTGATCTGAAGCATGCCTCAAAATCAACACAAAAATGGTTCACAGAGTTGAGGTTTTGATGTGACCACCCCAGTCCCCTGACCTAAACTCCTGTAGAAATCCTGAGGGATGAGCTGAACAGCATGGACCTTGTAATCTTAAGGATCTGGAGAGGTTCTGTATGCAGGAATGGTCTCAGATCCTTTGCCAGATTGAGAGCTGTTATCTTTGCATTGGGAAGCTGCACAAAGTATTAGTCCCACAGCGGGGAAATTCACAGTGCTACAGCAGCAAAGGGATAGCAAAGCACTCAAGAAAAGAAGTTACAAGAAAAGGATTACCAAACAAAGTAATTAACCTTAATCACTTAACAAGGTTACAGTTTGTTACTTATTGCTGTATAGACATTATAAATAATGCTAAAGATAAAAAAGATAAGATCAAAATGTTAAATTTATTCTCACAAACTCTATTCACAAAAATTAATAGTATGAACATTAGAAATAAAAAAGCAAAAAAGGATATTTAAGGATATTTCACCCAAATTGCTTATAGCATATTGCACATGGTGTTGCACATGAGGTATTGCCTATATTGCACATGGGAATGATGATTAATTAACAAAATAAACATTATAAATAGAAAAGGCAAAAAAATAAAAAAAATCTTTAGATTATATTGCACACAGGTATGGTATTGAAATTTACAGTTTAGGTACTGTAGGTGTGCGAGGTCTAATGGGTTGGTGGGGGGAAGGTTCTACTGGGAACAGTGCTGGATGTATAGGCTAACAGCAGCAGGAAAGAAGGACCTGCCATAGCACTCACTGTCACTGAAGGAGCTGCCCTGTGCTGAGTCTCATGCATGAGGTGGCAGCAGTTCTCCAACATGGACGCTAGTCTGGCTAATGTCCATTAGTTATGATTCTATGAAATCTGATTTCTTGATTATCAAATTGAGCACAAAACCCCCTTTTCCTGCCTTAACTCTGCCCACGAAAGGTCTGTATTTATAATAGAACTTGCAGACAAGAGGAAAAATGTGACAGAAGACATATTTTGCACTTTAAATCTGCAGATTTTTATTTTTGTTTCATATCTCAGTTTGTCGCATCTTCGTTCAGTTCATTTTTGTTTTAGTCTTCACTTACCCAGAAATCTGAAAGAGAAATTAATTCTCAGACTCACTGTGTTTACATGTTGAATAGTCTAACCAAGCTGCATTTGTTTTCAAGTTTCATCGATTCATTTTGAAAGTTTTGATTGGCCATCAGTAATTCACTGCCAAATCTTCTGCAAACATGGTTTGAGAATTACAGACAGAAATAAACCAATGACCTTCCAAGCCACCACAGAAACTGCCATTGTTAAACTCCAAAGCCTGCCCTTAGCACTGATGTTGCATTTCATTGGTACTGCTTAATCTCCTTAAAATTGCTATTTCCGAGTTTCAGCTAATGACTGTGTTCATAAGGTGAATCTCATGTCCTATGTTCTCTCTGCCTATTAATCTATGTTTTAGTACCTATTTACATTATTAATATACAATCAATAAATGACCCTTTATAAAAAGTTATTTGGTTATGTGTGTAATTTATCAATCCTTGGCCACAGGAAGACCCTAACCTGAGGTCAAGCTAACAGTAGATTATGTTTACGGTATAAGTGGGAAATAGGTGAATTAAGTTGTAGTTACCCACAACACCATATTGATAACATCCTGTGTATGTCCAACGCAATCAGTAGCCACCATTTTTAGTTGATGTTTTGCAGTTTATCTTGTTTGTGTAGTGATTTTGTGTGTGTGTGCTCATCTTTCTGTAAGCCTACTTCACATTTTTGATCCCTCTCTTGAGCATGTGTTTTACCACACATAACTTTTTTTGAAAGAGCAGAGTACCTTTTTGGATACTGAGGTTAAGGTTAGGCTTAGGGGTAGGTGTAGTATTACTTGGCTACAGTAATACAAAATTCAGTAGAAGTGAGCAAAGTCCTCTCTAGTGTAAGACAAATGTCTGTGTGTTTAAACATATGCAGTAAGTGTATTTATTGTTTTCAATATGTATTTCTTATATTTTGCTGTACTGTTAGAAATAAAGTTTCAGTGCAGGTAAATTTTGCATTCATCAAAGTACAAACGATTATGTCCCCTGACTAAAGGTACTGAGATGTACCCTTGAGGGTACCACCCTAGTGACGAGGGGTACTGCCCCAGTGACTGTTAAGTACTTTTATTTCTGAAAGTGTACTTTAGCACCCAAATTTCCCCTTAGGATCAATTACGTACATCTTCCTGTCATAGTAGGTTATAAGTGACTGCAGAGTTTGCAGAGCAGAAGAGGTGAAGGAGGCTTTACTTGTTTATTTCTCTCTTTTTAGGAAGACGAATTAGAGGAGCTGAGTAGCAGGTTAGCTGTTTGTCAGGAGGAGTATGAGACAGAGCAGCAGCAGATGCTCACACTGAAAAGGGCATGTGAGGAAGTGGAACTTCTCTACCGCCAGCACAAAGAAACCATAAACAGTGTGGCTGAAGAGGCAGAACCCATTAAGGTCAGTTGTGATTAGAAAATAAAAATATAGCCGCAAGCGGCAATGAGCGGGTCCAAGCACGCATAAGCACAAGAAGCTCTCTCATGCACTTTGAGCCAAATAGGCCTAATCAGGCCTCATGCAGTTTGGGCCTTATAGGCATAGAGGCTGAAATTAGTTTATCAAAAGGCCTTCATTTGTCACGAACCATTTTACTTTCAACATATGTTTACATTTCTATGGACTGATCTACAAAGGTTTGTAGAACATGCAAAGGATTATCAACACAGATGTCAAAAATACATGAGCAATGGTAAAATATCTGTCATAGTTGTGTTTGCAAGGGGTTTTGTTTTTCCATGTTTAAGGCTTTGATAATCAGGCCATAATGAGACCCAGCGCTCTCATAAGGGACCCTTTTGGCACAAAGGAGCTCACTGAGAGTGGTTTAGAATTGGTCAAAAGTCTCCACATGTTATGATAATTGATCAGGGAACTTGATCAAAGCTGTTCACTGAGTTATGTTCAGATTGACCTTTTGACCTTAGTATAATAAGCTGTAATTGTTGAAGCAATAATTCAAAATACTACACAAGGAGTGAAATATTTGACATAACATGTAATTACAAAGTTATTCAGGTCAGTGAACTGAATCAAATGGCACCATGTGTTTATCTGTAGACTTTGTAATAACACTGTAATAGCATCTTTAATGATTTTTGGGGTTTTTGACAGCTAAGGCACCCTCTAAAGGTCATATCTGGACCAAGTTTTGCACACCCTGTCTGAGTCTCAATATATATAAGTACTCAAACTTTTGAGATGATACAACCAAAGACTGATGAGTTATAGCAAATCAAGCTGGCTATGCCATGGCTGCAGTGATGTATTGATGGAGCAACACCAGGTCGAGTGAAAAAGTCAATATTTTTTTGATAATTATTTACCTAGAGAGGCCACAGAGTATTTCTAGACCAAATTTGAGAAGTTTGGATCAAAACTCAGAGACTAGTTCGAAAAGCATGGTTTTCAAAGAGTTAACGATTACAAAAAAACTATGCATTTTTATAATAAACATGCATGCAATGGTAAAATTGTTTGGCATACTGTACTACATAAGATTCATACAGAGCTTGGGTCAAAAATAGTAGTAATATGTTTATATCATGTAATAATATATGATTTTTTATGAATAGCGCCCCCCCAGTGGCCAAATCTGTTGAAACTTCACTGCTTGTTAGAAAGGGGCTACATGTAGACATCATTCAAGTTTCGTCATGATTGGTCAGTGTTAAGCCTGTCAAAAGCCTGCTGAATGCTGATTGGCTGATGCCGGCCATAAATTTCAATGAATCAAATTATCCTTCAAGATTCACATATAGGCTGTCTAGTAGATGCTACATGCCAAGTTTCAGCTTAATCAGATGCACGGATGCTGAGAAACAGTTAATTGGCAATTGCCCCACCCCCTAATGACCTATGCCCACCAAAATTGATATGCTACCACAGAATCTGGTCATAAATGTGCATGTTAAGTTTCAGTGTTTAAGGCAGAAGCATTCTCCACTTATAGAGTTTTAAATGAATTATGAGCTATTTCAGAAGGGTTCATTAGCATATGGCAGCCATATTGTTTAAAAAAGTCAACATTTTTTGATAATTATTGAGGTTCGGACTCTTCTGAATTTTTTGATACCAGACATATGAGGATTGAGTGAAAACTCTAGAACTAGTTCGCAAAAGTAGGTTTTGCATATTATGCAAATTAGCAAAAAAATCTAAGTGGGCGGAGCTAAATGGTCCAAATTGCAAAGTTGTTTGTCTTGACCCAAGGAATCAGCCAAAAAAAGAATTTTGTCTCTACACATCATGGTGTAGAAGTTATAAGGCAAAACGTGTTTTGTTGCTCTATAGCACCCCCCCCCCTTTGGCCAATCGGGGTCATTTTTGTTGCCTGGTCATTTTTGGTGTCTCTAGGCCTTACGGTCTGTTCTCCACAACACGTTTTTCAGGAGAAAAGAATAAGAAGAAGAAGAAGAAGTAGAAAAATCCGAGCAAAAACAATAGGGTCCTACGCACTGCGTGCTTGGACCCTAATTACACAAGTCTACAATAAGATCTTTTGATGGCAGTTTGCAAACCAAATGTCATATTTTTTTAAACTGTTCTATACGTATGTCCATCATCACTATGTTCCAAACAGTTAATGAAAGGGAAAAAGCCCATCACAGCACACATATTTACTTGTAGCCCTGTCAGAAAACAAAACTTAGCATAGAGGTAGGTTAAACAACTAGCATACATATGTCCTTTTAAAAAGAGTAAAACGCATGACAAGTTGTGACATAGAGCATAATTGCAGTACAGGATACACCCGTCATGTTCTGCTAACTAAGGCTAAATTTATCATACACAAGATGAATTCTAAATGGGTTGCTTTTGCATCTTGATTTCCATGTATGGACCATATGGGGAATGAATGTGATTTTCCACTCACATAGTTTTAACCAAAGTGGGTTCCTATATGGTCTCTATTCATTCGTTTGTTTGTTTCAGACGTTTGTTTCCACAGCACAATTTCCTAGATGTACAATTCTCAGATAAGTCAGATAAGCGAATAGGCATGTTTTATAATTTCTAGTTTTTTATTATTATTATTATTATTATTAATAATAATATCTTTAAGGAACATTAAGGTGGATTTGGTAGTAATTGTATACACTTTGGAATTCTCAGGTTCTAGTAGTTGTATAAACTTCTCCATTGTCCTGGTTCACCAAAACGATATATCTTTTTATTGGACACAGTTTCATGTGTCAGTTAGGATTTTATTTATTGATTTATTTTTTTTGGTATGTGTGCAGGAGGAGCTGAGTAAGAGTGACCAAGAGGTAGAAAAAAGTAAGCACCATAAGAAACATTATGAGGAGAAACGTAAAGCACACATCAACAACATACAAGCTCAGAAGATGATCTTGGAAAATAAGGAACAGGAATTGAAGGTATGGCATTGTTCAGGCTTGGCACATATATGCGCCTGTTTCAGACTGTCAGGTGAAAATTCACAGACAACTATGTTGTGAGCATACTACAAATTTTACCCCTTCTAGCCAACGTAATTAAAATTTATTAAGAGGAAAAGAGAATATTAATGAAAAACTTTAATTAAAACTTTGTTACTAGAATTGGTAGTATTTGTTAAATGTCCTTTAGATTTGTTAATTAAAATATAAATATTTGACTGAATCAGAGCCTTTCATGTCTGTCATGTAAATGCAGAAATGTGCATCATTTTAGTTGAGGGTTAAAGGGGTACGCCATAACCATATTTGCATTCCAGCCTAAAACTAGTAATTAGTGTTATTTGTCATGTTGTGCACCTTTGTGTGGCACAGGATTGTGTTCCTCAGCCTCATCAGTTTGACAGAATTAAAGATTTCAGATGTTTTTGTTCTTCAGTGTTCTCTCACTTTTCCAATAAGGAGGACAACAAGCTAAAAAGTAAACTTGGCGGTTTACCTTATTTTGGTCCTTTTCTCTAGCTGAAGGGGTAAAAAACTAGTCTCTGGTATAAATTTTGTTCTGAATGTTTTCTTTGTTATCTGCTTTGTTGGATATGCCAGTGTTGTAGATTTCAAATCTCTCTAGTAGTCTTCTTGTTCGAAATGCTGCACATTTCTAAATGCATAATTATTATATGGTATATTTTGAAATGCTACACATTCCTAAATATGCATAATTATCAAATGCCATTTTAATGTCCATTACAATAGCCACTAGCCATTTTTACGAAGTTCACCTTGTTTTAGGAAAATGATTAAAAGCAACGTAGTTGCATATTTAACATGAGCTCTTCTTGAGGGAAATAAGAACAATAGTCATCTTGCTCACAGACTCTGCCTGGCTGGTCCACTTTGCAGACAAACTTCAGTTGAATTATCTCTCTTTCAAATTTCTCTCAAATTTTGCTTTGCTTTTGTCCAACAGGCTTCTATAGTGAAAGCTTCAGAAATCTGCCCAGAGCGTTTAGATATAAGAAGAACAGCTAAGAGTCTTGACAATGAGATCAGTCATTTAAAACATAAAATTAGCACTCAGCAAGACCAACATGGAGACAGAGACACCATAATCAGGTATGTACAGTGTCCACCACTATATTTATGTTGAAAATATTGCTATTTATAGATCTGTTCAGAATAATGAATTGTATATATTTTATACATTTATAATGTATTAAATAAAGCACGAGATATTCCAGTCATTTCATGAACTATCTTGATTTTATTTATATTGATAGATATGAATCTTGCTCATTATACTCCTAATTAATACATATGGAATACAGGTTTGAACTTGTGTTGAAATATTATTTTCCTGATATCTCCTGAACCTGTTATCCTGTTGTAGAGAATACTGAAAATAGACTAAATAACAATGGCTTGTTAACAGCAGCTTGTTAATACTGCAAATATGTAGGCATATATTTTTATTATTAATTAAACAATAATTTAATTTAAACCGCAACATAATCTTGGATTTTGTTGTCGTATGTAGTTACATACATTGCTTTTGGTTTATGTTGTGCTGTTTGGACATATGTATTTTTTCAGGTAATGCAAATGTAAAATACAGTCAAGAAAAATACAAAGAAAATCATTAAAAGCAATATAGGTTAGGTTGCTGCCAAAAAGCTGCTGCAAAATGCTGCAGAAAAAAAAAAAACTTTATTTTTGGTATATGCATATAGTGACAATCTGAACTGACTCACGACACATTGTGATTCACCAAATATGTATAGTGCTATCAGAATTTGTGCTGGTTAAAATTAAATTTTACAAATTTAAGACATTGAGTATTACATTGTCTTACATTTGGAACTATGTGGTCTTAGATTTTAGGCTACAGACTAGGGATGTAATAATATATAAAAATTTCATGATATGATACTCGTTTTTGTATAACATTATAAAACATTTACAATGCAGAATTACAAAAAGAAATGCACACTTTCACATTTACTTGTTTGTTTGTTTGTTTGCTTGCTTGCTTGCTTGTTTGTTTATGTTCCAAAATGACAGCAGTGCTTGTTGAAGAGCGAACTGGCACAAGTCATTTTCTTAGAAAGTATACATTAAATATGGAATAATGTAAACAAACGTGAATTATCTGTATTACATGTTGCACGTGTGTTTGGCAAACGTGTTATTATAACTCATAGTAATAAAAGTAACAAATTTGTAGACCATAAGGTAGGGATGCATCAATACCGTTTTTTTTTTCTCAGACCAAAAACGACTATTTTTTTACTACTGATACCGAGTCCGATACCATACTAAGTAACCTAATTAGAATGAAGTAGTTCTTCGTGTAAATGAGTGCAATGTACATTTACAGTTAAATCATTAAAATCTAGCTGATTAACATTAGTTACCTTGCCTTGAGAATTGTCACAGTGGAGAAGAGTGTGTTTTATTCCACATCAGAAAAGCACTTAAGTAAAGTACATTTTATAGTTTTGATGCTCCTGATTTGTCTCTTTCAACAACAGCCTCTGTAGCCCAGTGGCAGCCGGAATCATATCTGAGGCTAATCCAAGGAGCTCACTTGTGGAGTTCTACATCTTGTTGAGAGTATTTTGTTTGGCTAGTTGAGTTGTAGTTGCATATCATCTAATACATTATGCAATTGTATTAGTTGCATATCCTATACAGTTGCATATCATATAATACACTATGCGATTTTAGAAAGAGAGAGATACATAGATATATGCAAGTACATCAGTTTATAACTTTGTGAACTTACTACTGTGAATTTCAAGTTTGTTTAATATGCAGTGTGGCACAGCTAGGCTAGTAAAGCACAACATTTGTTTGATGTTGTTTTACACCAGTTTATATAACTAGATAATATTTTAGACTGACAGTAGAATGAGCACTTCAGGGGCCAACTCAGGCCGATTTAAGTTTAAATTTCAAATGTTTCTTTAGCTGATTATTGTGTATGTACAAAGAAAATGTGGTCACCATCAGAGCATCACTGGTGGATTTATTGCTTCTTTTATAAGAATAAGCCACCTTGGACTGATTAATTCTTATCTTGCAGCCAAATTGTCCTTAAAAGGCAAGATTTTTTTTTAAATAACTGTTGACATTGAGACTTCACTGATTATTTAAGACCGAGTTTGAGGGGGTGCAGTAAAAATCCAGGAAGTAACACCTTACCTTAACACCTCAGAAAATAGATTATCTCAGAAATAGTAGAACAATATTGTGCTAAATATGATGCAAACTCATGGGTCACAATGATGTGTTTAGGTGGAATAAACTAGGAATTATGTAGAAGCAAGAATTTTGACTGAAGGGCTCATGATTCAGGAAATTTAAGATGCTCTCTTAAATGTTGCTCTAGAATGGTGTTTGGATGCCTTATGCTGTCTGCTTCCTCGAACAGTTTTAGGGCAAAAAGAAGAAGAAAAATCCTAGCAAAACAATAGGGTTCCATGTAAATGTGATTAAGTTATGGGCAGAGGACAAGTCTGCAAAAACAGATAAGTCTGAAAACGATTTTTAAAGATGGAAGAGTGTTAGACTGTCTCACTGTCAGGGTAAGGGACCTCCAGAATGGAGGAACTGCTGTAGAAAATTTGAATCACTGAAAATATGAAGGATAAAAGGAGAGACAGCAGCTCAGAGGAAGCTAAGAGGGTTGATATTAACATAGCATGAATATCAACATCACAAAGAGTTGTGGGAGAGTAGATCCTTCCAGATTCTACTTCAAATTTAGTATACTGCCATTACATCCCTTATGAAATCATTAGCTGCTATGTGCTAATACCTCTAATGATTTGTATACTGTCATAATGTCTGAAGATCTAATGCCAAACAGACTAGGGTCAGTCCCTTTTTTTGTCAGTTGTGACAGTGATCTGAACGTAGGGTAAGTGAAGGAAAATGCGGTTGCAAGAGAGAACGTTGGGAAGCAAGGCTAACATTAATTATGACACAAGTGGAACCAGTTCTTCGCTAGAGAAGAGACTGAACGACACACACTTATACATTTCCATTCCTTCTCATAATCAAGACGCTGTGGGCAGGCTTATCAGCTGTGTGTCAGATCTTTCTCAGTGGATATGACAAAATTTACTACATTTAAATCACCAAAAAACTGAAATACTGATCCTTGGTACTAAAACTAAAAGCTGCTTTATGAGAAGCACAGTTCCATAGCTTCATATACCAATCCTGAAGTATGAAACCTAGGTGTAATCTTAGATTCTGAGCTCTGTTTTAACCTGCATGTAAACACAGTCACAAAAGCTTTTTATCATTTGAGAAATAATGCTAAAGTTTGGCCATTTCTTCATTTCTATCTCAGAGCAACGCAAAGGAACTTTTTCATGTATTTGTTACAAGCAGAGTTGATTACTGTAATGCTCTTGTTTCTGGGCTTCCTAAAAAAAGAATACAAAATGCGGCAGCACACATCTTAACAAAAACAAAAAAGAGAGATCATATCATTCCCATTTTGAAAGAACTGCACTGGCTACCTGTATCTTTCAGTGTAGATTTTAAAGTTCAGCTACTAGTTTTTTAAGGCTTTACATGACCTAGCACCCGCTTACATCACAGAATGTCTGTCTGTCTTATGTTCCAGCTTGTGATCTTAGATCTACAGTGCTACATAAATAAAGTCCTATATAAACAAAGACCATTAAATTACTATTATTAAAGTAGAAATTATATAATAAAACTGTAAATTTAAAGTTCTCACTGTAACTCCATTTTACTATTATACCCTTAGGCAGTACCAGGAGGCCTTGGAGAACTATAACAGTGTTGCCCAGCATGTAAAGGGTCTCAAACACTTCATCCACCTACTCAGCAAGATCATGAACACGCGACATAATGTCTATACTGAAATGAGGAGGTAAGCACTTCAATATTATGATATTGTTACCACTACTATTACTATTGCTTGTATCCTAGGGGTTGCAAGTTGTCGACTAATAAATCTGTTAGTCAGTGTTGTGGGCAGCAGTTGACTAGTCAGTGCCTGAAATACAGCGGGTATAAATACTGTAGTGAACAGGCAGGCGAAGAGTACAGAAACCATTTTGCTAGACTCAAAAAACAAATTAATTATTAGCGTGAAAATACTAGACAAAATGAAACCAATTCAACTGCAAACTGCAAGCTGAAATACAGGCACGTATACCAGACCAGGTAGATTTTGAGAACTGCTGTCAGACATTTGACTGACACGCAAAACAACCAATTACAGAAAGTTTAACTTGACGAGCCCATAACAAAAATTAAACATGCATTAAAATGAAGTGGAATGCTGGTCGGCAAATGCACGAGGATATCTCGTTACTCGTTGCTCGATATTTCGTTGCTACCTATGGCTTCAAGCAAAAAATAGGAATAACTTAAAACGGAATGGCGTGAATGTTTTCTGTTTCAGCGACTAGGCCTATATCTCACTCTGAAAGGCTTAATTTTCAGTTGTTTCCCATTGTCCTGATAAAATGGTGCACAGAAGCTTTGATAGTCTTACATAAATTCTCTGTGACAGGTGAGATTCTGAGAGTTGTCGTGATTTAAGTTTTTTTTTTATTATTCTTTTTAAAAATGTTTTCTTTTTTTTCTTCTTTTTTTTTTTTTAATTGACTAGTCACCTATTTTTTTAGTTGACAAGTCGACTGGTAACAGTTCTGCAACCCCTATTATAGAATAGCAGAATAGCATGTTTGTATTTTCATAGTTGTTTTTACAGGATTGTCCCTATAGAAGATAAAAACATATTGTCATGCATAAACCTTTGTTTTTCCTTTTTTTCCTTTGTTTTCATTTTTGTAATTTTTGTCTTTTTTTTTATTTTGCATTATTTGAAGACTCCAGTTATCCTTTGCGTTGTGTTAAAATTTCATGTTGAACAGACCAATGGCAATTGTCTAAAATTACTTGGAAAAAATCTTTTTACATTAACTTCCATTACAATTTAAGAATGTTTTTCTACTGTAAAGTTAAAACTTAGGAGAAACAAGGATTTGTTCTGACAGCAACAATATGGTTTTGGCCCAATGATAACCTTGCACTGACATTCACCACTTGCCCGAACAGCCTAACCAGGACTATAGAAATGTTATAATTAGACTATCCCTAAATATGTCAATAAATATAATATGATAGTAAATATGGTATTGACAAATAAATATATATATAACTACACAGAGGCATGTTACAAGCCCAGCATAAAAAGTTGATGATGCATTATAATTGATATAACATCATATATGCAAAGGTTATATGCAGAATTTTGGGCACCCTTTGGGCACGCTTTTGTTAATTAATGTGAAAAGAACATTTTTCTGCATATTAATGCACAGTTACTTTTTATTTGATGAGCTAAAAAAATTGAAAAGGAATAATATAGTAATTGTGGCATGTGCAAAAGTTTGGACACCCTTCCTGTTGTAAAGTCTCAGAACTTAATCTGACTCTTCAAACCTTGTGCTCAACCACTCAACACTCAACAACCATGTTCATCTGAACAATTAGCTGAGGATCTGAAAATGAAGCTTATTCATGCCCACAAAGCAAGGGAAAGCTGTAAAAAAGATACCAAAGCGTTTCCCATTCGCAGTTACTTAAGTCTGAAATGTTAATAAACAACAGTTAAGGGGAACTGTTCAAGTCAAGACTTGAGCTGGAAGACCAGAAAACCCACAGATAGAACTGCTGGTATGCTGGCTAGAAAGGCAAAGTAAACCCTCCACATTACAGCAGGATGTCACAGGAGAAGTAGTGCACCGATCTGCTGTGCAGTTATCAGTTAGATACCTTACCTGCAACCTCATCAAGCGTCAACATCTAGGTAAGCCGGAGTTATTTTGGGAACAAGTGCTGTGGACTACTAAAGTAAAAAAGGAACTGTTTGGACACCGTCGTCAATGAGATGTTTGAAGAAAAAAAGAGTAGCATTTGATGAACACCTTGCAACTATTAAGCATAGGGGTGGATCTATTATGCTTTGGGTTTGTGTAGCATCCTGTGGTACAGGATCATTGCACAGGTAGATGGAAGAATAGATTATAAGTCAGTCAAAGTCATGTTATTATAGATATACTTATACTTATGTAGCACTTTTTACAACTGTTTTTGACACAAAGCAGCTTTACAGAAAATCCGGCTCCAAGCCCCCTTGAGTAAGCTAAGGGCAACACTGGCAAGGAAAATCTCCCTAAGAGCAAGAGGAAGAAACCATGAGAGGAACGAAAATGCGAAAGGGCACCCATCCTTCTCTGGTTGACATCACATAGCAAAACAAATACACAAGAGCAAAATGAACAGATAAGATTGTACAACTAATATATTATTTATTATCTTAAATATTCTTTTTTATATTCTGTTTTAATTATCTTTAAAACATTCAATATAGAAAAAAGGAAAATCAAAATTTGGACAGTAGTGTAGAAATTAACCATTGATAACCAATGACCACTGTAAGAAGCCTATCAGAGTAACAACAAGAAATACATAAATGAAAATCAGTCATTGTTACAATTGAACACCGGTGACTACTGTTAGGTGTGAATCACAGTGGGCGGAAACAAAACGTAAATATCACTGGCCACTGTGCCTACAATGATGATCTGTTGTGTGAAAATGAGAAAAGCTCAGAGTACTATGAGGCAGGTGAAACAATGTCTATAATTAGTGTTTGAGGTAGGTTAAGCAATGTCTATGGTTATAGAGTTTAAGTCTGTGCAGCAGCAGTATTATCAGCGGGTAAGGCACAGCTTTGGACATCAGGAAGCTCCGTGGTGGTCAAACTGGTCCAGAAGACACACAGACATTAGTTATTTTAGGAGTGACTGACCACAGTATGTAGTGTTAATAGAGTGCAACAGTGAACTATTATAGCCTAACTAAAAGGGAGAGCCAGGTGGTAACAAAGACACGAGGGCTCCCTGAAATGTTAACGGCCTTTCACTCCACCGTCAGCAAACTTGAGTGACCACGTGAGAGCAAAAGGGCCACAGCACCAACGTTCTCAGTTTCCCGAAATAGTATATGTCCATGAACCCCCAGATCTGTACCTTTTTATCTAGCTTGACTAAGCAAGTAGGTTTTTAGTCTAAAATTAAAAGCTGAGACTGTTTCTGAGTTCCAAACACTGACTGGAAGGTTATTCTAAAGCAGGGGGCTTTGTATGAAAAGGCTGTGCCCCCTGATGTAACTTTATTAATTCTAGGTACTAACAGCAAACTTGCACCTTGTGATCTATGTAGGCATGACAGATCGTTACAGGAGGTTAGTTTGTTCAGGTACTGAGGGGCGAGGGCCTTTAGAGTTATATGTGTCAGTAGAAGAATTTTGTTCTCAAGGTGGAATTTAACTGGCAACTGATGTAGGGTTGACTGGGCTGACATGGTCAAACTTTTAAGCCCTTGTAAGGACTCTGGCAGCAGCATTCTGGACAAACTAAAGCTCGTCAAGGCTTCTGCTGGAGCATCCAGACAGCACAGCATTACAATAATCCAAACTTGAGGTAATAAAGGCATGAACTAGCCTTTACCACATCCAGTAGAAAGAGTGCATTTCTAATTTTGCCAATATTGCAAAACTAGAGGAAAGAGGAATTAGTCCTACAAGGTTTTTTAGCCTGTCGGTTAGGATATAGCAGTCTATCGTATCAAATGCCGCAAACCTGCAAAGATATGTTTCCTTGGTCAGAGAATAATAAGAAATCATTTACAATTTTCACTAATGCTGACTGAAATTTTTTATGTATGTGATTCGTATGCAAGTAGGAAATTAGTTGTTGCACCACAGCTTTTTCTAAAATCTTTGATATAAAGGGAAGATTTGAGATTTGGTGTATAATTTAATAGCTTGTAGGGATCAGGTTTGTTACCAATAGAAGAGTCTCAGTATTTCTGGCAGAATTTCCGTGGGTTTCTTATTGGAATTGAATCTTATACGCAAGTAGAAGTAGATTAATGGTAATAATTTAACCAGCTTGTTGAAGTAAGGTAAAGGATTCCAACCTCTCTGTAGTAGTTACAGTATAATTAAGATCATGGTTAGCTTTGTAGGGCAGCTTGTTTGTAGCGGTTAGCTGTGTGTTTCGTAGATAGGTTCAGACTGCCAATATAAGCTGATAGATCTAGGAGGTTAAAGCTACTAGCTGTGGAGGATGTTATAGTATGATTATCACGATAGCATGGCAATGAACATATGACGATTAAAACAAATTTCAAATTAGTTAAGGTCGTGATCTGAGACTGCAGTGCTCAGGGGGAAAATGATCTGTGTTTACACCAAGTACACTAAGAGTGTGGTTGCAGTGATAAGTGGGCCCCATTATATTTTGAGTAAAACTCAAAGTATTATATTTTGAGTGAGATACAAATGCCTTACTTAGTGGATCATGGGGTTTGTCAAGTTGGATGTCAAAATCTTCAACATTTTGAGAGTGTTATTAGACTTTATAGAAAGTTAACTCATTCCTGTAAGAACTCAAAAATGGTCCTGGTGGCCTGTAGATTGTAGTGAAAGTTCCTTGATCATTTATTTTAAGAAAAAGAATTTCAAAAGAAGAGAATTTGTAGTCTGCTTTCTGATTAATACCTAAAGTATTTGTATAAATGGTTGGTGTGCCTCCACCTTGGCCATTTAAATGAGGGCTACATACATAATTGTAGCCTGTGGGGGTGGCTTTGTTTTGAGCAGTGTACTCTTCAGGTCTAATTCATATTTCTATAAGGCGTAGATAATGAGGCATCATGATAAGTTCATTTACATTGACAGCCTTAGATGTCTAGCCATTGGTGCTCGCATGAGGAGGCTTTAGCATTAGGTTTAGCTTTGTGACTATGCCGCCGAAACGCCACCCATTCACCCCCGCTACAAGGCCTCTGCAGCCAGAGGTGAGGGCGTGCTAACTAAAGCACCCAGAGCTTCTAACAGTACGTCTGAGCCCTGCTGACTAACCCTGCTCTTTTCTTAATTTCCAATGCACTCCTCTAATTGTATAATCTTCTCCTTCACGCAAGACACTAACTTGCACTTCTCACAAAGAAAGCTAGTAATGCTGCTATCACAATTGATGGAGAAGATGGAGAGGCGTAGCTGAACATGTTGCACTCAGAGCAAAGCAACAGTTTGCTGCCTGCCATACTAATACTTTTAATTGATTCATCAGCTGATTTGAGCCTTTTACAAATGTGTCTCGAAGATCTGATGCGAGAAAAAGTAGCCTCTGAAACCTTTGATTGTAATTTATTGCAAGTAATATGTGACAACTAGTTAAATATTTCACAAAAAATCATCTAGAGCAGGGGTGCACAGCTCCGGTCATGGAGGGCCATTGTCTAGCACAGTTTGGTGGTTTACCTGCTCCAACACACCTGATTACACTCATTTGTTAATTGCCAGGTTAAGTAGGTGTGTTTGAGTAGGGAAATTTCCAAACTATGCTGGACACTGGCCCTCCAGGACTGGAGTTGGGCACCCCTGATCTAGAGGTTAACAAGATAGAGTGGAGAAAACAGCAACACTCCCTCCAAGTGATTTTGAAAAACAAGAACTATGTCCAGAAACAGGAACTACGTCCAGTAGTTCATGTTTTTGGACCTAGATATACTTCTATTATACAAAACAGCACATTATTGAAGGAAATTTGACACAGTCAAGAAACTAAAGCTGACAAGAGATTGGCTTCTACACTGATCCAAAATGTATCTCAAAATCCACCATGAACTATGTCCAAAAAATAAGCTGAAGTGTTTGAAATGGCCCTCACAGTCCACTGAATATCATTGGAAATCTATGAGTGTGTATTCATGCTATTGAATAAAACAGACTTATTAAAGAACTAGAAGCTTTCTGGTAGGAAGAGTGGGTGAAAAGTACTTAAACAAGAATAAAAAGTCTTCTAACTGGCTGCAAATTGTTTGCAAACATTAATATCTGCCAAAAGAGATTTTACTAAGTACTGGTAAGTAGGGGTGGGAATCTCTAGGCACCTCACGATTCGATACGATTACGATTCAGAGGGCTGCGATGCGATTATAAAACGATTATCGATGCATCTTGATGCATCTTTTTTTTCTATGCAGGATTTCTATTTTCTCACTGTGTAAGGACTTGGTACTTTTAAAGTAAAGTATTTGTAATGATCCATAATGAATTTACTTTCTTTTGTTAAAGAAAGTACCTTTAAAGCAAAGTATTTGTAATGATCCATAATGAATTTACTATCTTTTATTAATAAATCAAATGGAAGTGATGTGGCACGTGAACTAGAAGGCTCTCATTCACTGCTCTTGTTTGGAGCACATGAGACACTGGCTGCCACTCATCTGTGATAAAATGCGCTGTTACGGTGAAATAAGATCCAGTGGCCCACGCAGCACACGTTACAGCCGTTCTGCCCGTTTTCTTTAGTGATTTTAAAACTTTGGTTTTGGTCTCGTTATAGAGAGTGGGGATCGCTGTGTCAGTAAAATATCTTTGAGACGGGATGTGTGCAGCGCGAAAGCCCTGGTTCTCAACGACTGGAAACTGGCGTGCAGACTGCAGGTCACATAGCAACGTAATCTCGCCTAGGTAGTAGCTAACGAAAAGGCAAAGAGAGAGATTGAAGACGAACATTTGGAGATTAATAGACTTATTCGCATTTATAAGCACCACAGTTGGTTTCCTGGTACGTTAAATCTGCAACGACAGACTGTCAAACAGTAAAAAGTTGTGAAGATGAAGTCAGCTTCTCTTTCAAATTTTCCAGGTCGCATTTACATTCGGCGCCTCATTCAGAATTTAAGGTGGAACGGGAAAATGCGAACAAGAAGCTGGAGAATGAGAAGGTGACTTCAGCCTCGTAAAACAGTCTAATGTTAAGAGACATTTTACAAGAAACTATTCAACTTTTGAGGAAAAGTGTCCTGGAGGAGATGGGAGGAGGAGCGGCTATAACTGAAGCTTAAAGCAGAGCAAGTCTGAAATTGGTTTATATTTTATAGCCTATACTAGGACATTAGCACATACTGAGACATATTGGACATAAAATTTTGTGGTTCCCAAGGTGGTTTGATTTTTGTTGAAAGGACAAAATGGCTCTTCTTAACATTTGTGTTGTCGACTCCTGACCTAACTTTTAATGCGGCTTTTAATGCCACAGACTGCCTGGGCGCTGCACTTTCGCACTTTCAAGTTTCGCCTTTTGCCTTCAGTAAACTTTACGTTATAAATTAAAATTTAGAAAATCGATTTTTGACATCTGTGAATCGATTCAGAATCGTCCACGTCTGCATCGCGATGCATCTAAGAATCGAGTTTTCCATCGAAGTACAATGTCCAAATATTTACATATGCCACATTTATGATTTATTTTTTTTGTTTTTTTTACGTTAATCAATTAAGACATAACTGTGCACATAAATGTTATTTTTAAACTAGTTTGCTGCAGAGTTTACTTCTGTTCACTTCAAAAAATCATTAAAATATGTAATTTGTCCAGAGTCTCCTAACTTTATACTACTGTAAGTTTTATCAGACATAAGTTAAATGCAGTATATGAATCATAAAACTTGGTAGTATGACACTTCTTTCAATGAGTGACTATCCTAGAACATCTATGTGTTTATCTATGGCTAGCTAGCAGCTTTAGGCTCCCTCGAATGTTCAGCACTCTCGCTGCCAGTATACAACTGACTAACTGGCATCCCTAAAGGAGAAGCTACTTTCACGTGCCGTTATATAGAATCACCTGTAACCAGAGCTCTTTCAATAGCTCTTTCAATGTTTTTTTTGAGTCCCAATCCCACCCGCTCCTGTAGAAAATCAGAACCATTTGTGTCACTCCCCGCCACGACTGAAACATTTTGGCTCGCCCCCACCTGTGCAGTTCCGTTAAGGCAAACTAACATATCCAGTATCTGACAAAGTCTATTCACAAATACATTAATCTCTGTTGAAATAACACCAGAGTCATGGACTTACTGTGAAGTAACTTTACCATACACCATTTATTCTCAGTAAACATACAAACAAGCAAGAATTAAACCACAGAATGATTATTTTTGGTGTTTTTTTGGGTTCGGCAACTGTGGCCATTGGACTGAAGGCTCCGCCATCTCTGTAAGCTACAAGAATTTGCATGTTGTTCACATGATTGGTTCTTTCGCAACATGCTAAAGCAGTGCTTAGCCAGGGATGGGGGATTAGTTAAGTAGCGTGTCTTTGCCATTTTGTTAGCTACGAGCTAGGCGAGATGTTATCTGTGTTGCTGTGTGACCAGTAGTCTGTGCGTCAGTCTTCTGTGTTAAAGGTTGGTGGACCTTCCCATGCAGCAGAAAATACCATTGACTCCTTGGCTGCTATTGGCAAAAGGGGAAAAAAATCATGGTCTTGTCACCATCATCCCCTGGCTTCAATCCTATTGAGAACCTGTGGAGAATCCTTAAAAGGAAGATCTATGAGGGTGGGCGTCAGTATAGCTCAAAATAGCAGCTCTGTGAGGCAATTCTGACATTCTCAAATGAAGGAAAGAAACTATACATGGACTTAACAAGTTCAATAAATGAGAAAGTTGTTAGTCATCTCACACAAGGGTTCATATATCAATATGTAACTTGATCTGTGAATATAATTTTTGATTTAACTTTTTTGATTTAAAATTACCTGTCCAAGCAGCATATATGACGGATTTCTGTTTGAAATTATATAAATGTCATTATAACCCATTGAATGTTTTCAAAAACTGCATTTTGCATAATAATTTGGACTATTTTTAACTTATTTTGTGTTCTTTTCAAAATGTCAATAAAGCAATTGCAAGTATCAGTACTTCCACATAAAATAACATCTCATTGTGACAATTGTTGAGGATAAAAAAAAAAAATCCTTAAATATACGGGTTCTGTGTCGCATAATCTCTGCCGGACACTTGGAATTGCTCGACATCCACTTTACATCCACCATTCAAAAAGACCTTCTTTTTTGTTTAGTTATGGCTATGGTGGCTCTGATGCACAGATCTTGACTATATGGACATCCAATCATGCTAGCCGGCGTGACACTAAAGCCATCCGTAGAATAAATCATGGCCATCTTTGTCTCCTTTCAAAACTGATTGAAACTTCCTTTCC
Organism: Colossoma macropomum; assembly: GCF_904425465.1. NCBI lineage: Eukaryota > Metazoa > Chordata > Actinopteri > Characiformes > Serrasalmidae > Colossoma > Colossoma macropomum. Next base: position 64,514 of record NW_023495633.1, on the reverse strand, counting down.
AACCGTTGCTGCTTTAACCTAGCCCACCTGAACGGTCGACCCATTACTATTAAAGCCTTGTTAATCAGTTACCTCATTACTCAGAAAAAAAGTGGATATGTTTTTTGAAACTTGGCAGCAACCTGGTGACTACTTACATTTAAACATGCTGACCCCCCCAGGCTACAGTTATCTATCAAAACCCCGATTAAAAGGGAGAGGAGGTGGTCTGGCTGTGGTTTATTACTCTGGTTTAAAGGTCAAAGAACTTTTACTCTACAATACTATACCCTTTGAATATATTGCTTTGAATATGTTGCTTCCTCCTCGTCTCTGCTGTTGCTGTTAGTTTATTGCCTTCCCAAACCTGCTCCGAGCTTCTTGTCTAAACTTAATGAACTCCTCACAATCATCTAGTCTCTTTGCTCTGCTGTAATCGTGCTTGGTGACTTTAATATTCATGTCGATACTAAATGCTCTTTTACATCTGAGTTCATTTCAGTACTAGAGTATTTTAACTTGATACAGTGTTCCTTGGCAAGCGCCTGATGGCCGGGCAGCTCACATAACCCGGCCGGGCTCAGCCCGAAAAGGCAACGTGTGAGGACCATGTGGGCTCACCACCTGCAAGGTCCAGCATGGGAGACCGGTGCAGTGCCATATAGGCAGTGGGAGATGGCAGGGAGGTCCTTGGTGGCATAGACCCCTGCAGCAGAAACTGGCTCTTGGTACGTGGAATGTAACCTCACTGGGAGGGACGAGCCGGAGCTTGTGCAAGAGGTTGAGAGGTACCAACTAGTTATACCCACAGTGTTGCCTCTGGATCCAAACTCCTTGATAGGGGTTGGTCCCTCTCCTACTCAGGAGTTGCACAGGGTGAGAGGCACTGGGCAGGTGTGGGGATACTTACGAGTTCCAGGCTGGCTGCCGTGCAGTTGGAGTTTGTCCCGGTGGACGAGAGGGTCATCTCAATGTGAATTAAAATTGCAGAGAGGAAAACTCTGACTGTTGTGTGTGCTTATGCAACAAACAACAGGTCGGAGTATTCGGCCTTCTTGGAGCAAGTGGGCAGGGTTCTGGAAAGGGCCCCGCCTGGAGATTCTATAGTCTTACTGGGAGACTTCAATGCCAATGTTGGCAATGACTGGGAGACCTGGAGAGGTGTGATTGGGAAGATTGGCCTGCCCGATCTAAACTCGAATGGTGAATCGTTATTGGACTTCTGTGGTAGACATGGATTGTAGTAAGTAAGTAAGTAAAGTTTATTTATGTAGCGCTTTTTACAACAGGTGTTGTCACAAAGCAGCTTTACAAGGAAATCAGCATTACAAAAAAGAAATCCAGGTCCAAGCCCCCATGAGCAAGCCAGTGGCGACAGTGGCAAGGAAAAACTCCCTAAGAGAAACAGGAAAAAACCTTGAGAGGAACAAAGACTCAGAAGGGGAACCCTTCCTCCTCTGGTCGACTAGTAGTAAACATTGTTTATTATATAATGTGAATAATATATGCTACCACTGGGCACCATTATCAGTAAACACGGCATAAATTTCCACTGCTATGCCGATGACACTCAGTTATATTTAGCAAGCGACCCAGATGATAAAATTAAACTTAGATGGACACTCTGGAAGAGAGGTGCTGAGCTGTCAACTGATCACTATCTGGTGGTGAGTTGGATCAGATGGCAGGGAAGACTGATGGTCAGGCCTGGTAGGCCCAAGCCCAACTCCTTAATCAGAGAGACATGCCTCCATCACGGGAGTCAGGGCCAAAGGCTTCTGGCGTGTCAGACTCCATTTGCCTGGTGGAGGTCACTGAGGTAGTTGGCAAGCTCCTCTGTGGCAAGGCACTGGGGGTGGATGAGATTCATCTGGAAATGCTTAAGGCTTTGGATGTTGTGGGGCTGTTGTGGCTGACACGCCTCTGCAATATTGCATGGACCTCGGGAACGGTACCCTTGGACTGGCAGACCAGGGTGGTGTTCCCTATTTTTAAGAAAGGGGACCGGAGGGTGTGTGCCACCAACCGGGGTATCACACTGCTCAGCCTCCCTGGGGAAGTCTATGCCAAGGTACTGGAAAGGAGACTCTGACCGATAGTTGAACCTCAAATTGAAGAGGACCAATGTGGATTCCGTCCCGGCCGTTGAGGGGGCATGGGAGTTTGCCAACCCAGTCTACATGTGTTTTGTGGACTTGGAGAAGGCTTACAACCATGTTCCCCGAGATATCTTGTGGGAGGTTCTCCCGGAGTGAGAGCTGTGTTCGTATACTCGACATTAAGTCAGGCTCTTTCAGTTTTAGCGTTGGACTCCGCAAAGGTTGTGCCTTGTCTCCACTCCTGTTCGGGATATTAATGGACAGGGTGTCAAGGCATAGCTGAGGTCAGGAGGGAATTATGTGTGGAGGCCGGAGGGTGGCGTCTTTGCAGATGATGTTGTTCTTTTGGCTGGATCGCATGGACGCCTCCAGTGAGTGTGAAGCAGTTGGTATGTGGATCAGCACCTCCAAGTCCATGGTCCTAGCCCGGAAAAGGATGGCATGCCCACTCGGGGAAGGGGAAAGGACCTGCCCCAGCTGGAGGAGTTTAAGTATCTTGGGGTCTTGTTCACGAGTAATGGGAAGAGGGATCGTGAGATCGGCCACAGGCTGGGACAGGCGGCAGCAGTAATGCGGTCACTCTACCGGACTGTAGTGGTAAAGAAGGAGCTAAGCCATAGGGCAAAGCTCATGAGTCATGAGCTGTGGGTTATGACCGAAAGAATGAGATCGCGAATACAAGCGGCGGAAATGAGATTTCTTCGCAGGGTGGCGGGCTACACACTACTTGATAGGATGAGGAGCTCAGTCATCCGGGAGGAGCTCAGAGTAGAGCCTCCCCCCTGTGAGAAAATCTCTGTTGTCTATTGTGATATTAGGTCTGTCAATCACAATCTGTTTGCTGCTTCTCTTCAGTCTTCAGCCCTGTCTGACCTACATAACCTATCATCCTCCGACAGTATGGTTTCCTCTGTATAATGACAGTATCTCTGAATTGCTTAATGATCTAACCCCTTTAAAGAATAGACTTCTCCCAGCCACCCACTCGAGTCCTGAAGGCCATTGATTGGCGTCAAGCACATTTATGAAAAACTGGCCTTACTGTCCACTCTCTACTTTACACTGAGCACATCCACAAGTATAGGGATGCCCTTATTACTGGCTCTAACTACTGCTCCACTATCATAATAAAGTCTAGGCCAAAAACACTCTTTCGAACTATTAACAAACTCCTCCATCCTCCTGTGTCAGCGTGCCCCCATTTAGCTTGCAGTGTCAGGCTTTTCTACATTCCTTTGAAAAGAAAATGAATCTATAGTTTCTTTCCTTCTACTTCTCCTATTCTGGGCACAAAGCTAACTTGTTTCACGCCTGTTGACTCCTTTTATGTCTCTGCACTCATCACTAAGTCTGATACTTCCTCCTGTCAGCTTGACCCTGCCCCTACCACTCAAGGCTTGTCCTTCTGTAATCAACACTCCAGTTGCCACAGTGATAAATTCATGTCTCTCTTCTGGTTTTGTTCGTACTGCCCTTAAAAAAAGCTGCAGTTATTCCAATACTTGGGAAACCTGAATTGGATCAAACTTCTCTAGCTAAAGTAATGGAAAGAGTGGTTGCTTTCCAACTCCAGACATTTCTCAGTGATAATTTACTCTATGAGTCATTTCAATCTGATTTCCATACTCACCACAGCACTGAGAGAGCTCTACTGCATGTGTTTAATGATCTTTTCCGGTCTGCTGATAGTGGTTCTCTCACTGTTTTCCTTCTCTTGGGCTTAAATGTAGCATTTGATACTGTTAATCGTGATGTTTTTATTTCTTGTCTTTTCTCTGTTGGTATCACTGATACTGCCTTCGGGTCATATCTTACAAACAGGCAACAGTTTATCACCACACAGGTCCCTCACCTCTCCTGTTACATGCGGTGTCCCTCAGGCCTCAGTTCTTGGACCCCTACTTTTCTTAATCTACATCTCACCCCTTGGCCAGATCATTCATAGCCATGGCCTTCACTGTCAGTGTTATGCTGATGATATTCAGTTAAGTCACTCAAGCTAAACACTGATAAAACTGAACATTTTACTGGTTGGTCCTAAATCTTTATTATCAAAATCATCAAATTTTTCTGTTTGTATTGATGGTTTGCTTGTTAAGCCTGTACCTGTTGTCAGAAATCTTGGTATTTTATTCTGATCTTATTTTGATCTACATATCAAGTTCCTCACAAAGACTGCATTCTTTCACTTATGTAACGTTGCTCATCTTCGCCCGTTCCTGACTGATAATGTTGCGCAAACTTTGGTTCATGCCTTCATTATGTCCTATAATGATTACTGTAACTCCCTCTTTGTTGGTCTCCCCATAAAGTGTATACAAAAGCTACAGTACATTCAGAACTCTGCAGCATTCAGAGTTCTCACCCATACTAAGCATTTAGCTCACATCACTCCCATTCTCTCTCAGCTACACTGGCTGCCGGTCCTGTCCCGTATAAAGTTTACAATTTTATTACTCACTTTCAAAGCCCTGCATAACCTTGGTCCCTTTACCTCAGAGAACTCCTGATCTTATACACTCCCTCTCGCTCTCTCAGGTATTCTGGTAATAACTTATTTGCTGTCCCACGCACCAGACTTTCCATTTTTGGGAGGTAGGCAGGCTAATTAGAGGTGGTTAGAGACTAAAAGTTTAAAATGTTCATGTGACACCAGTGAGCGAAGCTTCAGAGATTCCTGTAATAAATTCCAGCTTGCTGGTGCACTGTATCTAAAAGCAGATCTTCCCAGTTCAGTAAATGCTCCTGTCACCTGAGGGGTGATCCAATCACTGGAACGAGTCTGGTAAGATACTTTGTTTACACTGGGCATTTCTGTGATGTACGAAAGCATGTGGCCAATAAGTGCTTTATAGATAAAAAGAAGCCAGTGTGTCTCCTGACGCACAGACAGATGACCAGCCAACTTTTTCATACAGTACACAGTGATGGGTTTTGTATGGGTCACCAGTAATGAATCTTAAAGCAGAGTGGTATACAGAGTGTAGAGATTTTAGAGTAGTTACAGAGGCATTTCTGTGTATCACATTGCCATAATCCAGGGTAGACAATATTGTTGCTTCAATAATCTGTTCTCTGTGTGCATTGGGTAACATACTTTGTTTCAATAAATGAAGCCAAAATTTTGCCTCAGTTTACACGAGAGCATGTTAATATGGTGTTTAAAAGTGCGTTTATCATCTAGCCGTATACCAAGATACTTGTACTCACTAACTTTTTCAATGTCAGATCCCTTCAGGGTTGTGATTTTAAAAGCGTTAAGATCAATATTAGAAGCTCTGGAAAACAGCATAAACTTTTTTTCTGTTTTCTCAACATTTAAGACTAGTTTATGATTGTGAAAAGCTGACATTTTATCCACGGTCACAGTCAGCCGAGCAGTACAAGATGGTGTCATCAGCATATAAATATACCTTGCAATCAACAGTTGAGGTAGCAATGTCATTTATATAAATATTAAATAGTACTGGTCCGAGGATCGAACCTTAAGGGACCCCCTTAGTTACCGGTAGTAGCTCTGATTTATTTTGTCCCAGGGCCACACATTGCTGTCTATTGGACAGATCGTTTCATGTGGTCAAAACCAATATTTTGTAGACTTTTTAAAAGTAGGTAATGATCAACTGTATCAAAGGCTTTAGAGAGATCAATAAAAATGACTGCACATTTTTTCTTTCTATCGATGCCACTGAGAAGACTAAGATGAGAGAAGCAGCAGAGATTGTGCTATGCTTTTCTCTAAAACCAGACTAGTGGTTAGACAAGACTGAATTTTGATGGAGAAATGTCTTGAGTTAATAATTCACTAAAGTTTCTAAAAATTTTGGCTAAGCGTGACAATTTAGAGATGGGTCTATAGTTACTGAGGTCTGAGACATCACCTCCTTTGTGGAGAGAAATTACATGTGCTGTTTCCAGATGCTGGAAATTCTGCTTGATAAAATAGATAAACTAAAAGTGTATGTAATGTGTTCTAAAATAAGTGGGGTCACAAAGCTCAGAAAGAAGGGGTCCAAGCTATCCTCTCCTGCACTTTTAGTGTTGATGGTGTTGAGAGCTTTGGCTACCAAGCGAGGAGAGAAAGAATGAATTGAGAAAGGTTGTATCTGTTTCATTGAGAGGCGCTTCCATATTAGAATTATCAGATAAATGTCCAGCAGCTGTAAAGTGAGTATTAAATACATGTCAGATTTCTCTCTGATCAGTAGGCTGTTGATCATGAATTACAATATGGGTTGCAATGTGCACTAATTTGTTGTTTTGTTCAAATTAACTGTCTTTCAGAATTTGAGGGAGTTTGAATTTGTAAATATCTCAAGGTAATATTCAGCTTGAGCTTTTCTGATGTGGGAGGTACATTTATTCTTTAGCCATTGGTCTCTGTCGCCATTTTTTCTAGCAATGGCCCATGCTTTATTTCTTGTATTGAGCAATGAAGTTATTTCAGAATTGAACCAGGGATTTGATCTGTCTTTGATTCTAACGTTTTTATAAGGGGCATGCTTGTTTACCACCACCAGGAAAGTTTTGCAAAAATGGTCTAGCACTTAATCAGTATCTTGGTTTGCAGAAGTATAGTGGACGTCACCGAGCGCCGGATCACTTAAGAAGTCTTGATCATCAGGTTTAAAATTTCTTCTTACCACCACCAAAGCGCCTGACTTTATTATGCTTGTGTTTCTAATGTGGTCACTAAAACCAGGGTCAAAAACATAATTTTATCAAGTTTGTTGGATAGAATCAAATCTAAAAGTGTTGACATGTTGGGGTCACACAAGTTAGGTCATGTTGGTTCTGTGACTAGTTGCTTTAGCGACAGATTTCCACATACTTCCTTCAAGTGGATGCATTAGTTAACCAGATTGAAATCACCTAGGATCAGGATTTCTGAGTTGATGCATGGATTTAAAAGTTCAGCTAAATCATCTACAATATGAGAGGGTGCGGAAGGAGGGCATATGTCAATAAGAGCAAATTCATCAAGCTATAAAACAAAAAAAATCATTTCCAATATGTAGTCCAAAAAACAACAGATATCACTTCAATATGTCATATTATAAATAAACCAAAGATGAAGACCTTTTACTGCAGCATTTAAAAAATGGCTGCCAAAGTTAACAAATCGGTTCATTTATACCCCATCTGATTGACTCATGAGTCAAATTCAACATGTTGTGAAAAGGCCATTACTAATTAGTAGACCAAAAACACATTTTGGTTTAACACCTTTCATACTACAAACATATCAAAGATGAAGTCCATTTACCACAGCACTTTAAAGTAACTGGCAGCCAAAGTTACTAAATCTGTTTATTAAGTTGACGCCCTTTACCAGTAAGTAGACCAAACAGCACACTGTGGGTTTCGTTAAACTGTAAGCTGTAGAACCATAAAACGTGTAAGTTATGTTCATTACCTGATCCCCATACCATAGAACATTAGGCCTCATTGTGCTGCTTTATGCTTGGTCCCCACATGTTGTCGCATGCAGCTATATTTCTCTGATTGGCTGTGTGAATGCTATTTTATTGCTTGTGTTGTAAAGCACTCTTGCGTGTATGAAAGGCACATTATAAATAAAACAAATTATTATTCATTGAAAGCAGAAATGTAAAGCCGTGTGTTGCTGGCTTTACCAATGTTCACTAATGATATGACCAAATAGTAGTGTGTATATATAATGAAAAAGAAGTGGCAAAATGATAGACCCTTTTGGTACTCCGCAGCGTTTATCATGCTTTTCAGATACAAAATCACCAAGGGTTAGCAGTCAGATATGTCTGGAACCTTTTAAGGACATTTCCAATCCAGTTTCTATTGGTCTAAAAGTAAACCATGATCTAAAGTATCATATGCAGCGGAAAGGTCCAAAGGGACAAGAATTGATACTTTGTTTTCATCAGTATTCAGTTTGAGGTCATTTCCTACTTTTACCAAGGCTGTTTCTGTACTGTGACCTGATTTGAAGCCTGACTGAAATTTTTATAGTTGTTTATGTACCATACCTTTCTCTATTATTTTTCCAAAGAATTTGAAATTCAGCCTGTAATTACTCATAATGGAAGAGTCCAAGTTGGGTTTCTTGAGAAGAGGTCTTAAAACAGCAAATTTTAGTGGGTCTGGAAAGCAAACTGATTCAAAAGATCTCTTTACTATATTTTCAAACCTGCTATATTTAAAACAAAGACAAGCACCTGTTAAATTAATTTTGCTTAAAAGAGCACTCTGTGACCAATAGACTACTGGATGCAGTGCACCACTAACCACGAACTGAATGCTAGATCTAATGTTAATTGTTTTATTAAAAAAAACAAACAATTAAAAAAAGCAACACATTCCTAACATTTTCATGAGAATTCCTTAATATTTGCTGGTGAGAGAGTCTATAGTAGAGAATAATATCCTAAAGTTTTTTTTATCTGTAATAATTTTGGAGAAGTACTATTGTATCTCAGAGCACATTGCCTTGTTACATAGGTTTATGGAATTTTTCGTAGTATAATGTTTTCATAGTATAAAGTTTTTGGTTTTTTCTATATTTGCTAACTTCTGTGACAGTCCCTTTTAAGAGAACGTATTCATTCATTCTTCCAAGGTGTGGTGTAGCTTGTGAATCAAATTTGGTTTGAGGTAGTTCAGCAATTTCTGAAGCCTGGTGTTTATTTAAAGTTCTCACAATAACAGTAATGCCCTGAGACAGCAACATTTACAATATCGTGAACATAAATGCCTATGCCACAAGAGATATTCAAGTCTGAAGCATGGCTCTGTTTGAGTTGTCATGTGCTGTGCTGAAAATCTCCAGTTAAAATAATCTCGTCATTACTTGCGACACATAGACAATAATTCTGAAAAGTCAGGAAGAAAGGAGGATGCATACTTTGGTGGACGATAAATCACTAATACCAGAATTGATGACGTTCAGTAAAACTGCCAAATATTCAAAGGAAGTGAATTTACCAAAGTTGTTTTTGTAGCTAATTTTGTATGAAGGGATAGTAGCTAGTCCGACCCCTTTTTTCCCCCTCCCGCACTATGCAGAGTACAGAAAGCTGTATTGTGGAGGGACAGGTTTCAGATAGGACTGCTGCATCATCGCAATTCCACCCAAGTTTTCTAGAAAATACACGTTTGCGTTTGAGTGCCGTAATGTTGAAAAGAGCCATTTTAAGTTCATTTACATGACTTTCCACTGTGATGCTAGGGATACTAGGTGTGATATAATACAAAAACCTCTTTTTTCTTGACTTTCCCAATCTTTTTTTCCTGAATGACACCATTACAGTGTTTTCATCGTTCAGAAATGCAAGGGAATTTGCTGAGCTAGCATAGGAAACAACCAATTGGGGTCATCTTTGTCTTCGCTTATTTGCTTATTGAAATCTCTAGAAAACAAGTCTGTGTTCTCATAGCTCCATGTTTCATCCCTGTGTTGTCTCAATTATGTTTCCTCCGCTTAAAAACAGGATTAATGTGCATACTGCTGGTATACATATATAGTTATAGTACATTATAGTACATTTAAAATGAATGTATTAAAATATTAATATGTTAATACATATTTATATTATACTTTCAGTAAATAATAACTGATTGTGTTTACGAACATGCTGCTTCTCAATAGGTTCCACTTATAACGTGCTCTTGTTGTACATTGCAGTAAACAAGAATGAGAATCTGTTCACTGATTTAAATGTTTCTTATTCATTATTTAAACTGAGCAATATTAACAACATATCATCAAAGTTGGCATTTGTGCTAAGAAGTGAATCTTTGACCATGTCCTCAAGGAGATTGTTTATTTCATTACTGTTTTAACATGGACTAATTAACTTGCCCTCACCATATTCCCTTCGAGGAATCACTGATGCCTTGCTCAGAACTTACTTGAAGGGGCAAAAGAATGGCAGTGCACAATGCTTAAACCTGACAAAGGAATTATTTACAAAGTTTATGTATGCTGTGCTCTGAAAATAAATTGTTAGTAAAGTAAACTTTGTAATGCAGTCTAATAACTTAACTGAGTCTAGCCCAGCTTTGCGATTCTATTGAAAAATCAGCTTCTCGTTGTCATTTGCTCCCCTTCTCGTGCGATGTAATAGCCAGTACGTGTGCAGGTGAGAACATATGCTTTGCAATATTATATAATAAATCCAATTCCAAAAAGGTTAGAATAGTATATCAAATGCAGAAAAGAAAACAGTAATTTATAGATCTACATTGACCTGTATTAAAACAAAAACTGATGCCTGCAACACATTGGCACGGGGCAATTTAGGAAATGGAACATTGTGAGATGTTCAGAAATTTTCTTTAACAGGAATCTGGAAATATCTCTGTGCACAAAGGGCAAGGCCAGGAAAACACATCTGAATCCTTGATCCTTTGAACCTTAGACGGTGCTGCATTGAAAACGACATTCTTCTGTGATGATATCACATGGACTTGGGAGTACCATCCACAGTGGAAAGCATATGTCAACAGCATCCACAAACACTGCTGACTTCTCTGGGCTTGAGCTCATCTGAAATGGTCTGATGCTCAGTGGAAGCATGTATAGTAGTCTGATAAGTTCACATTGTTTATGGAAACAATGGGTGTCATGTTCTGTAGGCCATAGAAGAGAAGGACCATCCAGATTGTTACCAGTGAGTACCCAGCCAACATTTCCACCCCATATTTGTTAACAATGGGCTGCCATTTATGGCCCTGTTTGGACAGCCAAGTTTGGGCCCACAAAAATTTGTCTCCATATGGGCCCTATGTGTGGTTGCCCATGTGGGCCACTAATGGGGCCAAGCTGGGTTGCAAGTGGGGTCCTTGTAAACAATCCTCCACAGGATTTTTCAGGGATGTTCATGCTTAATTCAACATATTCTGCATGTGTTACAACAGCATGCTTGCATAATCAGAAAATACAGGTGCTAGACTGACCTTCCTGAAGTCCAGATGTGTCTCCTAATTAAAACGTTACAGAGTAAAAATAAATTATGACCGTACGTTAAAACAAAGCACAGTTAAATTTAAAAGATTCACCAATCAAAACACAGCAGTTCCGGCAGGAAAAGCACTACAGAGATGTCAAGTTTAATGAAGAAGGACAGAGGACAACTAAACCAGCACACACGACGAACAGTCCACGTCCAAACGGTCATCTGTATTTTCACATGAACTAAAGAAAAAGGCATTATTATCAGCGGGCAGACACAAAACCCGCTGAGATCCATTCTCACAACTTGACTCCAGCCTGAGGCAGCATTAGCCGAGCTAGCTGATCCGAGCTAAACAGGTACCGTGTTTGCGGTTTTCCTCTTTCTTTTATTTTTTTATCTGTTGCACATATTTTATTAAAAGTGTCTGTCAGCTACTTTAGTTAACAGGTGTCACCCACAGCCTACAGTGTACATGTTTATACAGCCTAGTTTAGCTGCTGTTGTGTAGATAAACGGTCGTTTACGACTGTGTTAGTAATCTAGTCTAATACAGATTCTTCATAAACTTTAATCTTATAAGCTAGAGTCCAGGGAGCTGATGGGCAGCAGGACTCTCACTAAAATTACCCCATTAATAAAGCAATCCACTCATAATTTTGACTCAGTTTTTGCTCTTAAATGAATTAAACAGTAACAACCTCTGCGCAGTCTTTCAGGGACTCTAAAATACTTTATTGGAAACAGATAAACTAGGATGTCTTATATAATCATCTAACCATGAAATGCATGCAGTTTACTGTAAACCTTGTTCTTTACACAGTTTACATTCAGGTGTGTAAATGTGACTAGCAGAGTGCACTGTGATCAGTCTCAGCTCTCAGAAATTTAGCGTTTTTCTGTACAGATTATTTCCAGTGATGTAGCCTAGTCAGCTCAGAAATATGTTCAGGTTGTGACAGCGGAAATACGAAGAAGTAACTAAGTAACTCAGTACTTAAGTAGTTTTTTAATGAATTACTTATTTACTCTTACTTGAGTAATTTTATTTACTAATACTTTTACTTGTACTTGAGTAAATTATCACTGCAGTAGCAGTACTTGTACTTGAGTAGGGATTTTCAGTACTCTTTACACCCCTACAGCTGAAGATATATAACAAAAGAATGGCAAAAAATTTTCATTTTCAAAACTGGGTCACGTGACAAGTGACTTTTAATTGTTGTCAGAAGGAAAGGTGATGTACTACAGTGGTAAACATGCTTCTGTCCCAACTTCTTTGGAATTGGTTTTGTATAATGATCTGTTAGGATGATGCATTGATATTTGAACTCTCTGGGTTGGTATAATGATCTGTCAGGGTGATGCATTGATATATGAACTCTCTAGTGGGGAAAAAATAAACAATTAAGTAATATTAATTTAGAAACATGAAATTTTAGCCTTCATACAAGGTATGATGATAACCTTGTGGGTACCTCAAAATATTTTGTGTATAATTTAATTACATTTATCGATTTTTTGCCATTAAAGTGTGTTGTGCCCTTGTCCTCCAATTTAGTGAAGTTTCCAGGTATTTTGGCTGATACTAGTGCTAACTAGATCCTTTGGAACCAGAGTATACCATACTGTGTTAGTAATTAGATTCATAAACATGTATGCTTATTGCCTTATTGAGGTGTGATCTTTGGTGACCTCATCACCCTAACCATGTACCATGGAGCAGCATCTGAGGTCACTGAATCCCACATATATGACAGCTGTGTTGGCTTTAGGGTGTAAGTAAGTATAGCAGGCTGCTTTAGTGTACTGTAATCTCAGAGAAACAGTAAACAAGTCAAAGTTATTCTTTACATAGTGGAGACTGGAATTGCAGATGAGGACAAAATTCTTTTAAGAAAGATTTTTAGCAGAGGGATGAGGATGACTAGCTGTTAAGTATTCCTCAGCAAGGATGTGTTAGATTCTGTATTTTTGAGCATATTCAGACATTTTAGTGTATTTCATTAAGATACCTGTTTTTTAGATTTAGGACATTTGGTCTCAATAAATCTGCTATATTTTAATTCTAATAGCCTTATCAATCATTTGGACGTCTATTGGAAGTCTACTATTTGTCCTCACATCACAGTTCCTTGAATCCACTTGCTCCATTGAATCATCTGGTCTGGGGCTTGACTTCACACCTAGCCACAATACCTGTTTTAAATCTGTATAAATCCTGTGCTTCTCTCTAGATCATCAGAGGGCTGATTCTACTCTGTAGCATCAGAACTAGACTGTCCCCTCCAATGGCCATTTTAATTTGCCAATAAATCACATTTTCATTAATCCACAAGCTGTCTGTGTTTACTGCGAAGTTCCTGAGAAACTGCAGTCTTACAGACTGCAATCTTACAGATGGCTAAGCTGTACTTCAGGTCAGAAACAATGTGAATGATTGGTGTACCTGGTTTCAAAGATTGATGATTGGATCAAACACTTCGTATCATAATAGTTAAGGAATAAAATTCACAATTCATCATTGCCAAACCACCTAGTTAGCTCGTTCTGGTATACAGCAGTGGTCACCAACCCTGGTCCTCCTGCTGGGGAATCAACCACAATCTGCTACACCTGCTCCAGCTAATAACCATCTTCAGAGGTCCTTGATTGGCTGGATCAGAATCATTAGTGTTAGGTAATGGGAAAGAAAGCATGTTAGATTCAGATTGCTATACATAGCAGTGATCACCAATCCTGCTATTAGAGATCTACCTTCTTGTAGACTTTGGCTGCATTTGTTCTCAACTTAGCCTGACTTTGGCTGACTTGATGGTCAATGTGCAATGCTGATGACTGCAGGGAAGGTGTATAAAAATGCTGCCATCAAGTCAGACACATTCTACTTCCTCTACTGAGGTCACAGCAATGGCCGATCGCCTGTTCATCTTTTTTTTTGCAGACAAAATCGACCCAAAAGTTTACATTACATTTTTAGCCACACATCAGATCATATCTAAGTAATGTGTTATGAAAACATCTGGGACGATGGGTTAAGGTGCATGAGGGAAAAGTCACACATGAAATGCCTGCTTGAGCCACACTTTTAGAGTTTTTTTTTTATTTCTTGCTGTTTTATTGAGAACCGTATACTTTAGAATAAAGTAAACAATACAAAATGACAGAGGCAACCTTATTGCCAGGAAGGTAATAAGATATCTAAAAAATAAAGTATGACCTACAAGAGCAAGATATGTTTTAGAATAAAAACGTAACATACATGAAACATCCGAGATTCCAGCCAATGAGGGAGGGTGATGTCCTGACGTCATGAAGGTGTGTTGTAGCTCATGCAGTGGATGGAGAGCACTGTTCAAAAACTGCAGTTGCCTTGTTTCTGCAAGATTTTAATGTCATGTAACATGGTGATGTTCTGCAGTCCTGGCGAAAGTTGGACATAATTTCTAACCAGCCTGCATTGGTTGAAGTCCAGCATGTATCACGATAAGTCAGTGTTGTGTAGGGCTGCATAAGTTGACCGCAACCTTTAGCTCCAGTCCTAATCAACCTGACCTGATCCCTCTAATGATTGCCTCCAGAAGTCCTTGATTAGCTGAATGAGGTGTGGTAGATTTGGATGGAAAGTAAAACCTACAGGAAGATAGATATCCAGGAGGAACACTGGTGTCCACTGGTGTACAGGAATACACAGGATGACTATTTTCCTGTAGTCATATAATCCTTTTTGTGTTTTTCCTACAGATATCTTTCTGTGCGCTGTAAATACTATTTTGACTCCATGTTATCCCAGAGAGGATACACAGGATCGATGGTATTCAACCACAAGAAAGAGGCCCTCTCCATTTCAGTAAGCAACACTCAAATGATATTCTTATTCTTATTGTTGTTGTTATTATTATTGTTATTACTAAGAAGAAAACGCTTTTTGTTATTATTGTTATGTTTTTTAGTTTTTTAAAATGTTGGTTTGTGTATCTTTCTGACATTGCCATCCTGCCTATACTAATATCTATGACTTCATGGATTTTATCATCACTTCATGCAAGTGCTTTTCAAATATTTACATTATGCAATTGTATGCAAAAGTTTGAACTCCCCTGGTCAAATTACATGTTTTGTTGATTTTTTTAAGAGAACATAAGTACATGTCTACCAGAGAGAACACTCTACTGCACAATTTTAATGCACAATGACTAATTTTATGCAGGATTTAACATACTGAGAATAAATAAATGTGGCCATGCAATTTATGGCACATTCTGTTATTATAGATAGATAGATCGATCACTGTATTAATCCCAAAGGGAAATTCTTCTGTTGCAGCAGTACAGAGCACAGTAAAGAACAAAATGAACAGGTGCTAAAACAATAAAATAAACTAAAACAAAAAAAAATGTGCAGTACAAACATTAGAAGTAAATTGCATAAATACTATGCGGTTGAAAATGCAGTGGTGCATGTCCCTTCCAATTCAAATCAAATACAGTTCAGTCACAAGTGAATGAACAGTGACTATGTACTGTAAACGATAACCTATGTTAACAGTTGTGCAATATGAATATAATAAACAAAGTGACAGTGCAATGTGCAATATTTGTGGACAAATAAACAAAGTGGCAGTGCAATATGAAATATGTATAAATGTATAAGCAAAGTGCCTGTGCATAGTAATATGAGTTAAAAGATGTAATGTAATGTCCAGCCGGTGCCCAATGAGCCTGTCTTGTCAATGGTTCAGTATACGATAATGTCCCAGTCAGGCACAGTGATGAGGTGTTGTGCATTGTGATCGCTGTTGGTACAAACAATCTCCTGTACCGTTCCATGCTACAGCGGAGCTGAGTGAGTCTGTTGCTGAAGGTGCTCCGCTGTCTAACCAGTAGGTCATGGAGGGGATGTGATGTATTGTTTAGGATAGCAGTGAGTTTATTAAGTGACCTCCTTTCAGCCACCATCTCAAAACCATTCAGTGAGCATCCCAAGAAAGAACCAGCCTCCTTGGTCTTGGTCACATTGAGGAGCAGGTGGTTTCTCGTACACCACTCAACAAAACTTTCTACAAGGTTTCTATATTCTCCTTCCTGCCCGTCCCTAATGCACCCAACCACCACAAAGTCAGAAAATTTCTGAAGGTGGCAGAGGTCAGACCTGAACTGGAAGCCCATCGTATACAGGGTGAAGAGAAAGAGTAAGAGCACAGTTCCCTGAGATGCTCCAATGCTGCTGACCAGATGATCTGACAGGCAGGTTCCCAGTCGCACATTATGGGGTATCAGGCCAATACCGTGCTCTTTTACTTATGCTCATAAAAATTCACTGTCGAAAGACCATATATGCTGACTTTACCCTGTTTGACTGAGTAGAATAGCAAGGTATAAACGTTGTTTTTTTCTTTTTTTTAAACTAATTTTGTAAAATTGGCTGTAGAGAGAGCGTATTGTTTTACCGTGTACATCACTGCCTGGCTTTTAGCTTCAGTGCAATGTTACCAGCACCTCTCAGCTGCTCTGAGTGTTTGCTCAGTACTTGGCCACAGCATGTTGTTTTGAATGACAGCTTTATTTGAAATTGTTCATTGAGAGAGCTGTTTGTAAGGGCTGCAGAATAGATAGAGGATGTTCATACAGCATGAGTAGATAAATCATACTCCACGGTTTATTCAAACTTACAGTGTGAGTTACCAAAGAACAAGACTTCTAAAATTGCAGTGTATGTCTGGCTTTAGAGGACGTTCAACTACACCTCAACCAGCCAAACAAAATACTTCAGTCCAAAAGTAAGCTCCTCACATGCGTCAGCCTCCGGTGTGATTCCTGCTGTCACTGAGCTGCAGAGAAAGACACCAATAAGGAGCATCAAAACTATGCAGCTATACAGAACTGCTTTTCTGGCATGGAACAAAACCCGCTCTTCTCCGCTGCAGTGCTGCTTGATGCAATGTAACTAATGTAGCATAGCTAGCTAATTCAGGGGAGGAAGGCAGAGGAGAAAGAAAAGTTTTATTCAACTAGTTGTTTTCCCCACTCTTTTCTCCTCTTCTTATTGGTAGGTCAGATGTTACGTTTAATAGTGATTTCTTTATTTGCCTTCAACTAAAAATCACATCCAACACCCCCAGACATTTTAAGCTGCATCCACTGGCCCAAGGCAGCTATGTTCATGTCCAGTGTGACCATTTGACGTTACCCAGGACATATGTCGGAACAATAGGGGCGAGCTGGCATTTGACCCGCCAAACAGAGGGGGAAGTGGTGTGAAGCACACCGCCACTGGACTCGGGATCAGTGAAACGCTTCTCTATCTGGCAGTCTGATGGACAAATCTGGGTTTGGCGAATACAAGGAGAGCATTACCTGCCTGTCTACATTTGTACAAAATGTAAAGTTTGGTGGAGGAGGGATAGTTGGGATGAACTAGGACAGAGATTGAGAGCCAGGCCCTTTCGTCCAACATCAGTATGTGACATCACAAATGCTCTTCTAAATGAATGAGCAAAAATTCACGCAGACACTCGACAAAAGTGGAAGCTGTTATTGCTGCAAGGGAGGGACCAACTCTATATTATTGCCTATGGATTTAGAATGGGATGTCATAAAAATAAAATACTTTTGTCCATATAGTGTATATGGTGTATATAGTGCTGAAAGTAAGTTTTTGTTGGTAAATAAATGCTATGGACAGTGGTCCATTTTTGTCAATCAGAGAAAGGGTAAAACAGCACACTGATGCCATGTGGTTTTTGTTTTCATAAACTAAATTTACTTAAATTAATAGTCAGATTTCACTCATATAGGACATATTTTGCAGGTGGGAAAATGCAGTCTTCACCACTAAGCTAATATAAACACTGAATGTAAGAGAAAGGTCAAAATGACACCTAGGGCTTTCCCATGACACGTCGGTATCAGTATAGAAGCTAGATACACTCAATATGTCAACAGAATTACACTTACAGTTGGCATTCATTCCTTAATTTTATGTCCCGTACATAGGCTGTCAGTAAAGCCTCCCTCTTGTCCACACAGAAGCAGTGACATTATATGTATATATCTGTAATTATTTGCCCCTTAACACAAAATATGTTAAAGGAGCATTCCGGCCTAACTAGAGTCTCATTTTTTTGCCATTTTATGCAGTATTTTGTAGTGCAGCATTGTATCCCTCCACCTTATCTCAGAAACCAAATTGAGGTGGGATATCTAGATAGCCAAGTAGTTCACTAACTTTAGCTTTTATGTTTTGTCCTTTTTATTTCACAAGCCATTTCTGTTGCCCGAAAAGCTACTCTCTCCATTGTAATTCTGATTTGTAAACAACCCAAACGTGGCTGCTTACCTACACAAACGTGAACAATCAAGTTAGTAAGAGTGGATCTGAGCAAAAAATCTAAATTGAGCAATAGGGCTTGTAATATGAACATAGCCTTAAATATTTTTCAAAGAGCCGGTGTTTGAAGATAACAAGGGACTCAGCCGTTCAAATTCCCATTGAAAGTTTGTTCTGTCACCTGGGTGTTAGGACAGAGAAGAGTCTTGATGATTGTCTTCCATGCTTTGAGGGATGAGCTGAGCCACACTTGATGCTCGAAATGCAGCGTACCTAGTCTTTGTACTGCTTTTGTTCAAATAGAGATCAAAGTAGACTTATCAATCACTGATTTCTGTTTTTATTTGCATTTCACATTTTGTCCCAACTTTTTTTGGAAATGAGTTTTTATGTTTTCTGACATGCTTTTTCATTTCTCTCTCTCTCTCTCTGTCTCTGTCTTTCCCTCTTTCTCTCTTTCTCTATTTCTGTTAGGTGCAGCCCGGAGAGGGTGATAAGGCTACTCTCAGTGACATGCGCTCTTTGTCTGGAGGGGAACGATCATTTTCCACTGTCTGTTTTGTTTTGTCTCTTTGGGCCATAGCTGAAGCTCCATTTCGCTGCCTGGATGAATTTGATGTGTACATGGTAAAGCACATTGCCAACCTCATGACCTTAAAGCCCCAGGGAACCTAAATCATTTATAACTTTTCACAGTCTACATGTTCTTCGCAAGAATTTCTCCCATTTTAGTATAAATTGGGCAGTCTTAATTTTGGTTAAAGGTAGTCTCGCGAAGTCAGACTTTATCTAGTACAAAGAATGTCTGTGCACAGCCATGAGAATATTTGGGCTAAGAGTGGGTGAAAATATAGAGTTATTAGAGTGGGAACAAACTGAGAGTGAAATTTATAAACCAATGCTTCATGAAGGTGGAACTCAAAGTAGAGGGTGATTGTGCGCTTGTCAGCATTGTCAGATGGACAGAAGTCTGTCAGAAGTAGGTACATGTGTGTCGCATGTGCGAAGATCACAGAATGTGGTACACATAAACATGAACTGCTGCAAAAAAGACAAAGACAGTCTTACCAAACTAATCTATACATAATTTTAAAGCATGTCACTGGGCAAGTAATAAAAGTTGACAGTGAGTTACCAGTGGCTGTATGTTGCCTTCGTCGTTCACAGTTATGACGATACAGCTGGAGTAAAAAATGTGCAAAGAATTGGCAGCTATGTTTGAGAAAAGATGAGCTCTCGGATTTGTACTAAAGAATGTTCACACCCACTAAAAAGCATGCAAAAAAAGGACACTGTTGACTTCAGTGGTCTCTGTCTGAAGCGCACATCTCCATCTGTCTTGGCCAATGACTTTCTCATGTTCCAAGTGCAATGGTGGCATCGCTTAAAGCTATTTTTTTGTCTAGTTTTGTGCTGTGACCTGCACATGCAACTAGAATTGAAAATACAAACTCTTACTGCCGTAATGGATTTATAAGCAAGACATTGGATTTTTTTTGTCTTCTTCAAGTAAGTAAAAAGGTGGCCAGGCTTAGTAAACTAAACATTTACCATGTCTTTTGTGGCAAACAAGCCACAACCTCTTTTTTCTGAAGTGATAAAGGATGAGTTTGTGATACAGAAACAGTCCTCCCACATCAATTTCTTACCACACTAATCCTCTTATGGCTGAATAAGGTGAGATCTAAAATATCTTTTATTAATAAATCAAATGGAAGTGATGTGGCAAGTGAACTAGAAGGCTCTCATTCAGAGACACTGCTGCCACTCATCTGCGATAAAATGCGCTGTTACCCTGAAATAAGATTCAGTGGTAATGGGTGTCCACGCAGCGCGTTACAGCCAACCTTCCCGTTTTCTTTAGTGATCTTATATCTTCGGTTTTGGTCTCGTTGTGTGTGTGTGTGGGGGGGGGTATTTTCTGTCGTTGGTATTTTCGAGACTGGACGCTGAATCTCGGCTCCATAGTGTGCAGCATAGCGCGAAAGCCCTGGTTGTCAACGACCGAGAACAGACAGCAGACAGCAGGTCACATAGCCCCGAGGTCTGGCCTCGCCAGGAGCGAACGCAAAAACAGAGATTAAGATGAACATTTGGAGGACTTATTCACATTTACAAACAGCGCGGTTGGTTAAATCTGCAACGAGAGTTAAAAAAAAGTTGCGAAAATGAACTCGCTTCTCTTTCGTATTTTCCCGTTCCACCTTAAATGGTGCAGCAGTTACATTCGGCGCCTAAGGCAGAATTTAAGGTGAAACGGGAAAATTAGAACGAGAAGCTGGCGAATGAGAAGCGACTTCAGCCTCGTAAAACAGCCGGATGCTGAGACATTTTACAAGAAACTCTAGTTTTGAAGACAAGTTTTCTGGCAGAGATGGAAGGAAAGCAGCTATAGCTGAAGCTTAAAGCAGAGCGAAGTAAATCTGCGCTCTCGTTTATATTTTTAGCCCATACTACGGCATTAACACATACTGGACATTAAATGTTGCAGCTCCCAAGGTGGTTTGACTTTGTTGAAAGGCAAAATGTCTCTTCTTAACATTTGTGTTGTGACTCCTGACCTAACCCGGCTTTAATGCCGAGGGAGCCGGTCGGATTTCTCACTCATCCATTGTGTTATTGTTATGTGCCGCCACAGACTGTCCAGGCGCTGCACTTCCGCACTTCCAGTTCCGCCTTTTGCGTTCCATCAACATTACGTTGTAAATTAAATATTCAGAAAATCGATTTTTGACATTTGTGAATCGATTCAGAATCGTTCACGTCCGCATCGCGATGCATCTAAGAATCGAGTTTTTCCCGCACCCCTACGGAGATGTGTACAACAGTACATATCATAGTTTTATTTCATTCAGTAAGTTTTATTTAATAACTAGTCTGTCTATATATATTTGTTTTTTCTTCTCATATATATATATATATATATATATATATATATATATATATATATATGCATGCGTGTGATTTGATTTGATTTGAGAGCTGAGCATCAGTGCAGAAAAATGTAAACAAAATTTAAAAACAAAGCAAGCAAAGGGGATTCTCAAAAGGCACATGCAGAGAAACACCTAATTTTTCAACATTAGTGCAAATGTACCAAAGTTTTATGAGGGCATTTTAACAATTTAAAATTTAAAATTAAATAATTTTTAAATGAGCAGAAGGCCAAATGAGGAAATGTTTAACATTATCATAAATTAACACGTAACCACAAACGTTTGGAAGGTCCTATGATAACACACTAAGATAAAATGAAGCACGGGATACACAGTGATTTCATGGACTTTTTTTTTTTTACTTTTGGTCATAAAATTATGAATGTGTGCAACCACGCATTTTATTTTACTGTTTAATGTATAACTGTAAAAACTGCTTTTTTACTCACCCAGCAACAAGCTAATGGTAGTATACTC
Organism: Colossoma macropomum; assembly: GCF_904425465.1. NCBI lineage: Eukaryota > Metazoa > Chordata > Actinopteri > Characiformes > Serrasalmidae > Colossoma > Colossoma macropomum. Next base: position 42,764 of record NW_023495633.1, on the reverse strand, counting down.
TTTGGCATGACGCGAAGCGGAATCTTTTAAAATACACAATGTTTTAGATAATTATTTAAGTTATTATTAATAATAATCAACATTAACAAGCATTCTGCCAAGAAATGTAGCTCCTTTAGAGTATGGTATGGTTGCTAAGCAACCACTAACCGCTGAATAAGGAGAAGAACATTCGGTCGCCAATCACTGCATACTGCAGACATTTCATGATTTTTTTTTCTTTCATATAACAATGAACATATGTAACATAGCACTGTTGAATGCAAAAGCTTCCAGTTTATAAGTACTTTTTGGTCACCAAATTACCACTGCGAGCCTTCTGCCAGTCTGACGATGGGACTTTTCTCACGCTGGGGCTGAATCTCAAACGGCTCCCTGCTCCCTAGATAGATAGACAAATAGTAGGGGTGGGGGGAAAAATCGACTCTTAGATGCATCATGTGGACGTGAATGATTCTAAATCGATTCACAAATGTCAAAAATCGATTTTCTAAATATTTAATTTATAACGTAATGTTGACGGAATGCAAAAGGAACTTGGAAGTGCAGAAGTACAGCCCCCAAATACTCTGTGGCAGCACATAACGAAAACACAACTGGATGAGCGAGAAATCCGAGCGACACCCTCTGCATTAAAAGCTAGGTTCGGTCAGGAGTTGACAACCCAAATGTTAAGAAGAGCCATTTTGTCCTTTCAACAAAAATCAAACCACCGTGGGAGCCACAACATTTTATGTCCAATATGTCTCTGAAGTATATTTTAAAAAGGAACCTTTGATAGAAGAAGGTAAAAACACTCTTTCAATAAGTTGAGGTGGTAGTATCTAGGAGTGCCCTATGTGCTCTGTTTGTGCAGGGGCTAGGAATGTGAGTTGGGGGCCCTTGGTCCATTGGGAGAGGGCCTCTCACTTTCTCCCTTCTTCTCTTAGGTCCAAATAGATGAGATCATTTTAAAAAGAACCATATGTTCTGTCTCCTGTTTCAACAACAAGAACCATATATATATGCTGTTGGTCAGTCTGTTCGGGAGGGGACATTTAGAATTGGCACAGATCCTCTCTCAGGTACTCTATAGTGCTTGATATGATACTGTTTTACTATGTAATAAACCTTTTACTGGCAACTCAGTATCGGCGGAGTTTTTCTTCACAACATCTAAACACCATCGCCACTAAATAAACAACATCTCAGTATGTGCTAATGTACTAGTGTAGGCTAAAAATATATAAACGAAAATGAAGTTTTCTCTGCTTTAAGCTTTAGCTATAGCCACTTTCCTCCCATTTTTGCTGAGACATTTTCCTTAAAAGTAGAACCGTTTCTTGTAAAATGTCTATCAACATCCGACTGTTTTTACGAGGCTGGAGTCGCTTCTCATTCTCCAGCTTCTTGTTCGAATTTTCCCATTCTACCTTAAATTCTGACTGAGGCACCAAACGTAAATGCGGCACCATTTAATGTGGACCGGGAAAGTTCGTAAGAGAAGCTGACTTCATCTTCGCAACTTTTTACTGTTTGACAGTCTGTCGTTGCAGATATAACTTACCAGGAAACCAACTGCGGTGCTTGTAAATGTGAATAAGTCCATTCATCTCCAAATGTTCGTCTTCAATCTCTCTCGTTGCCTCTTCGTTAGCAAATAGCTAGGCGAGACTGCGTTGCTAAGTGATCTGCAGTCTGTACACCAGTTTTCAGTCGTTGAGAACCAGGGTTTTCACACTATGTTGCACACGTCCCATCTCGAAAATATTGTACTGACCCAGCGATCCCCACTCTCTGTTATAAGTTATAAAATCACTAAAGAAAAAGTGTTGGACGGCTGTAACGTGTGCTGCGTGGACTTCCACTGACACTGGATCTTATTTCACCGTAACAGCACATTTTATCACAGAAGAGTGGCAGCCAGTGTCTCGTGCTCCAAACAAAAGCAGTGAATGAGAGCCCTCTAGTTCACTTGCCACATCACTTTCATTTGTTTTATTAATAAAAGATATTGGAAATAAATTCATTATGGATCATTACAAATACTTTGCTTTAAAAGTACCAAGTCATCACAGAGTGAAAAAATAGAAATCCTGTATAGAAAAAAAAGATGTATCAAGATGCATCAATAATCGTTTTATAATCGCATCGCAGCCCTCTGAATCGTAATCGAATCGTGAGGTGCCTAGAGATTTCCACCCCTAATAGATAGAGAGATAGATAGATAGATACTTTATTGATCCTGAAGGACAGTTAGCAGCCAGTAGCAGTCACGCAACACAGGACAGTTATAATAATAAGGGTGATGCGATATAAAAGCAAGAATATATACAGAAACCTACAGGCATATATACAATCTACAGGCATATATACAAATAGAAATATACAAAAATATGCAATAAGATCTATAACCTGAGATAAAAAAGGCAGTGCAATAATGAATGTACGAGGTGCAGGTAACAGCATAAAATGACAATACTGAACAAATATGTGCATACATTGGTACTGAGATAAAAATGTCTAAAGTGTCTAGGTGTGGAGTGTCCAGATGTGTGATAGTGCACTACGTAGGAATTTAAATACTGGCTCCAGCAGCCCAACAATGCAAAATACCGCAAAAATGTTCATTTGGCATTCATCCACATTCATACTCGACAAGCAGTGCCCTATTTGACAGCAGAAGCAAGAATTTCTAAATGTAATATTACACAGCACACTACGTAGGGAGTACGGAGCTGTTTGGGATTCAGCCTGGGTTTGCTACTTCTGACTGAAACGTGGACATTTGAAGCGTGTAAGCCATTCAGGTGACATTCTTTAGATTTCTCTATTGCTGTTTTACAGTTAATCATATCATGAGTACTTTAATTCAAGCCTGTGATATTAATGTTGGAGTTGTTTAGCATGTTTGCTGTCTTTTACCTTGTTGGCTCTTAATTCATCAGTACACTCAGTGGTTCAGGCGGTCATAGCCGTGGTATATTCCCATAGGACTGGAATTATTAGTGATATAATTATACTTTCACACTCTATCACTATAACACAGACATTTAAAACTGTGAGATATTCAAATAAAATATTCTTTGCTTAGAATGTTACAGTTTTAAGACTGCTGCACACTCCTGCAATAGAGAGTTGTTTCTTTTTGCACAGGTGCATTAAGCATTCGGTATCGGCTGCCAGCTCTGATCTTTGCGATACTTGTTCTACGAGTACTGCCATTGTTAAAAATCTGGATTTGACTTCAGAGTTAATTCATATTAAATGTTAGCATAGTGAATACATCAGTAAATGATGTATTCACTATGCTAACATTTACTATGAATTAACTCTGACATCAAATCCAGATTTCTAACAATGGCAGTACTCGTAGAACAAGTACTGTTCAAGCCTACAGTCATAGCACTTTTAAAATTTTTGCTTTCCTTCAGGACATGGTGAATCGCCGGATTTCCATGGACATGATGTTGAAGATTGCAGCTAGCCAGCGCTACAGACAGTTTATTTTCCTCACTCCTCAGAGCATGAGGTAACAACCTTTTCTAGTTTCCATTGGTCTCAAAGTTCCCAAACTGGTATGGGTAGCCTTTTAAAATAATAATAATAATAAATAAGAATATTACTATTATTATTATCATAATAGTGATAATCTCAAATTAAATGTTTTATTGTTGTTGTTGTTGTTGTTATTATTGTTATTATTATTATTATTATTATTATAGGGTCCAAGCACGCAGGTCATAGGACCCTATTACTTTTGCTCAGATTTTTCTTATTATTCTTTTTCTCCTGAAAAACGTGTTGTGGAGAAGAGAGTGCAAGTCCTAGAGACACCAAACATTCACACCAAACACAAACATCGTATGAAAATGTGTGCAAATTTGCATAAAATGCTAATTATCTTAAAATCTATAGAGATTTTTAATATGGGCTGTTTTGTGGCCCATCACATACATAATCAGGAGAAGAAAGAATTTTGTCTCTACGACATACGGTACAGAATCGCCAGCCCTAAACGTATAAAGCTTTGCTATAGCGCCACCATCAGGCCAACTGGGCTGAGCTCAAGCGCCTGAGTAGCAAGAGGGACTACTACCTATTGACCAAGTTTCATGTCTGTACGACTTACGGTCAGAAAAAGAAGAAGAAGAATAAGAAAAATCCTAACAATTACAATAGGGTTCCAGCACTTCGTGTACTGCTCTGAATGAGTTACACTTGATGGTTAACCCTAACAAAACAGTTAAAAACATAGGAAAAGCTATAATTTTCTCAATATCTGATGGAAATTTTACAGAGTTCGTTCTTAGCTATTAGATGTTCTGTGACACAAGATACATGCACACAGGTAAAACATTTAATACTAAAGTATTTGGAAAAATGGGTAATGCGTGGTGTGTGTGTGTGTATGTATATATATAATGACAAAAAACTAACATACACACAGTAAAATTAGCAAACTGAAACGAGGTAATATGAGAAATCTTAGATATATAATTTTCTCTGTAAGTCAAATCTGGTAGTACTATTAAACTGCCTGAATTAAAAACAAGGGGGAAATGGCATTCAAGACAACATTAAACTTAGCTAGAGTGTTACAGCATCTTGAAACATACCACCTTGCCACATCATCGGAGAGGAAAGCTCTATAGTTCAAAAAATTGTCCATGGGTTCAGTGACTTAGGCGTGGCCTGCAGTGTCTGTCAGTGGTCAGTTTCCTGGGATTTGTGAGAGTAGAACAGTGCACCTTTGAAATCCAGAGGTTTGCATGGGTTATTTTGTCTTAGAATGATTAAAAGTTCAAAATGGGATCAGCTGATGATTGGAAATCATCCCAATGTTTCTAGAATTACTTTTCTAGAATACATTTAATTTGGGATAAAACATGGCATGTTTTTTATTTTTAACATGAAAAAGAATTAATTACACTTCCATACAACATGATATCCTTATGTAGCCAAACTATGACATGTCCCAGGATGTGAAAGTGTTCTGATGTTCTCATTTTGGTGGTGTTATTGAAAAATTGTCTTATTGTGGATTTGTATTTCCATTGCATGCTGTATTTTTGCATTGCATAGCAGATAAAGACAGATCACACCATTTTGGGAAAGGGTCTTCGTAAATTGTCCTGGGCATTGCTTTATAGGTGGTTGTTGGTTGTCCCGCAGTTGGAGATAGGACAGACTGACTTTATGGCCTCTAGAAATCTCAACCTGGGAAAGTCTCAACCTCAGGAGAGCTTTCATGAACTCTCATACATTTGGGCCATACACCTTGTAGAGAAGTTGGGGTCTGGGCTTGTTTATACTAACATGATCGAGACGTTGCCCAGGTTTCTTTGGGCCTTGAGGCTAGATTCCAGAGGTCAAATTGTGGCCAGAAAGTGTGGTTCTTTCAGCTCAATAACGTTGGGGTATGTTAATAAAAAAAAAAAAAACTGCTAATTACATAATTTGCACAAATATTTCTCTGATACAGATAACACAAGCATTTTTGTCAGTGATGGCATGGTAATCTATGCCTGGTTAAAGATTAATGTTTTGATTGTATTGCATATCAAAAAAATGGTTAAACTTTGTATGCTTTATAATAAAGTAACATATTAATCTATTAGAAGATACTATCACTTCGGTATGTCAGTTACTTTTAATCATTTTTATTTTTTAGCTAATAGATTAGGCGGTCATGTGATGACTCCGAGCTGATAGGAACAGACCTGTGCCGCTTGTAAATCTACCACACATTCTGTATAATTCTTTAACCCAGCTAAGCTTACAAAAGTCAGAGGGAAAATGAGAATTTTGACTAATAGACAGATACAAATGTCAAAAAGTGGTAAAAAGGACAATCAAGCCACTGTGACTTCAGGAAAAGATGCAGACCATGTGAAGATCAATGATATCAACTGAATAATTAACAACATAACTGCTTACATCACAGTGGTTATGGGCCAAACGTTCATCCAGTTTGCTGCCACTCTTGACTCTATTCCCATGAAACTTTAATAAAATGATGCTTGGCTAACTGTGATAGAAAGTCATGTTTCTAATGCCGAGGACAAGCTAAGTCCAAATGAGCTGACTGCATTGAAAAAATGGTGGAAATGATTTCTAAAAAAAAAAAACAAAAAAAAATGAAAATCTTAACCACAGGTGTTTTTTATTTGGAGCCATGGCTTCCACGGTTTCTTAGGCTTTTCTGCAGAAAAGACTGCCTGAAGACCGATCGAGCACACTGGCTTGGATCCAAGCCAAAACCGATATATCAGTGACCATGTCCAGTCATCGTCAAATTGAACAGCTTTCGTGATAAAGTCTGCAGCCATAGAGTGCTAAAAAGCAGCTAATGGTTTATGATTGCTATGTGTTCATTCAGCAGGACGTTTCCGCTTTTGTGCAATAAACACACTGAGGCTTCAGTCATGAAGCCTCAGTGTCTTTCTTTCACTTTTTCTGTTTCCTCCCTGCTTCATTTTTATCCTGTTGTTTTGATTAAACAAAACTAATATATTAAACAAATTATTGCTGCCTTTGCTAAAATCGCAGAAAACAATGTGTTTTAGCAAAGTGATTTATGCAGAAAATACAAGCAGTTGTGCTGCTAATATCCTGTAGGGCTATACATTGTGACAATATTGTTGCACATGCTGGGAGAAATTTTATCCTGTGTGGGGAAAAAAAAAGATTACAGTTGCACATATTATAAAGCACCCTGTGTGTGTGTAGTATTTTATGCATTTGACTGACATTGAAGGCAACTAGTCATAGACTGTTGTTTAATTGCAACCTGTAGGAACAGAATTGTTAAAACAGTGTCTCAGTGGCTATCAGGAAATGGGGCGTCAAACAGAACTTTTAAATAACTTAAAAACAGGATGCCATGAACTTAAACTTTTTCAGAACGGGCTGGCCAACCATGACATGTCAACCTTATTACCTCTATAGTGATCAAAACTAAAATCAGTTGGGTTTACTTTTTGTTTGTTTTTTGCCTTCAGGACATTTTGATACATAATACTTTGCTTGTGGATCTTATTATTCTGTTTAAAACTTTTGGTTCAAAATTATCTCCATGAAAGCCCAGTTCAGGTCTTGGTTTTAAACTGGTGCTGTGAATAAAGTACAATAATTTTTTTAATTAATATATTAATTAATTGTATTATTATTATTAGTAGTAGTAGTAGTAGTAGTAGTACTTCTCCAAAGAAGCCATTCCAACCAGGAATTAGAGCATGTTCACCAAATAAAATTCATAAATATTTGAAACAGAACAAATATATTTGTCATGTTATAGAGTATTGCTTCCTTTCATTTTGTAATTTTCCACAGCTATGATACTATATAATAGGTGCATTTTACCTAACAATATGTAAATGTAGTTAAACAGGTTTAGATTTTGTAGTAAGTTTATTTTAAACTTTTGGGTATGGGTACATTTATAGTGGCCCCCATTTACAATGTGGCTAAGCTATACACAAAACAAGGGATTGAAAAGAGTAAGTAAAAAGATAAAGCAAAGGGCATATTAAAACAGTAAGAAAGAAAAAATAAAGGTTATGCAATTAAAAAAAAGCAAGACTGTCATCAAAATGCAATATGTCGGCTATGACATGATACAGTTTTGCAAATGTAAGTTTTAGGCCCTGTCCACATGTACCTGACCAACACACAGAGAAAAGCTATGTTTGCAGTAATATCCAGATATGTGTGGATGGGGCTCTACTCTGCTTCTATGCAAACTGCTGTGCCTATGCAAAGTTGACATAGGTAGAATGATTCACTCAAGTCTGAACATATGTATGCTGTGAAAAAAATGCTTAACGTGAGCTTGCGCAAGTCATGAATTGCAGTGCTGAAATATGCAGTCATCTGCTTAGCCTGTGAGCTATTCAGTGTCGTTCACATTGTCCATTACAAAAGGTAGTCAAACTAATTTAATTTACCCATCACAAACATCCTCAGCGGAATCAAGCCAAAGCTCAAGATGGCAACATTCTTCTTTAGTGTCCCCACGGCTTTCATCCGAGAAGGTGCAGTTATTGTCACTCTCTAGGGCAACGCTCACCAGCGGCAGAGATGATTGAATGTGCCATCTTGTAGCTCCTCTGTCAGAATAAAGACGACCCGAACGTGTACTCTTGTTTATAGGGTGCGTTGTGAATAAACAAAAGCTAGTGTGTTTCTCTAAGTACAACTGAAGAGGGCCAAGAAACATGCTTTTTTTTAGAAAGTATTCAATTACAAGTTTTGAAAGGGTCACCAGTGGTGAATGTCAGAGCTGAGTAATAAACTGAATCTGAGGATGTACGCAGAACCCTTTCTATATATTACATCACCATAATCAAGAACAGATAATAATGTTGCTTAAATTATCTTCTTCTTAGTGTGCATCGGGAAACACTGTTTATTTAGACATAGAATTTTTGCCTAAAATTACTTACAAGCTTAAAATAGTGTCATCAGCATGAAGATCCACTTAAAGCGAAGGCAGCAATATCATTAATATACATATTGAATAAAACTGGCCCTAGGTCCAAACCTTGAGGAACACGCTTAATAATTGGATGCAAATCTGATGTCCCACTGCAACACACTGATGCCTGTCAGAGAGGTGATTCTGAACCCAGTTAGTAGTATTTTGGTCAAAGCCAATATTTTGTAAACTTTTAAAAGTAGGGGATAATCGACTGTATCAAAGGCTTTGGAGGGATCAACAAAAAGGACGATACAATGCTTCTTTCTGTCTATGGCAGTAAAAAGATCATTTAAAACAAGTGTGGTAGCAGATTTGGAACTATGCTCTCCTCTTAAATCAGATTGGTAGGCACACAAGATAGAGTTTGCTCTGAGAAATTGCTTGAATTGATCATTCACCAAAGATTCTTAAATTTTAGCTAAGCATGACAGTTTAGAGATTGGCCTATAATTATTAAGATCTGAATCCACACCATCTTTGTGGAGTGAAATTACGTGAGCTGTTTTCCAGAAACTGATAATTCTACATGCTAAAACAGCAATATTAAAATGTATGTGATGCATTCTAAAGTAACCAGGGTCACAAGCCGCAGAAAAAGGGATCCAGTCTGTCTTCTCCTGTAACCTTTCTTGAGTCGATGGCTTCGAGAGTCTTAGCTACTATTCAAGGAGAGAAAGTGTGAAGTGACCATGGCTTATTCTAGGAGTTATCTGATACTTGGAAGAAATGATCCCATTTCGATATTATGAAATAAATGCCCAGCAGCTGTGAAATGTGGACAGAGCTCATTCTGATCAGAAATTAGATGGTCATTAAGTGAAATATGGGTTAAAACAAGGAATGAGTTGTTTTTGAGCAAATGAATGGCCTTCCAGAAATTAAGATTGTTTGAAAACAACTTTGTAATCAATTGAAGATAAAATCTGATATAAGCTCTCTAATAGATGAAATACATTGTCTTCATTTGCTTAAATGAAGGACTATGGTATCTGTCTCCAGTTTGTCTGTGCTTTATTTCTTGCTTCAAGCAAAGACGAAATTTCAGAAAACCAAAGGCGGATAACTCGTTTTTATATTGACCATGGATAGAGTAGGGATGTGTTTGTTCTGGCCAGATCATGCTCACCTCAGTTGCTAAGTTTCAATATCAACCGCAAGCCATTCTACGCATCATGTCAGGTTGCCCTTATAATACTGATAGGGGTATGCTCTCGGTGAGCCTTGATTGACTGACAAGATAATGACTTCACATGGGGTGTTGAACTACCAACATATAAAGTGATCTACTGCCCCACCAGAAAAGACCATAAACCACTGTTACAACACCATCAAGGGTACATGCCATGTGACCATCCCATCCTTGCTCCACTTGAAATCCCTGATCTACATTATCTATTTATACAAGTAAAAATTTAGAACTGTCATGGCTATGGTGAAACCAGTGAAATCATGTTCTGTTGATGCCATAGAAAAGTTTAGGCAATGTTTGGACTCTACTTATTGGCACGTCTTCAAATTCACTATTAACCTGAATGAATATGTTTATGCAATGACTTACATACGTTCTGGAGAAATGCATTTCAACAGAGACTATCTACAGCAGCTTCTTCACCCTGGTCCTGTAGTACCCCCTGCCCTGTTTCCAAGGGGTTGGGAAACACTGATCTACAGGTACAAAAACACCAGCTTTGGTCCTGCACTAACCTGGGGGAAGCACACTTAGCCAAGGAAGAAGCCTATAGGAGTGGAGACCAGAATGTATACAAAAGGGCAAAGTATGTACTCAACAAGGCAGTCAGGGCTGTCAAGATAAACTGGAACAGCACTTCTCCTCAAATGACACTTATTCCATTACAAATCACAAGCCAAAACCTCCAGTTGGCTCTCTTCTTCAGTGCAGCTCACTGTCTTTTACTCCACCCCTGATTGTGTCTCACCCGCAACCCCTAGGCAGTGTGCTAAACAGCTTGCTGGTCTCTTTAATAAGTCTGTAGGCCAGTGTGTTGTGCCTGCTTGTTTCAAAACTCAGATAACTATACAGATTCCTAAATAAAAAAGAAGATATCCTGCCTGAATGAACACAGATCAGTTTCCCCAACCCCTGAAATGTTTTGAAGGACTACTGCACCTCAGAATCAAGACTGACCACCACCAGGACCTCCTGCAGTTTGCATACCGGTCTGTAAATGATGCCATTAATTTGGCTCCGCTCTACATCCTGGAATACCTTTAAAGCTCTGACACTTATACCCCTGTCTTTTTTATAGACTTTCTGACCTATTCCTGGATAAACTGAGGCAGCCCAATGTCTCATTTCCTGTCTGCTACTAGATTTTTTGGTTTAATAAAAAACTGTATATGATGATGGGTGAGCATGGGTTGTATTCTCTCTTCCTCATCACACATGCTCCACAAGGCTTTGTGCTCTCTCCCTTGCTGTACTAGTTATTGACACCGTTGCTGATGGTTAAACTTAAGTCTACGGAGGACATCATCCTGGTAAGTCGATGATGACTCCACATACAGGAAGAAAGTCAGCCTTCTGGTGTCATGGTGTGAAGCTTACAACCTGGAGACTGTGGAGATGATCACTCATTTCAGAAGGAAGCCCAATCCTTTCCTCCCAAGGAAATACACAGCTCCACAGCCAGCAGAGCAGAATCTTATAAATTCCTGGGCACTACTATTCAGCAGGATCTCAGATGGGACAGAAACACCACTGCTATTGGCAAGAATGCCCAGCACCACCTGCACTTCCTCTGGCAACTTAAGAAATCTGGATTGCCTGAAGCACTCTGGTCCAGTTGTACACAGCTAAACTAGGCAAATAACTGCTAAAATGTTCAGGACTTAATTTGCAAAGGCAGCACTGGTTGCATGTTGAAGTTCTAATAATAATAATAATATAATTAATGTGCCTTTCAGAGAACTTAAGGACACCGTACAAAATGTTAAAATTTTAAAAATTATAATAGTGACATTTAAGAGTATTGTCATGACAGTAGTAGAATGCAGTAGTAGTAGCTGGTAATGTCTGCAGGGTCATGTTTTTTCAATGTAAGTTTAAGAGCAGCTACTTTCAACAGAGAGGGCACAGCACCAGCGATAATATAAGTATTCACAGTCTTGGCTATAAGGGGGCACAAAGAGGGGAGACAAGCCTTGACTTAGGTAGATGGTATAGAACACAGCATCGTCATTCATTGACAAAAGGAGTGGTACAGAAAAATGCAGTAAGTTAATAGCTGTTGGGCCCAATAAAAGAAGGTTGGGATATATACAATGGGTTAGTTTGTCTGAAGCGAGTGATGTATACCATGTACTTTGCCTTGACAAAACTGCAGGAACTCTTCACAAGTAAATTCGTTGCTAAAGGAAGAAAAGCAGACTGTTGGATGGAAGAGTCTGTTAATGGTTGACCTGTAGATTACTAATTTAATCACTAATAATATTAGAATAATATTGTGTTTTGTTTAGCTATCGTTCTGCTATTGCTAAACAACAGAGATAAACAAAGTTCATACAGCTGGCCCCATTTCCAAAGACATTGGGATGCTGTGCAAAATGTAAATAAAAACAATGCAATGATGAGCAAATCATGTAAACCCTAATTTTATTGAAAATAATACTAAGACAACATATGTCGAAATTGAGAAAAAAATGCATTGTTTTTTGAAAAGTATATGCCCATTTTGAATTTGATGCCAGCAACACGTTTCAAAAAAGTTGGGACAGGGGCATCAGAAGACTGGTAAAGTCGTGTAATTCTAAAAAAAAAAACACCTAGTGGAATATCTCACAGCTAATTGGATATTAGTTAAAGGTTATTTGGCAACAGGTCAGTAGCATGATTGTGTATAAAAAGAGCATCTCAGAGAGGTTGGGTCTTTCAGATGATGGGGAAGGGTATCACCACTTTGTGAAAGACTGCACGGGGAAATAGTGCAATAATTTAACATTTCTCAACATTAAATAGAATCATCTATAGTACGTACTATCAGGTACTATCAGCTAGGAATGGGCTGGTCCATTTTTGACTGTGTAGGCAGGCAAGGATTTATGGTTCTGAATAGAGAAAAATGCTATCTATTACAAAGATTAAAATAGACCCCTGTAGTCGTGCGTCATTCTGTAGTCCTTGTTATGCCCATATTAGGAACTCTGGGACTAAGCCCCATTTCTCTATGGCCAGAATGAATAGGGTTTTCGAAAAATCACCTCTGTTGCACCTTGTGTTAAATAAAAATGTTCAGAACCCAATACGTTTTGTCCTATGTATATTTTTCTCCCGAATACCACTGGATCCTCTGAATTACAAGGTCGTAAAGAGCTATAATACTAATATTGCTACATGCGAGCTAAAGCTACTGCGCATCAATTTGATGTCAGTAAGCTACACGAAACAAAGGCGGGCTGTACTCGTGCTTTAACGAGTTGTGCTACCTTATCAAAATGTTTTACCATTGCGCATAATTACAGGTATACTCGTAACTAAAACCTCTGGGTGGGATATTTTGATAGACTAAAACACCTTATCAAAAATACTACCCATGTTAAAACTATGAGGCTGAATTTATCTTCTTTTTTTCGCAGCTTCTTGTTTGAATGTTCCCGTTCCACCTTAAATGGTGCAGCAGCTGTGACTAGCTACATTAGCAAGCAAGACAAAATACTGACCTTTTAGTCTGGTGAAACAGCAAAAATAATTTAATGTTACTCAGCTGTTAAGCGTAAATAGTGAAACCTCCCCATATCATGCCTTTCAACCCTCCAGCTTCTTTTTCGCCGGCTGCTTGTTCGAATTTTTCCGTTCTACCTTAGATGGTGCAGCAGTTCAGAACGTGACTGCTGTACCATTTAAGGTGGAACAGAAAAAGCCAAACAAAAAGCTGGCGAATGTCCTGAGAAAATGTCCTCAAAAAATGTTACCAGCATTAAAATAATAATTAGGATATTCTGATAGCCTAAATCAGTTTATCAGGGGTGAGCAGTGATATATTAAGCTGAGCCTGTACTGGATTAGCCTGAGTGCAGGTATGTTTCTAGATCAAATCAAGCTAAAAGGAAAGATCTATTGTGTTTCAGTGAGCAACAGATGAAGAACAGAGAACTGCAGGGAAAGCTGCTGATTTTGTTCTGACTTTTTTTCATCTGCTCTCAGTCTGTAAATGGAAATGTACGCTGCCAAAACCGGCTTAAGGAGGCTGCCAGTCAAATGACATGAATTCAGTGTGCAGTAGCTTTAGCTTTAGCTGTAGCAATATTCATATTTCAACTCTTTAACGACCTCGTAATTCAAAAGATCCAGTGGTATTCAAGAGAAGAATGTTCATAGGACAAAACGTATGAGGTTCTGAAGTTTTTTATTTAACATAGGGCTCAACTACAAAATGACGACATGACTACAGTGGTCTATGAGCCACGAGGGAGCGGTTTTTAACCAATTGTTAGACCACAGTGTCTCAGAAGAGTCAGACAGTATGTAGATTCGTGAAAATTAAGTTATTAGATATTAAATGCACCAGAAGCAGCAATGAACCCATGGAGGTGCTGTGTCTTCTTCACTATTGCTTTTGCTAGAATTTTTCTTCTTCTTTAGGGTTCAAGCACACGGTGCATTGGAATTGTCAAGATTTTTCTTATTATTTTTCTGCCCTAAAACAAATCACCCTGACCAAACCGTAATTCCTAGAGACATGAAACTTAGGTAGTAGTCCCTCCCTCTACTCAGGTGCACGACATGAGCCCAATCGGCCTAAAGGGGGCATTATAGCGCAGAAAAATTCGTTGTGCCTCATAAATCCTAAACCAAAATCAAAAAAACTTTTTTTTCATGATTCCTTGGCTCCAAACAAACAACCTTGCAATTTGGACCATTTAGCTCCGGCTGCTTAGATTTTTCGCGAAATTGCAAAATATGCGAAACCAACTTTTGCGAACTAGTCCTACAGTTTTTGCCCGACCCTCATGAAATTGGTGTCAAAAAATTCAGAAACCCTGAAACTCAATAATTATCAAAAATATTTTGACTTTTGCAAACAATATGTCTACCATATGCTAATTTATCCTTCTGGAAAAATTCAAAATAATTCATAATTCATTAAAATTCTATAACTTGAGAATCCTTCACCCAAAAAAATTTGCTATTCATTTGCGCTATTAATGAAAATGAATGAATTATTACGTTATATGTTATTACTAATTTCGTCGCAAAAACCAAATGGCTCTAATGTAGTACAGTGTGCCAAACAATTTTCCAATTGCAAATTTATTACAAAAATGCATAGTTTTTTGTAATCGTTAACTATTTGAAAGTCATACTTTTTCGAACTAGTCTCTAGATTTTGAGCCAGACTTTTCAAAATTGGTCTAGAAATACTCTCTGGCCTCTTTAGGTAAATAATTATCAAAAAAATTAGATTTTTTTCATTCACCATGGTTTTCCTCTATCAATTTATCCCTGCGGCCATGATATTGCTAGGTTGATTTGCTATAACTCATCAGTCTTTGGTCCTATCCTCTCAAAACTTTAAGTACTTATATATATTGAGACTCTGATGGGATCTAGAAGATTTGGTCCAGATTGGCCTTCAGGGGGCAAAAGCACTAAAAAAATCATTAAAAATGCTATTACAATATTATTACAACATCTACAGATAAACAAGTGGTGCCATTTGATTCCGTTCACTGACCTGAATAACTTTGTAATTACATGTTATGTCAGAAATTTCACTCCTTGTGTGGTATTTTGGCTTAGATGTCTTTGGCACGCTGTACTTTTCACCATGGTTACCTCTTAGGCCTAAATGGGCTGATGTGTGCTTGAACCCGGCATTGCCACTTGCGGCTATATTGGTTTAATTTTTTTTTTAAACTTGACATATTTGACTGACCAGCACAATAAAAGTGAATAGAAAAACTAAATGGAAAAACAAGGGACTTCCAAAATAGCCTTTATAATGCCCCAGCAAGTCTAATTTTTTTAAAGGAAATATATTTTTTGTTATTGTTGTCTATTATGCACAAAATATCTTACAGGAATACCCAACAAGTGTCCAGTCTTATTGACCATCAAAATGATTTTCCTGCATTCCACTATGCACAGAAGAAGCGGGAGGGACTACTACCTATTGACCAAATGTCTTTAGGACTTACGGTTTGGTCTGGATGATTCGTTTTAGGGCAGAAAAATAATAAGAAAAACTCTGACAATTCCAATAGGGTTCAATGCACTATGTGCTTGAACCCTAATAACTAAGAACAGAAAACACGTCCACAAACATACGGTGAAACCCTCAAAGTTTATTAAGTGCGAACCCAATCCTATGTACAAAAACACAGCAACAAAAAAACATCAACATACACTATATACATCTGCTCAGTCCTTTGGTTTCAACAAGTGGAGTCCAGTTTTTCAGTCTAGTTTTACTGTACAGCGAAGTTATCAAACAAAGAACAGTCTCACCAGGTTTGTAAATGATGGGGCAGATCCTTGAAGAATATGGATATCCTAGAAGGTGGAGATGGTTCTTGTGGGTGGATAGTCCAGTGGAAAGTTAATCCTGTTGATCAGAGAGTATTCTTCCTGGTGTTTTTTGGTAATGTCCAGCAGCATAAATTGAATGGTAATCTTTACACCAACAGTACCATGATGGGCGGTATAAAGTCTCCTCCTAATAATACGTTAATAAATGAAAATGAGCAAAACTACAACCATAATGTAAGGTTTAATCAAACAAAGTCTGGAGTTAGCATAGCAGGCTAACAGCTACATTAAACCCAATTGGAAACCATAGATTTCATCAAAATTTCATGAAGATGGTCCCCGATCAGACACCAAGTAAGCTGGAGTGGTCCAACGAGTGAATGTCTTTAACCAGGATGTTAGCTATTTGAGGGGCTTTAGCTGTCCTTAGTGGAAACAGTTCCACCCACTTTGCTGCAGTAATCCAGTAATCCAGGAGATGTTCGTTTTGCTGAGGACTTTTTGGCAAAGGGCCCATTATGTCAATGCCTATACCATATACCATGGCTTGACTACTGGTGTAGATTTCATGAAGCCGGAAATATGCCATGTCTAAAGGTCGCATCAAGGTTTTCATCTTCCCTAGATGGCCCCCCCAAAGAAGTATGTGCATGTAAAATGGCCCTTTGTTGTGCTGTTGGAACCACCACCTGCAAGGTCTGTCCTTATTGTTTGTTTGGAACTTGCTTAATGACATAACATATGCGATCTGTTCATGGTTTGTGACTCTTGGCATCACTCCTCCTGTGGTCCAGGGTGGAGTCTTCTACCTGAGCTTTGGAGATTTGGCCCAGTCAATAGGAAAAGACAACGGATGGGAGGCTGAGGCTTGACAGGTGGCTACCACTCCTTCTTCGAGTACGGGTGTGTGTTGCACCTTCCCTTCCTATACTGGACCGTAAAATCAAATCCCTGCAAGCCAGCACAAATTTCCTGGTAAAGGAGACAAATCCCACAAAGCAGAGAATGCATATGTTGTCCAAACAACTCTCATCTACTTCATATTTCCCTCCCTTTTATTTCCTGTACCTGCTTCCAGGAGTCAGAAAAGATTACAGCTCCCCCTGAGGCTGTACGTGGAAATGCAGTAATATAACAAGGCATAAGATAAGATAATCCTTTATTAGTCCCACAACGGGGAAATTCTGTGTTACAGCAGCAAAGGGATAACAAGGCACTCAAGAAAAAGAAAAGAAGTAACAAGCAAGTAATTAACTTTGTCAAAGGATTTTACAGTTTGTTACTTGTTACTATATAGACACTATATATAATACTAAAAGTAAAAAAAAGAAAAAAATAGTCTATCCTTTACGAAAAAGTAACAATATAAAGAATTATAAATAAATAAAAAGCTAAGATATTTACACAGTAAGGATATTTTTGTCCAAAATTCACATGGAGTATTGCACATGAGGTACTGGTTTATATTACTCATGGGAATGGTGAGGAGTTAGCAATATGAGCATTATAAATAGAAAGCAAAAAATACTTACACTATAGAGATATTTTTTAAAAAATATTGCACATGGAGTTATATTGCACACAGGAAAATGTGATAAATTCACAGTTTATGTTCTGTGGGTGTGTGAGGTCTAATGGGGGGAGGGTTCTGCTGGAGCAGTGCTGGTTGTACAGTCTAACAGCAGCAAGAAGGAAGGACCTGCGATAGTGCTCCTTCACACACTTGGGGTGAAGAAGCCTGTCACTGAAGGAGCTGCCCAGTGCTGCCAGGGGTGCATGGGGTGGGAGCTGTTCTCCAGCATGGATGCTAGTCTGGCTAACATCCTCCTGTCTCCCACCATCTGCACTGGGTCTAGGGGGCTTCCCAGGACAGAGCTGGCCCTTTTAATGAGTCTGTCAAGGGTCTTCCTGTCCGCAGTTCAGATGCTGCTGCCCCAGCAGACCACTCCATAAAAGATGGCCAAAGCCCAAAGAAGGTCCTCAGGAGTGCCCCCTGTATTCCAAATGACCTTAGTCTCCTGGGCAGGTAGAGTCTGCTCTGGCCTTTCCTATAAAGTGCACTAGTGTTTTCTGACCACCAGTCCAATTTATTGTTAAGGTGAAAACCCAGGTACTTATAAGAGTCCACTCTCTCAATGTCCCTTCCCTGGATGTTCACTGGTGGAGGAAGGTGACTGCATCTGCGAAAATCCACCACCATCTCTTTGGTCTTCCCCGCATTGATCAGGAGGTGGTTCCTCAGACACCAGTCCACAAAGTCCTGGGTCAGTTCTGTGTACTCTCTGTCGTCCAGAATCCAATTTGATAGGTGGTGATCCACACATTTGTTCTCCAGCTTGTCCCTCAGGAGCCTAGGCTGTATGGTGTTAAAAGCACTGGAGAAATCAAAGAACATGATTCTCGCAGTGCTCCCAGGCTTCTTCAGGTGGGAAAGAGCTCTGTGTAGCAGGTAGATGACCGCATCATCCACTCCAGTGCCAGATTGATAGACAAACTGGAGTGGGTCCATAGATTAGCTAACCAGAGAGCGAAGATACACAAGGACTAGCCTCTCTAGCGTCTTCATCAGATGTGGCGTCAGTGCCACTGGCCTGTAGCTGCTGAAGTCCTTTGGTTGCTGTGTCTTTGGCACTGATACCACACAAGATGTTTTCCACAGTTGTGGTACCCTCCTGAGCTTCAGGCTCATGTTGAACATGTGTTCAACTATCCCACACAGCTGATCTATGTAAGACTTAAGGAGCCTGGCACTGATGCCATCCGGACCCACAGCTTTCCTCACTTTGAGCTTTCTGAGCTCCTCTCTCACCTAGTCTGTTGTAAGGCACAGATTGGAGCAGGGGGGCTGGGTGCTGGAGTGTTCAGGTAGGGGGTTGAGCTGACAGCAGAGAGACCAGTGGTGGGTGGCTGTGAGGTGAGAGTTGTGAATAGGGGGGTAATTGTGTGAGAGGGGGCAGGGCCGTGCCCTGAGAGTCCAGAAGAGGGTGGTTGCAGCAGGAGTAATTGTGTGTGGGGGTAAGTGATCAAATCTATTGAAAAACAGATTGAGATCGTTCACCCATTTTTGGTCTCCTACAGCCTGGGGGTCGGGTTTATTGTGCCCGGAGATTGTTTTTAGGCTTTTCCAGACGCCACTGATGTTGTTATTCTGCAGCTGTTCCTCCGTCTTCTTCCTGTAGCTGGCTTTTCCCTCCCTGATTTTCCTTCTCAATTTCCTCTGCACAGCTCTCAGTTCCTCCTTGTCACCTGATCTAAAGGCCCTATGGTTTGTTGTTGGGGAAACATTGAACAGTCTCGGTGGGTACACTGTTTTTACACACAAAAGTTTATGTGGTCCGTTATTCAGTGTGTGAGACTGTCGATGTTCTCCCCAGGTCACACGGTTCTTCCCACACAGTCTTTCAAAACCTCTTCAGTCTCCCCAGACCATTTCTTCACTGTGCAGGTGACTGCTGGCTCCCAATGTACAAGTGGTTTGTACACAGGCAGAAGCCGTCCAAAGTGACTACCGTATCTGGAGTAAGCGTAGTTAGCCATGACTCGGTGAACAGCATGATGCTACATTCGCAGTACTCCCTCTGATGTCGGATCAGCGCCGTCTGCTCGTCCATCTTATTGGGAAGAGATCTTACACTTCCCATGATGACTGAGGGAAGAACAGGTCTATAACGTCTCCTTCTGGCACAACGCATAACTCCAGCACGACTCCCCCGTCTCTTCCTCTTCAGCTTGTGGGGGATATCGGGTCTCTCATCCGGCAGCACCGCTGTGTTGCGTAGCGCTAACAGCTGATCCATATTGTGAGTGTGTGCAGAATGATTCTTATATTTGACACCATGTCAATGTTCCAAATGATTGGAAATCCAAATGGCTTTAATGATATACAAAAGGCACACAGACAAGTATGTGACCAGTGCTGTTCACATAACAACTATGTGCGCACGACATATACATGGTCATAGCCATATACAAGTATAACGCTGTCCTTAGAAGGCAGAGGGCTGAGCCAACTATACTTAAATATGAACATGAAGAGCCAAAAATCTTGCCACAGCTATGGTCTCAGTCAGTATAGACCAGGAACACCAGTCTTATCTACAGTGGGCCTATGTGGCTGCAGCTTGTCATTCCAGCGTACTTGGCTATTATTAATTCTTAAACTGATCAGAACTTTTCGGACAAAGTAAAACACCAGCCATCGGATTGTCTGGAGGGGACCCACTAATAAAGTTTATGGCCCTGTCCCTAAATACTATCCCAACCCTCCATCTACTCTTACCTTAGGCAAAATTGTGCAAAAGTGGAGGTAGGGGGGGCACCTCAGAACCACTTTTCCTCTGAACCATAGGTCTGGAGACCTTTGAGTAACATGTTACGTGCCATGTTAATGGAACCTCATGCCATCCTTTTTAAACATCCTGAGGAGACTTCCCACTTTTCTCCTTACAGAGAAATACATCTGGCTTTAAATAAGAAAGGCCAAGATGACACCACCAATCTCCCTGGTTTGAGGGACAATTGGGATCTCACAAATCCTTTGGCAGACTCTGGACATTTTTCAACCTCTGAGTTCTATGTGAAACATTGGTCTTTAATAAAATGCTAAATCAAATGACTCTCCTTAATCAAGTCAAGTCAAGAGGCTTTTATTGTCATACCATCTACCTAGATGTACACAATGGAGGGAAATTTCATTCCTCCAGGACCATGGTGCAACATGGAACAAAATAAGACAGTACAGACAAAGTGCGAACGTGCAGATGTTAAATATTTAACTGGAAACAATACAATAAATACAATAAATAAAACAGACATTAGACACAGTAAACAGACAGGACAGTGCAGCGCCGACGCAGGAGGTAGTGAGGATAAGGTGCAGAGATATTTAACATGCTATGATATGTGGGTATACGCAGTCAGATTATGACATACGTGAGCACAGCAGTTACTGAGGTAGAAATATACAGTACTTCAGTAGAATAGTCTTAGCAGCAATGTTGCAGATAGAGCATCAAAAAGAGGTGTGTGTGTGTAAAATATATGTGTGAGGGGGTTTTCAGTTCAGTCCTTGTGAGTTTAAAAACATGATTGCTTGCAGAACAAGGCTGCTGCAGAGTCTGGTAGTGATGGCATGGATGCTCTGGTACCTTCTGCCAGATGGCAGCAGTGAAAAAAGTCAGTGTGAGGGATATGGATGGGGTCGTCCGCAATGCTGGTGGCTTTGCAGATGCAGCATGTGGTGTAAATGTCCATGATGGAGGGTAGAGAGACCTCGATGATTTTCTCAGCTGTCTTCACTATTCTCTGTAAGGTCTTGCAGTCAGAGGCATTGCAATTCCCAAACCAGGCGATGATGCAGCTGCTCAAGACACTCTGCACAGTCCCCCTGTAGAACATGGTGAGCATGGGAGGGGGGAAATGAGCTTTCTCCAGTCTCCGCAGGAAGTAGAGGCACTGCTGGGCTCTCTTGGCTATGGAGTTGGTGTTGAGGGACCAGGTGAGGTTCTCTGTGATGTGAACGCAGAGGAACTTGGTGCTCCTGACAATTTCCACAGCAGAGCCACTGATGTTCAGTGGGGGGGTGGTCACCTCACACTCTTCGGAAGTCAACAACCATCTCCTTAGTTTTGTCCACATTCAGAGACAGGTTGTTGGTTCTGCACCAGTCCGTTAGCCGCTGCACCTCCACTCTGTATGCCGACTCATCATTCATGCTTATCTCACCACAGTAGTGTCATCAGTGAACTTGATGATGTGGTTTGAGCTGTACTTTGCAGTACAGTCATGAGTCAACAGAGTGAACGGTAGTGGACTAAGCACACAGCCCTGGGGGGCACCGGTGCTCAGTATGGTGGTGCTGGAGATGTTGTTATCCTGACTAATTGGGGTCTCTCAGTCAGGAAATCCAGGACCCAGTTACAGAGGGAGCTGTTCAGGCCCAGTAGGATCAGTTTTCCAATCAGGTGCTGAGGGATAATGGTGTTGAATGCTGAACTGAAGTCTATGAACAGCATTCTGACATGGGTGTCTTTATTGTGCAGGCGAGTGAGAGCCAGGTGGAGTGTGGTGGAGATGGTGTCGTCTGTTGAGTGATTGGGCCGATATGCAAATTGCAGTCCAGTGAAGGGGGAAGCTGGTCTTTAACGTGCCTCATGACAAGCCTCTCGAAGCACTTCATGATGATGGGAGTGAGTGCAATGGGACGATAGTCATTGAGGCAGGACACTGGAGACTTCTTTGGCACAGGGATAATGGTGGTGGACTTGAAGCATGTTGGAACGACTGCAGTGCTCAGAGAGATGTTGAATATGTCTGTGAGAACATCTGCCAGCTGTTCAGCGCATTCTCTGAGCACTCTGCCCGGTATGCTGTCAGATCCTGGTGCGTTTCGTGGGTTGACTCTGTGTTCTCCGCACATCAGCAGTGGACAGGCACAGTACCTGTTCATTTGGAGGAGGTGTGTGCTTCAAACCGAGCATTGTAGTTATTCAGCACATCTGGAGGCATCACTGTCACAAGCAGGTGGAGGTGTCTTGTAGTTGGTGATGGCCTGGATGCCCTGCCACATGCACCGTGTGTCAGCAGTGTCTTGAAAATGATCACCGATTTTCTTTGCGTAGGCGCGCTTTGCCTCTCTGATGGCCCGGGAAAGCTTGGCTCTTGCTGTTCTGAGGCCTGCCTTATCCCCTGACTTGAAGGCCTTATCGTGGGTTCTCAGCAGCATGCGCACCTCTGCAGTCATCCACCGACTTCTGGTTGGGGTGCGTTGTGATGATTTTGAAGACAGTAACATCAGTAATCATCAGCAGCATTTTTACACCATTCATTGTTGATGTAAACACACAGGCCCCCTCCTCGAGTCTTACCACACAGTTCAGCGTCTCTGTCCGCCTGGAAGGACAGCAGGCCGTCGAGCTGAGTGGCTGAGTCCGGAGTGGAGCTTGTCATCCATGTCTCTGTAAAAACGAAAACACAGCAGTCTCTGAACTCACTCTGTCCAGTTTTTTTTTCCAAAGAACAAATGTTAGAAAGCAGGATCGATGGCACCGTCGTCTGGAGTTAACCATTAGCCTAGCGTGCACCCCGGCTTGCTTGCCTCGCTTCCATCTTCTCGTGCACCTCAAACTGTGAAAAATACCTCTATGACTGTTAAAATGCTACATGGTCAGAAATGAAACAGTTATTCCTTGTCAAAGGTGAATTAATACTGAACTCCTTATTACTTCTAAACTCCATGACCCTGGCTTTTGAACTTATTACAATACATTTTCCACTGTGCATCAGTCCATTTCAGATGAGCTCGAGCCCAGAGAAGTCAGCTGTGTTTCTGGATGCTGTTGACATGACTTTTGCTGTGCAGTACAGTTTTAACTTGCATTTGTGAATGCAAACTGTGTTTATTGACAGTATTCCTGAGCCCATGTGGTGAAATCCATCACGGAAGTCAGTTTTTGATTGTTGCCCTTTATGCCCAGAGATTTCTCTAGATTCCCTGAATCTTTTGATGTTATTATGCACTGTAGAAGGTGAGATACCTAAAATCCTTGCAATAGCTCATTGAGGAACCTTTATTTTCTGTTGGATTTTTGCTGATGCTTTTTTGACAAAGTGGCAAGCGTCAACCCATCCAGGGTCATAAAGGAGTACACCTTTCCTGGATGCTCCTTTTATACCCAAGCGTGACTGCATCACCTGCTTCAGAAGTTTTTTTTTGTTTTTTTTTTTGTTTTTTTTTAACATTTCACAATGGTCCCAGCCTTAAAGGGCCCTAGTCAAACCTTTTTGGGACATGTTGCAGCTATGAGCTTCAGAATGAGCATATATTTACAAAAACATTGAAGTTGATAAGAGAATCCGGAGAAATCTCTGTATGCAAGGGACAGCGCCAAAGGCCAATATTGTCTGGCCATGATCTTCAGGCCCTCAGGCAGCATTGCAATAAAAAGGCATAATTCTCTAGTGGAAATCACTGCATAGGCTCAGGAACACACTGTGAACACAGTTCGTCTCTGCATCCACAAATTCACGTTAAAACTCTACAATGCAAAGAAGAAACCATATATAAACAGTATCCAGAAATGCCCCTGCCTTCTCTGGACCTGAGTTCATTAAGGATGGACTGTGGCAAAGTGGAAGGGGTCCAAAAAAGTCCTGGGGTCCTGGAGTCCAAACATCAAAATTTGAAAATCTTTTGGAAATCATGGACACTGTGTCCTCCAGGCTAAAGAGGAGATATATCCAGCTTGTTAGGAGTGCACAGTTCAAAAGCTAGCATCAGTGATGGTGTGTGGATCCATTAGTGCGTATGGCATGGGTGACTTGCACACCTGTGAAGGCACCATTAATGCTGAATGATATACAGGTTTTGGAGCAACACGTGCTGCCATCCAGGTGACATCTTTTTCAGGGAAGGCCTGCTTATTTCAAACCACATTTGTAAATAATCCATTGAACACATTGTTCCTGTGTGTTGTGTTAACGCTTTATTCATTTAAGACATTTATTGTCAGACATAACAACCTTTTTTTCAAAGCCAGGATGATGTGGAGTCCTCATTTTTCTGCTGGTCATTGCACCTTGTAGCCGTAATTTAATCAAGAAGATTAATACTAATGCAAAACCTAGAGTAGTTTTTAAAGACTCTAAAAAACTGTTGTTTTTATATATTTATGATTTATTCCTCTGTTTTGTTTCTCTCTTTATTTTTCAGCTCTCTGCCAGTGAATAATCTGACCCGTATCCTGCGTTTAAATGACCCAGACCGTAGCCAGTCCATTCTCTCCTTTGGCCAGAGAATCCCTGAAGTGCCAGAGTGAGACTGGACTGCAAGGATATCAATTAATATATCAAAGTTTGAATGAAATGGGTCAAGTGAGACTTTTGCCTCATTTGCATGTTTATCAGATTGTGTAATATTCTTGCAGTCTTCAGGTCTTGTACAAAGAATTAGAGGTAGATGTTCTTACGATCTTCCAGGATTAAATTTAAAGGTTGTTCTATGGATGTTTTCTTTGTATACATGGTAGAGCTGTGTTTTTTCTGTCATCTTCTATCTTTCAAACAAAGGGGAAAAAAGATGAAAGCAATCTAAATATCAAAAGAGGTTCTTAAAAAAACAGTATTGTATTGTTGCTGTATTGCTAGATGGCCTGTCACAACACAGGAATGTTATTTGTTGCATGTCAGGAACCTCTGTGAGATTTCAGTTTCATCACTGTTTTTCAATATTTTAAGTTTACTTACAATGCAGCACAATCTGAAGTTGCTTAGTTAATTAAAGAACAAAATCCTCCCATGCTTGTTTGCTTGTTGCACATGCATTAAAACTTATTAGGCACCTTCTGAAGTGTGCTTTATGTATTCGTTTTTGGAATTACAGATAATTGCTGTTTGTCAAATTGAAATTGTTTAGTGTACTGTTTTTTGTTTGTTGCTTAAAATATGCAGCTTTACACAGACAGATGTGTTAAAACCAACACCTACTGTGTTATTTTTAACACATCTGTTTGTCTTTTCACATATTAAACACAAATATGTGTTCTAATTACACAATCTCTGACAGAGCTACACATTGTGTAATTTTGGCCTAAATACACCACAACAAATTAACAGAAATAAACTTAAATTAACATGTATGAAAACATTTGTTGGGAATTTTATAATGAATTTTTACACAATTTTATGAAACAGTATCAAATTTAATTTGTATTTTTATCTAGAAGTACTTTTACCATTGTTTTTGCTGCCTTATGCATTGAAAACCTGTAAAATTGCAATTAGGTGAAGGAAAGATAACACTAGTTTTAAATGTGCATGTGATCCCTTTGTAACTTCAGCCCAGGTTTGGTGCTTCTGTTCTGCATCAATGCACAACACCTTTCTTTGAAAAATGAAATACAATTCACACAAAACATTCAAAAATATTGTTTTGGTTTGTTATGATCAGACTGTATAGGAAAAATTAAATTCAAATGGTTATGTTAGCTAGATTGTATTACCCATGTTTTGTGACATCCAAAAAGGTTGGCGCTGCAAAATGTTGTAACAGAATGGCCGATAGCTAATGTTAGCTAGTTTGCAGCTCATCTTCACTGTAGATATACATACCTAGATGCCGCATTGTCTGTTGTTCTCTATCTGAGGCGATACTTCTGCGCTTCTGCCATGTTGGAGTGAGATCTGCTTGTGAACAGATTCACTTGTATTGAGAGATGATGAGTTCTCAGGCTTAAAGCGGCCACAACTTATTTCCTTGATACTCAACCGATTTTCACCAAATATGTTTTGTTTTAGTCCTTAGACATAAATTAATCTGGGCTACACGTTGTGCTATCGGTAGCTTTTATTTGTTTAATAACTTTGATTGTGCTAATTAGCCGGACCAGCAGGAAGCAGTCTGCACCTGACATTAAAAAATGAGTTTAGCGCAAGCTCTGGTAGAAACAATTTCACACACAGAAAAAAGGATGAAGCTGAAGTTGGCTTCCTATTTGCCAGCTTCTTGTCAGAATTTTCCTGTTCCACCTTAAATGGTGCAGCAGTCACTTTCTGGCGCCTGAGCCTGCACCATTTGAGGTGGAACGGGAAAATTCTAACAAGAAGCTGGCTGATGCACCATGTAATGGGTCTGTATGCAGTCCAGCAGTGTTGTCGACCGCCCCAAAATGGCGGCGCTGTTGACGTGCCTGGCTGGACCCAACGCAGCATCTAGGTATGATCTTCACAAACAGATTTTAGCTACATTAGCTGTTGTAACAAATAAGATGTGGCTAAAATTAGCTAGTTAACTAGCCTACAGCTTTCAGGCTAGCATGGTCACAACTGACACAAGTCTCTCAAAACATTTTTTTTTTAATTGATTGATTACAGTCATGTTCGGATTTGCAGCAAAGTTACATTACCCATGCTCCATCACTACCATCACTAAGAAAGCAACTAACATTAGCTAGCTAACCTTTAGTTTTTAGCTTGGCTTGTTCAACTGACAACTTTACAAAATCTTGTGATTTTTTTTCCCAACAGAATGAAGAAGAACCTCAGTATTTGCTAAAATTGTGTAGATAGAGCTTTTCTTCTTGGTGTGGCATTAGCTAACTTAACTACAAGACTGTCCGTCATCTGTTAAAAGCTAAAATAGCTTTCTAGATAGATTAGTTTACCTCAGGTTAAAGTGGGCAAAAGCTTGCGGGGGAATAACTACCAATGCACAGCTGACATTATAAAACCAACACAACAAGCTTTTTGAGAGTCTCAAAAACCAAATGCAGAGTTGAAGGATAAGCATTTATCTTTTTAGAAGAAATTTATCTTATTTATCTTATTTGCACAACACTCATCTAAACCTTGCTCATGAAAAAAAAAACAAAAGGCAGAAGTTTAGATGAGAGGGCAAGTTACAGCTTGCCAAGCAAAAACTGATGATTTAACGTGTGTTTATAGTGCATATTGAATGGCATATGATGTAAAATAGTGATGATACATAAAATGTACAGTTAATTAACATAATTTTTAGAGTGTACTCACACCTGAGTACAGGAAGCAAAATCCACCCTCATAAAACAGACTCTTGTTTGTGTATAGTGGTGTATGCTTGTGTCTCTGACATGAGTGGCTGAAGTAAGAGTTGATCCAAGGGACTTTACATTCATGTGAAGAAGTAAGTACACCCCATGTAATATTTCTCCTTTTCAACATATGTGGACATCTTTAGTTAAATAGTATGTATAGATGAATGTTATAGAATAAAAACAATGAAAATTTGACTTTGTAATCATTTATTTAAAAAGAATTACTGAGATGTAATTTTTGTCTGTTGAAAAAGTAAGTACATCCCTGGCTCCAGTAAATAGTACTGCCCCCTTTGGCAGAAACAACATTATGGAGGCATTTCTTACAACTGTCTGCCAGTTTCTGTCATCTACTGGGAGAATTTTTTACCCATTCTTACATGCAGAATTATTTCAACTGTGCAGTGTTTAAGGGGTTTCTTGCATATACAGCCTGTTTCAAATCCCCCCACAGTATTTCAAAGGGATTCAGATATGGGCTTTGACTAGGTCATTCTGTAGCTCTCCATTTCTTTGTTTGAGCCATTCTTTGGTGGATTTACTTGTTTGCCTGGGATCATTATCCTGTTGGAAGGTCCACTTCTTCAACTTCAACTTTTTTACATATGGTCTCACATTCTCCTCAAGCACTCTCTGGTATGAAAGAGAATTCATAGTCGATTCTGTGATTTTAAATTCGCCGGGCCCTGAGGCAGCAAAGCTGCCCCAAATTATAACATTTTCACCACCATGCTTTACAGCTGATAAGAGGTTTTTCTGATCAAATACTACTTTTGTTTTTTGCCACACATGGCTTCTGGTACTGTGACCAAAAAAATTTAACTTTGACTCATCTGTCCATAGTACATTGTTCCAGAAGTCCTGGTCCTTGCCTAGATATTCATTTGAAAATTTTAGTCTTGCCCCAGTGTTCTTTTTAGACAGCAAAGTCTTCTTCTTGGCACACTTCCCATGTAGGTCAAATTTGTGCAGTATTTTTCTAATGGTAGATGCATGCACTTTTACATTGATAGAGGCAAGAGCTACCTACAGATTCTGTGATAAGAGTTTGGTTCATTTTATAGTCATTTTATATGGAGCATTTTATAGTCTGCTCCAGGATTAAATTTGCTGGAGCAGCCTGGCCTGGAAAAGTTGGCAGAGAGGCCTATGCATGAGGATACCACACACTCCAGTAACAAAGAGCAAACCAGACCAGATGTTCGAAGTTTAAATAAGAGAAGTTATTCTCTAAAAGCGAGCGCGTTTACATGCACTCAGTAATCTGATCATAATCAAATCAAATTGTCATCTAAACACCATACTCCAATCTAGAAATCCGATTAAGAAATCTGATAAAGAGAGCTGGGTTTTAGCTCAGTAATCAGATTTCTCAGTGCATGTATACTCATACCCCGATTTCTATCAGATTTCTCAATCTGCGCATGTGTGAGAACAGACGGTGGATGTCGCAAAACACTTTTGGAGCAGTGCTGAAACCAAACACGAAATGAAGGAGTAAAATATTCTTCATCTTCTAGATGATGTATGTTCATGTTTTCAGGTAAAATGGCGCAATGTTTTTTTTAAAAAAAAGCCGCAGCATGAAGTTTGAGTTATGAGTCACGTCTTCTGAGTTTATTGGCTGATTGCAAAGTAAAAATCTGATTTATGCCTAACTCATGTAGACCTGGAGTTTCCCATTATCTGATTACTATGCGCATGTAAACGTGTTGATCGGATTACTGACAAATCTGAAAATAATGATATATATGGGGTATACTTATTTTTTCCTCATACGAAAATTGCATTAGTTTATTTCAGCTACATAAAGGATGATAAAATTGTGACAAAATTGTTAATTCTAAGTGTCACTCATTAAATTTAATCACCCTTATCTATCAGCAATGTTTAAATGAAGACTTGATATCTGTATCTGCAAATATGTTCATTGGGGGAACTTGACTAGATGACTAGATGTTCCTACCAAGAGCCAACCCAGCAGGAGTCACCCCTATGGTCTCATATGTAGCTGTGTTGAGGGCTGTACTAAACTCAGGGATCCACCTGTCCCATTTCTGATATTTCCCCACAAATGATGCAGTCATGGACTTGAGGTTCCTGTTCACCCTTTGTATGATTGGACTGTGGGTGGTAGGATATGGTCATCTTCTGTGTGACCCCAGTATTCACATCACAGACTCATCAGTTTACTCGTGAACTGTGGGCCCAGTCAGAGACTAAGTATTCCAGAACACTCATCTTCTGAAGATTTTGTCTTTCAGTATTTAACAAACTCTTTTGATCATGGCATCTCTCAGAGGAATCAGCTCTATCTATTTGATGCAATAATCTACTGTGACAATAAACACACACACACACACACACACACACACACACACTCTAAGCTGCTTATCCTTCTGGGGTGCGGGGGGTGTTGTAGCCTATTCCAGTGCTCATTGGGTGAAAGGCAGTAAACACCCTGGACAGGTCGCCAGTCCATCACAGGGCAGACACACAGACATGTACAATTACACACACTAGGGGCAATTTAGCGTGTCCAGTTGGCCTGACTGCATGTCTTTGGACTGTTGGAGGAAACCAGATCACCCAGAGGAAACCCACAAAGACATGAGAGAACAAGCAAACTCCACACAGAAAGGACCCTTTTCGCCCACCCGGGGAATCAAACCCAGGCTCTTTTTACTATGAGACATCTTGCACAGTTGGATGGTAACAAAGCAGTAAATGCCGACTTATCAAGAGCTTTGCAGGGGGCTGAACTCCCATTCTCTACTGTATCACAAAGAAGTGTTTTTCAGTCTGGGCCATAGAGAAGGAGCAACACTACCTGGGGTGCATGGTTTTTGATGTTTTTACTGACCTTAGCAGCCCGATAGATGTCAAATAAAGATAAATCTTGGCTTCAGAAGTGAGCAGTGGATTTTAGGAAATGGTAGGATTTACCTCCAGGCATAATGTACCATTGGAAGGACTCAACTGACTGGCACATAAAAAAAATCAAAATTTAAGATCACTAGAAGGTATAAACCATGGTCTTCTAGGATGTACGTGTCCAAAGCACAGTGGCTATGTTTACATGCAAAGATTTTTGCCAATCCGATTGAATACAATCCGATTACAGATTCAGACTGAGGTGTTTATATGCACACTCTATTCAACGATTTGATGGAAAATCTTCGTTTACATGCTCACTACAAGTAATCCGATGCAAAATGACGCGCATGCGTGGAGTAGCGTTTAGAGTAAACGTTACCATGACAGCGAACATCACGTGAGGTCCAGCCCGCGTGATATGAGTTTCCAGTTGGCGCGCTTGGGTTTTAATTGCTTTAAAATGATGTCAGACTCAGGAAAACGTGCTTCACATGTGCTTATAAAGGAAGCGGCGAGAGGAAGACGTCGTGTTCTGAGACTCATAAGCTGGACGTCCGTCCCACCGCCGTCTTTTAAAGCTCAGAGCATAAACTTCGTCTCCTCTGCAGACCCGTTTCTGCTCCGCCATGCTGAACGGTATAAACTTTCGCCTTGACGCGACGCACAGGCGCAGAACATACTTACACGTTCCGATTGGAATGTAATCGGATTCAGGCGTTTACATGGCTATTATTCTTCTATTTAACGGATTATTTAGAAGTTTACCCACCTCGTTCAATCGGATAGAAATTGTATTCCGAATGGCCTCAATCGGACTAGTCTATTCCGATTGAGGTGTTTACATGGCCGTGTTCTATTCCGATTGAGCTATTAGTCGGATTATTAACGGATTATCAGGCTGCATGTAAACGTGGCTACTGTGTCATGAGGCTGATAGAGAAGGAGGACCTTGATGATGTGTGTGTGCGTGTGTGCGTTCCACATAACATTAGTTTCGTATTATTTATGTGTACGTTTTGATGTTTGCCTGCTGGCGGAGGAGTTTGCCATCATCCACTGAGATTGACTTTCCAACACTACATCTCAGCTATTATGCAGCCTGGACCGGCCGCTTGAGTGATGCTGCATCTCGGCTGCGGGGTTCTCTGGACTGGGAACCTGCTCAATGTGACATCATAGCCTGGGCTGGCTGCTTGGCTGACGTTGCACTGCAGCTTTGGGGCTGCCTGGACCAGCTACGCTGCAGCTACAAGGCCTCTTGGGCCGACCTCTGTGAAGCTGGCCCCCTTATGTAGTCAGGAAATATCCACAAAAATTCCAGAGTGGGATAAAGCCCACATTGGTCACTGTTAAAAGCTGTTGTGTTCTTGGTGGTTCCAGTAATTTTTTGTTGATATTTGATGAGCATTTTAACATATCACACATTAACATGAGCAAACATGACACACTGAAAGACCAACATTAATGTTTTATTCCTTAAACTAAGTGTAACCTCACAAATCCTTTCGTTTTGAAAGTGGTTTTTAAAGAGAAAAGTAGTCATTTCTAATCATCACTTTTAGTTCAGCTCTGGACTTCTACTCAGTGCAATAATGAAGCTGAATAATTAAAGCTGAAAAAGCCAGATGACTTTGTAGTGATCAGGGATAGCGGCTGCTCAGGAGGCAAAAAGGCCTTTCTCAGATCTTCACCATCAGCTAGCGTTAATCCTGTGGTAATGATGTCATCGCTAGTGACAAAACTTGTTTACACAACAACTTAAGAATTAAAAGAGCACACACGTGCGATTTGGACGTTGATGGGGGGCTGCGTGACGTCACTCGTCCAACATTTGTGGCTTTATAACTGGTGAATTAAAACAGCTGGAATGTTTCTTTTAAGGGCACAAACGCAGCACAAACGAATGAGACCCTTTTGGTGCGATTTGGACGTTGATGGGGGGCTGAGTGACGTTACTCGTCCAACCTTCATGGCTTTATAACTGGTGAATTAAAACAGCTGGAATGTTTCTTTTAACGGCACAAACGCAGCACAAACGAATGAGACCCTTTTGGTGCGATTTGGACGTTGATGGGGGGGCTGCGTGACGTCACTCGTCCATCATTTATGGCTTCATAAGTGGAGAATTAAAAGAGGACAAATGTTTATTTTAATGGCACAAACCAGCACAAACGCGGCACAAACGAGTGAGGCCCTTTTGGTGCGATTTGGACGTTAATGGGGGGCTGAGTGACGTTACTCGTCCAACCTTCATGGCTTTATAACTGGTGAATTAAAACAGCTGGAATGTTTCTTTTAACGGCACAAACCGGCGCAAACGCAGCACAAACGAATGAGACCCTTGTGGTGCGATTTGGACGTCGATGGGGGCTGCGTGACGTCACTCGTCCAACATTTATGGCTTTATAACTGGAGAATTAAAAGAGCACAAATGTATATTTTAAGGGCACAAACCAACACAAAGGAATGAGACCTTTTTCGTGTGATTTGGACGTTCATGGGGGGGCTGAGTGACCTCACTTATAAAAAAAAAATTAGCCTACAACTTGATAATTAAAAGAGCACAAACATTTCTTTTAAAGGCACAAACGTAGCACAAACGAATAAGACCCTTTTGGGCTGCATGACGTCACTCGTCCAACAAGTATGGCTTTATAACTGGAGAATTAAAAAAGCACAAATGTTTCTTTTAAGGGCACAAACCAGCACAAACGCAGCACAAATGAATGAGACCCTTTTGGTGCGATTTGGACGTTGATGGAGGGCTGCTTGATGTCACTCGTCCAACATTTATGGCTTCACAGCTGGAGAATTAAAAGAGGACAAATGTTTATTTTAAGGGCACAAACGCAGCACAAAAGCAACACAAACGAATGAGACCCTTTTGGTGCGATTTGGACGTTGATGGGGGGCTGAGTGACGTTACTCGTCCAACCTTCATGGCTTTATAACTGGTGAATTAAAACAGCTGGAATGTTTCTTTTAACGGCACAAACCGGCGCAAACGCAGCACAAACGAATGAGACCTTTGTGGTGCGATTTGGACGTCGATGGGGGCTGCGTGACGTCACTCGTCCAACATTTATGGCTTTATAACTGGAGAATTAAAAGAGCACAAATGTTTCTTTTAAGGGCACAAACCAGCACAAAGGAATGAGACCTTTTTCGTGTGATTTGGACGTTGATGGGGGGCTGAGTGACGTTACTCGTCCAACCTTCATGGCTTTATAACTGGTGAATTAAAACAGCTGGAATGTTTCTTTTAAGGGCACAAACCAGCACAAACGCAGCACAAACGAATGAAACCGTTTCGGTGCGATTTGGACGTTGATGGTGTGACGTCACAGGCAATAAAATGTAATGTTTAATTTCTTAAAAACGCTGCCGGCACAAACCAGCACAAACATGCTACAAATAGTAACATCTTTATTCCATTTCTGACCACATGGGGGGCCAGCTTCACGGAGGTCTTGGGCCAGCCACTTGGGTGATGCTGCATTGCAGCTATGAGGCTTCCTGGACTGGTGGTGTTCGGCTGCAGGTAAATGCTACCCTTTTGTGGCAAAGGACATTTTCGGCCTTTGAGGCTACCTGGTTCGGCCTCCTGTGTGATGCACCGTAGTTGCGGTGTGAGACTTTTCCTGTGGCTAAGGACTCTTTCCGGGCTAGCTAAGTGACGCTGTACAGTGGTCAGTGAAATTCCCTCCGCTAGCTGTAGGAACCATGGAGTGTGTGTGTGTGTGTGTGTGTGTGTGTGTGTGTTTGTGTGTTTGTGTTCTGTGTTAGTATTGTTAATTATAAATTGATTGTAAAGCGTCCTTGAGCATGGGAAAGGTGCTATATAAGTAAAAGTGATGATGATTATGATGATGATGAGGACTTTCCCAGTGCTTTGCTTTCTTGACTATTCACAGGCACAAAGATCATTTTTAAAAAGGATTATGCTTAAGGGGTTGTTTCCGCAAACATTTACTTATGAGGAGAAATACACAGCAAAAAAACATCTTCCGGCACCGCTGTGAGCGGCAGCCTTTCCAGTAGCTCTGTCTTTTGTGTACTGTTTTTGCACTTTTTCCTTACTTTTTCTTTTTTCTGTACGCTTATATTGCTAATTAAGTGACTGTTTTTTATGTACTAAGGACATGGAACCTGTTTTCATTCGTACGGGCAGAAATAACTTTGTTT
The DNA here is from genome assembly GCF_904425465.1 of Colossoma macropomum. Lineage (NCBI taxonomy): Eukaryota > Metazoa > Chordata > Actinopteri > Characiformes > Serrasalmidae > Colossoma > Colossoma macropomum. The sequence continues at coordinate 8,188 of NW_023495633.1, read as the reverse complement.
GCACAAAGGAAGTGCTGCTAGCGCTCCGAACAAAGGGTCACACCAACACAACGCACCCCATTCTGGAATAGCTGCGGAGGAGCTATCGGGGTTGCAGAGCCGGCGCTAAGCTTTGGCCAACAAGACAGACAAATTAGCGGCACTGGTTTGTAATCAGTGGTTATACCGGGAATGTAGTCTTTTATGTTTCACGGAAACATGGCTAACTGGCAACATTCCCGATGCTAATGTGGACATTCCCGGATTCGCCACCCTGAGAGCGGACAGGGATTGAGCAGCAAAAGCAAAGGTGGGTGACTCGTGCTTTTTGTGAACATCAGATGGTGTAACGCAGGACATGTGACTGTGAAGGAGATAATCTGCTGTCAGGATATTGAACTGCTGGCGTTAAGTCTCCGACACTGTTACATACCTAGGGAACTGTCCTATGCCATTGTTGTTTGTGTTTACATTCCTCCTCATGCAGATGCTGAGACGGCGTGACGTCATACACACAACCATCACGAGACTTCAGACCCAGCACCCCAAGGCTTTCAATGGACTCAATGCTTACTGCTTTTTACCAGTATGTAGACTGCCCCACTAGGAAGAACAGGACAATTGATCTCCTTTACGCCAATGTGAAGGATGCATACACCGCCACACCCCTGTCCCCTCTGGGAAAATCTGACCACAACCTGGTCTACCTGCAGCCTCATTACAAGCCCCGTGTCCAAAGCCAAGCTGTAACTACACGCTCCTTCAGAAAATGGTCTCCTGAAGCTAAAGCGGCTCTCAGGGATTGTTCCGAGTCCACTGAATGGAGTGTACGGCAGGAGCCACATAGGGAGGACATTGAGGGGATTACACACTGCATGACAGACTACATGAACTTTTGCATGGACATTGTTGTTCCTGTGAAAACTGTGCACTGCTTTGCTAATAACAAGCCCTGGATAACCAGCAATGTCAAAGGCCTGCTGAACAAGAAGAAGAGGGCCTTTAAAGACAATAACCAGGAAGAGCTTAGGAGCGTACCGAGGGAGCTCAAAGTCCACTTGCGAGAGGCCAAGGAGTCCTACAGGAAGAAGGTGGAGCAGAAGTTAAGGGAGAATAACATGAGGGAGGTATGGAATGGTATGAAGACCATTACCGGCTGTAAGCAGAGGATGGACAGTGCGTTAGACGGTGGCGAAGAGAGAGCCAATGAGTTCAACATCTTCTATAACTTGTTTGACTGCCCTGTTCAGATCTCCACAGTGCCTGTATGTACAGCGGTTACCTCCACACCCTCCCTCTTCTCAGCTCCTGGTACTTCAGTCTCTGCCTGCCTGGACATCAATACCTCATCGTCTTCTATTGATATTCATGCACCCTTCCCACAGGCTGGCAGCACAGACAACACAGCCCCATAATTGAATAGAATAATAGAATAATAATAATAGAATACTGCCTAGTGTTTCTATGCTTTCTAAAGTGTTTGAGCTGAAAACCACAACATCATGACTGAACAGATGTATTAACCAAAATTAGAGTAGTCATACTTTTTATTAAGAAAATCGGATTTAGGTTGTGTCTCATTGTATATAAAATGTATTTTAATGCCAGCAATGTCTGTTTATAATTATAATGGTGTCTTTATGTTAAGAGAGTACTGCCTAGTGTTTCCAGCTTTTCTACAGCTTTTTAGAGATTGTAGAGTACTGGAAACACCTTTTCAGTGTGAAGAAACGCCTAAAACCACAACTTCATGATTGTACAGATGTAGTCCAGCTAGTTAAGGTAGCAATATGTTTTCTCATAAAAATGTAAATTACTCCGTGTTCCATTGTATATAAAAGGTATTTTTTTGGGCAAAAATGTCTGAGTGTAATCATAATGGTTGCTTAACCATAAGAGAACACTGCATAGCGTTGCCAAAGCGTTTGAGCGCTTGTGGATTGCTGGAAATGCCTTTTCAGAGTGAAGAAATGCTTAAATCCACGACTTACTGATTGTAGAAGTGTAGTCACTCAAGTTAAGGTAGTCATATGTTTCCTTTACAAAATGTGTTGTACTGTCTGTTCCATTACAAATACAGGGTGTTTTATTGCAGTAAACTCTGTTTCTTATCATTAAATTGAGTTCACCTTCAGAGAATGCTGCCTAGCGTTTCTATGCTTTTTAAAGCATTTGAGCGCTTGTGGGGTGCTGGAGATGCCTTTTCAGTGCGACGAGATGCGTAAAATCACAACATCATGCTTGAAGAGAGATGTGATCAAGAAAATTAGTCATATTTTTTCTTAAGAAAATGTAATTTACCTTGTATTCCATTGTATATAAAATATATTTTTGGTCAGAAATGTCTGTTTAGAATCATAATGGTTTCTTCACTTTCAAAGAGTACTGCATAGCGTTTCTATGCTTTCTAAAGCATTTGAGCGCTTGTGGAGTGCTGAAAACGCCTGTTTAGTGTGAAGAAATGCCTAAAACCACAGCATGATTGAACAGATGTAATCACCCAAATAAAAGTATTCCCATTTATTTCTTAAGAAAATGTAAATTACTTTGTGTTTCATCGTACATAAATGGTATTTTGTGGCAAAAATGTCGGTTTATAATTATAAGGGTGTCTTTAAGTTAAGAGAATACTGCATAGAGATTCCAGCCTTTCTTAAACGTTTTAGCGCTGGGGACTGCTGGAAACAACTTTGTGGAGCGAAGAAACGCCTAAACCCACGACTTTATGATTGTAGAGATGTAGTAAAAATAGTCATATTTTTTCCTTTCAAAATGTGATTTCCTGTCTGTTCCACTACATAAAGCATGTTTTACTGCAGTAAACTCAGTTTCTGATCATTAACATGAATTCACGTTCAGAGAATATTGCATAGCGTTTCTAGGCTTTCTAAAGCGTTTGCGCGCTTGTGGAGTGCTGGAAACGCCTTGTCAGTGCGTTGAGACGCCTAAAACAACAACTACATGCTTGAAGAGCTTTGATCAACAAAATTTCAGTAGTCATATTGTTTCCTAAGAAAATGTGATTTACCTTGTGTTCCATTGCATATAGAATGTATTTATTGGCAGAAATGTCTGTTTAGAATCATAATGGTTTCTTCACATTCAGAGAATACAGCATAGCGTTTCTAGGCTTTCTAAAGCGTTTGAGCGCTGGTGGAGTGCTGGAAACGCCTTTTCAGTGCGTTGAGACGCCTAAAACCACAACAACATGATTGTACAGCTATAGTCACCCTTGTTAAAGTAGTGATATTTTTCCTCATAAAACTGTAAATTACTCTTTGTTCTAGGCTTTCTACAGTGTTTGAGCGCTTGTGGAGTGCTGGAAACGCCTTTTCAGACTGAACGAACGCTTACATCCACGACTTACTGATTGTAGAGGAGGAGTCACCCAATCATAAGTAGTCATATTTTTCCCTTACAGAATGTGATTTCGTGTCTGTTCCACTACACATAAAGCATGTTTTACTGCAGTAAACTCAGTTTCTGGTTATTAAAATGAGTTCCCGTTAAGAGAATACTGCATAGCGTTTCTAGGCTTTCTAAAGCGTTTGAGCGCTTGTGGAGTGCTGGAAACGCCTTGTCAGTGCGTTGAGACGCCTAAAACCACAACAACATGATTGTACAGCAATAGTCATCATTGTTAAAGTAGCGATATTTTTCCTCATAAAACTGTAAATTACTCTGTGTTCCATTGTATATAAAATGTATTTATTGGCAGAAATGTCGGTTTAGAATCGTAATGGTGTCTTCACATTCAAAGAATACGGCATAGAGTTTCTAGACTTTCTAAAGCGTTTGAGCGCTTGTGGAGCGTTGGTAACGCCTTTTCAGTTCGACGAGACGCCTAAAACCACAACAACATGATTGTACAGCTATAGTCATCTTTGTTAAAGTAGTGATATTTTTCCTCATAAAACTGTAAATTACTCTGGCAGAACGGCAGAAATGTCCGCTAATAATCATAATGGTTGCTTCCCCATAAGAGAACACTGCTTAGCGTTTCCAGGCTTTCCAAAGCCGTCCCCCAAGTTAAAGTAGTCATATGTTTTCTCTACTAAATTTGTTTTACTTTCTGTTCCATTCCAAATACTGGGTGTTTCATTGCAGAGAACCAGTTTCTGATCATTAGAATGAGTTCACCTTCAGAGAATATTGCCTAGCGTTTCTAGGTCTTCGAAAGCGTTTGAGCGCTTGTGGAGTGCTGGAAACACCGTTTCAGTGTGAAGAAACGCCTAAAACTACAGCAAGATGATTGCACAGTTGTATTCGCTCTAGTTAATGCAGTCATGTTTTTTCTTAAGACAGTGTGATGTACGGTCTGTTCCTTTAAAAATAAATGGTGTTTTCTGGCAGATATGTCTGTTTATAATCATTATGGAGTGTTCCCGATGAGAGCATACAGAATATCGCTCTTGGTTTTCCAAGGATTTTGAGTGCTTAAGGAGTGCTAGTAAACTCAATTCAGTGTATCTTTGAGTACATAAGGACGCTTTTAGTATTGTACAGGTTTGGTCTTACTAATTAAGGCTTTAGTGGTCATTCTAATGAAATTGTTATTTTTGCTTGGTTCCACTGCATATAAAGGGAGGTCACGAGAGGACACTGGGTCTGGGCCTCAGAGCTTCTTTTCCACATTGTCCTCTTTAAAGTCTCAATGGCTTGGTCTTTGGTAGCAGATCCTTACCTGGTTTGAAGAGCTGCAATCACAATTTCTATTCACTTGGGATAAAACAGCTTGGGATTTTGGTTCAACGACCCAACAACTCCAAGCTCGCATTCCATTAGTATAGTAACTGGTCTTAGCGTTGGGTATTATATAGGGGGCCCATGACCTTTGGCTCAATGCTCAGATTAAATGGTTTTTAAGCCTAAATCTCTGTATCATGATTACTAGGCCTTGTCTTCACAATGATAGGATAAAGGCCTCTGGGCCTGTTTTAAGAGCTCCTGTCCCGTTTTACTCTTTCAAAATGAAATGGCTCATACTGGGTATTGGCTCAGAGATTTCATTGAAATTTTTTTCCATCCTTGGCCTCTATTCAGAAGTGCAGTTATGAGACCCTTGGCTTTGGCCTCCAAATTAACATTCAAATATTATGGTTCGTGTGTCTCAGAATCCTGCCCCAGATTTCATTATGTCGAGGCAATTTGGCAGGGAACCCTTGGTACGGGCCTTAGCCCTCCAAAAAATTACTTGCTAAACTCTAATGTGTGTCATGTTCGCGAGATGACACTAGGCATAGGCCTCAAAGCTTCCATTCCACATTTTATTGGGTACAGTCTCAATGGCTTGGCCTTCCAATTATGGATTTAGTGTCGGTGATATTGTGCTGGGACCTTGCCTCAGAGCTCATTTCCAAATTTTATTCTTTACAGTCCAAATGGCTGGCCCGTGCTACTGGACCTTTGCCTGGGTTTTTGGCCTTTCATTTCATCATTATTGTCCCTGTCGTGTAGTTTAGTTCATTGTTAGGTGGTTCTAGACCAGAGTCTTTGAACACAAATCTTAGACTTGAATCGTTGTTAGATGAACGAAAGAAGCATAAGAACAAGACCCTGGGCTTTGGCCTCCAAATTACCATTCAAATATTATACTTCCTATTCTAAGAGGTTGGGTCTTTGCCTTCCAATTAGGGATTTAGTGTTGGTGATATTGTGCTGGGACCTGGCCTCAGAGCTCCATTTCCAAATTTTATTCTTTAGAGTCCAAATGGCTGGCTCATGCTACTAGACCTTTGCCGGGTTGTTTTGGTCTTTCATTTCATCATTATTGTCCTTCTTATAGTTTGGTTCATTGTTAGTTGGTTCTAGACCAGAGTCTTAGAACACAAATCTCAGACTTGAATCGTTGTTAGATGAACGAAAAAAGCTGAAGAACAAGACCCTGGGATTTGGCCTCCAAATTACCATTCAAATATTATAGTTCTTATTTTAACAAGTTGGGTCTTTGCCTTCTTCTGAGGGATTTAGTGTTGTTGATACGGTGCCGGGACCTGGTTTCTGAGCTTCGTTTCCAAATTTCATTCCTGAGAGACCAAATGGCTGGCTCATGCTACTAGACCATTGCCTGGGTGTTTGGTCTGTCATTTCAACTTTATTGTCCCTGTCTCATAGTTTGCTTTACTGTTTGTTGGTTCCGGACCAGAGTCTTAGAACACAAATCTTAGACTTGAACCCTTCTTAAATGAACGAAAGAAGCTGAAGAAGAAGACCCTGGGCTTTGGCCTCCAAATTACCATTCAAATATTATACTTCCTATTCTAAGAGGTTGGGTCTTTGCCTTCCAGTTATGGAATTAGTGTTGGTGATATTGTGCTGGGACCTGGCCTCAGAGCTCATTGCCTGGGTCTTTGGATCTTTGCCTTCCTATAAGGGATTTAGTGTTGGTGATATTGTGCTGGGACCTGGCCTCAGAGCTCCATTTCCAAATTTTATTCTTTACAGTCCAAATGGCTGGCTCATGCTACTAGACCTTTGCCTGGGTCTTTGGCCTTTCATTTCAACATTATTGTCCCTGTCTCATAGTTTGGTTTATTGTTAGTTGGTTCTAGACCAGAGTCTTACACATATCTTAGACTTCAATCTTTCTTAGATGAACGAAAGAAGCTGAAGAACAAGACCCTGGACTTTGGCCTCCAAATTACCATTCAAATATTATAGTTCTTATTTTAAGAAGTTGGGCCGTCGCCTTCTTCTAAGGGATTTAGTGTTGTTGACACGGTGCTGGGATCTCATGTCAAAGCTCCTTTTCCAAATTGTATTCTTTTCAGTCCAAATAGTCAGATTTTTTATTAAGAAAATCGGATGTAGGATGTGTTTCCTTGTATATAAAAGGTATTTTAATGGCAGCAATATCTGTTTATAATTGTAATGGTGTCATTACGTTTAGAGAATACTGCCTAACGTTTTCACCCTTTCTACAGCTTTTTAACGATTGTAGAGTACTGGAAACGCCTTTTCAGTGTGAAGAAACACCTAAAACCACATCAAGATGATTGTACAGATATAGTCCAGCTAGTTAAGGTAGCCATATGTTTTCTCATAACAAAGTAAATTACTCCGTGTTCAGTTGTATATAAAAGGTATTTTTTTGGGCAAAAATGTCTGAGTATAATCATAATGGTTGCTTAACCATAAGAGAACACTGCATAGCGTTTCCTTTCCAGCCTTTCCAAAGCGTTTGAGCGCTTGTGGATTGCTAGAAACGCCTTTTCAGATTGAAGAAACGCTTAAATCCACGACCCAAGTTAAGGTAGTCATATGTTTCCTTTAGAAAATGTCAATTACTGTGTGTTCCATTACAAATACAGGGTGTTTTATTGCAGTAAACTCTGTTTCTGATCAATAAATTGAGTTCACCTTCAGAGAATGCTGCCTAGCGTTTCTGATCTTTTTAAAGCGTTTGAGCACATTGAAGACGTGATCAAGAACATAAGTCATTTTTTCTAAAGAAAATGTGATTTACCTTGTATTCCATTATATGTAAAATATATTTTTTGTCAGAAATGTCTGTTTAGAATCATAATGTTCTCTTCACTGCATAGCGTTTCCATCCTTTCCAAAGACTTTGAGCGCATGTGAAGTGCTGGAAGCGCCGTTTCAGGGTGAACGAACGCGTACATCCACGAGTTCATGTTTGGAAAAGTGTACTCACCCAAGTTTAAGTAGTCATATTTATTCCTTACAAAAGTGATTTTCTGCTTGTTGCACTACATATAAAGTGAGTTTTACTGCAGTAAACTAAGTTTCTGATGATTAACATGAGGTCACTTTAAGAGAATTCTGCATAGCGTGTCTAGGCTTTCTACAGCGTTTGAGCGCTTGTGGAGTGCTGGAAACGCCTTTTCAGACTGAACGAACGCTTACATCCACGACTTACTAATTGTAGAGGTGGAGTCACCCAAGTATAAGTAGTCATATTTTTCCCTTACAAAATGTGATTACGTGTCTGTTCCACTACACATAAAGCATGTTTTACTGCAGTAAACTCAGTTTCTGGTTATTAAAATGAGTTCCCGTTAAGAGAATACTGCATAGCGTTTCTAGGCTTTCTAAAGCGTTTGAGCGCTTGTGGAGTGCTGGAAACGCCTTGTCAGTGCGTTGAGACGCCTAAAACCACAACAACATGATTGTACAGCAATAGTCATCATTGTTAAAGTAGCGATATTTTTCCTCATAAAACTGTAAATTACTCTGTGTTCCATTGTAT